>NC_084970.1:6339317-6939317 GCF_963691925.1 Scomber scombrus | reverse complement strand
CACCAAGTCCACAGTCAGTCCTTCAATCATTGTATTCAGCAAGTTCATTTTAGCCATAAGAAGCCCTGAGGTGAAACAATATATCTAACAGAGTCCTACTAACACCTACACAGCACAAGTGAAGGTTGGGACGTATTTGAACTTAATATTTCAATAATTAGATCTGGCCTATTACATTGTTATTTTCATTCTACTCCAATGTTTTTTCCAATATCATGATTTGTTTGTTTTGTTTTTGCTTGTGCTTAACTCTTTACAGAGAAAGCGTCATACTAAAACTAATCTAAAAACTAAAATATCTCTTTCATAGGCTATAGTATGGCCTATTCTTCATTTGGGTGCATTCATTTGACTATTATGTATGTTTATGTTCGAATTAAAATCATGTGTGCCTTTATTATAGGGACAGTGGAGGGATAACAGAAATTCAAACCACAGACATTGCAGTTATATATGAATTGAAGATCATCATATGTACATCTGTGCTGACTGCTACTAGCATTGTCAAGTTATTTAATTTGATATGGAAACTGTTAATCTTATCTAATGATTTAGTACATATGGGAACAGTACTGTACAGTATGAGATTTATATGAAAATCAAAACTGATGTTTAGAACAGAATGTAGAGCAAATTTGATCATAAACAAATATCACACAAAAAATGAACTGTGGTTTATTGGACAGCCGATAGTATTGGGGGAACTATTGCTCCTAGGAGTGTGCACAATGACAGCCACTATATCATGTTTTAAATTAAAGTTTATGATACATTTATATTATTGTAAAATAACATATAGGCTGTTTGTCTCCCTGTCTATACCTGTAATTATTTAATATGTACTGGGTACTGTAGTTGCTTAAAGTGCCATTTATTTCTAGGTCCTTCCAAAACAAACATTATTCTCTGTATTTCTTGCCAGTAAGTGCTGAGGAAGCATTTAATTTGTACTCCATAGGTACAAATTAAAGCAAATCACACTGTAATGTGCCTGCTGTAATCTAAAGCCTTACCAGGAAATTTACTGTAGTGTTGTTCATTTTGTGTGTGCATCCGTTTCCTCTATATTCTTTCATAATTAATAATTGAAGAAGATGTTTTGTTATGTCTCTACAGTGCTCAGGAATAAAAAATATGAGCCACCTTGGCTTGCTAAAATCCAGCAACGTCTGTAATAAACTCTATACAAAGCATTCTGTGTGTAGCCACCTGGTATTCTTTTCTGAATCAAGTTTGAAAGTTATGAAAAAGAATATTTAAGTAAAATACTTCCTATTTCCATACAATACAGCACTTAAAATGGAAATGTGCCACACAAAGTCCACTTTGCTTCTTTATAAGTCCCCTTCCACTCCATGAAAATTCAGCTGTTCTGCTTGCCATGTTTTCTAGCTTTCAAGCAGTGGATGTGAATGACAAGGACTCAACTGGCAGGCTGTCAGAAATTGATTTGGCACCATCAGAGCATCAGTAGGATAGAGGCTTAGGGATCCTTTCAGATCAGGGCTCCACATACTTACTGTATCTGAGGACCCTTTGGAAGTTTCAACAACTGGAATTCCAAAGCACATAGTGTCCTATACTGTATAATAAAGGCTAGGTATATGTATTAATATATAGACCTTGCATTCACTCAAGCATTCATTCTAGCAGTTGTTTTGTCCCTGAAGAAGCCACCTCGACTCAGTTATAGAAATGTGTATAGTAATGTACTCTACTGTGGGATTGTAAATTGAATTCATGTGTATTGGTATCAAGCTTGAAAAGACACCTCTGTTTTTGCTGGACCTGTCACAAGCTAATCAGCAAAGAGAGAGCCTCTCCAGGTAAAGCCCAGCCACACTCACCCAACCAGATCCCATTTTGTTTTAGCGCTGTTACAACATGTGCCCTTTGAAGCAGTAACAGTCATTACAGTTTCACTCCTCGCTGGTGGAGAGGAGGAATACAAAAAGAAGGGAAATGAAACAGAGAGAAGCTCGGGTCTCTGCGGGATTGTCTGCCCAGCACCAGAGCTAGAACACCCAAAGAGCTTAAAGTGATATAAATGTCCCTGAATGACAGCATAAATCTGTATGATGACAAATAACCTCTTTGAAGCCCGTACCGCAGCGAAAAGGATACCATTTCTGTATTTTAAAAAGGCAGGGGGACTTAAAAAAAGAGCCCTCGACAATGTCACAGTGGCAGTTTTAGTCATGTAGAAACTGCAAGAGAGAGCGGGAGTGAGGTGGTTATCTAAATAAGAGTGTCACGCCTGCTTACTTTTATATTACCTTGCAACAATACCCACCTTGACAAGCCGTCCGAGAGAAAAAAGCAAACAATGAAGTACCACAAATTAATATATATTTTTTTTCTACTCTGTCCAACGTGTGGCGTAATTCATCACAATTCTGCGTCCAGGTGCCAGCATAATGCATAAACTTAGCACGTTGCCGTGTAGCAAAAATTGAAATAGACTTGTGAAGAAATGAGCAATTTCCCTGTGGAAGAATTGGAAATTTTGCGAGGCCGTTGGTGGCTGACCTGTCATCAATCACTTCACAGCAGCACAAACTTAAAGGCTAGTGGGAGGCTGAGAGATTCAGGCAAACACCCAGCGGTTGTTGACAGGTGATACCTACCCAGCCGACAACCTAATAGCACACAGCTGAACTAACACGGGGAGTCAATGGTGTTGCGGCTCAGCCATCAGAGATACTGTGACGATAATTGCCACGAACCTTAAAAGAAGGAATACTCAGTCATACTCAGGAGTGCTAATTGGTCATAAATTCTAAAGTCTGCAGCACAGGATATATCAGAGTTTTTAGAAAATAGTTTTTGAAGTTTATTTTCATAAAAAATTGCAGGAGATATGTAGGAGATGAAAAACTGCCTATTGAAGTAAGGACACATAGGTATAGCGGCCTGTGAGTGTGACTAGCTATTCCATGCAACAAAAATCAAACAAACGAAAGAGATTCCACAAAAAGGTTCTTTTGGAACCAAGAAAGTAACCAAACACTCACAAGTATGCAACCCTTTCCACTAAAATTGATACTTATATTCCACAAATGTGCATTAGTAATTTCTGTTTTAGGACTAGATGATACCTGACCTGAGTAATGATGAGTGTGGGGACAATCATGCCAACTGTTGGTTTCCAAGAGGGTGCCATGGTGGATATTTGAGGTGGGGTGTAGGGGGGAGGTTAGAACTACATTGGGGGTATTAGGTAAATATATTCTGCAGAAAATGTAGTTAAACCTGGTTTGAAGCAACAGACAGGATACTTTTTTCAGTAATTTTAACCACAAACCTTTCCCTAACCTCTCAACAGGTGGAAGGACAAAATCAAGGTCTTGTGCTTTGTACATCCAACCATTGATGCCAGCTGCCTCTTGTGCTGTATGAGGCCAGTGAACGTTTGGCGGGAACTCAAGCAAAGCAAGTTAGAAATGCATTTTGTAGAGTTTAAATAGAGCTACAGCCACCACAAAACCACAATGATGTCCACAGTGCAGTTCTGGCTGCTACACTACACTACACCACTGATACTCTCTCCACCACCGTGTCACATGTGGACGATTCACTTTGGCGCTACTGCTTTCTCATGAGCAGTATTAGTACCAGATGATTTCTTTGAGTTTTAAGTTTTAATGACATTACATTTGTGTGTGTGTGATTGTGTGTATGTGTGTGTGTAGTGTTGTGTGTGTATGGGTGGGTGGTAATGGTGCTGGTGTTGGAGGGAGCGGGCTTTCCCAATTGTGTAGAGACCTCTCCACCATCTGCTATCCTGCTCCCGGCCTCTGTGCCTGATCGTGCCTGATGAAGACCAGATGTTTTCCCTCGCTACCGCTCCGCAGCAGGACCTCTCCTGCATCATCCCAGCCCACTTTGGCAAACACTCAGATAGATACACACATGCTGCACACTTAATTAAAACTCTCACTTACACATACAGTACATACATGCATGTAAGCACACATGCTCACACATGTTCTTTGATTATTTGCTTTCCCTTTTTACTTTTTTTTTTACTTTCACACACAGTTAGATACTATGTTTTTTTTCCATCAGAATCACAAACACTTTTATATATAAGTGATTTCATCATCATTCCTATCCAGTAGAAAATCCTATTCATCTTTTAAAGATACTGTAGATTTATCCTTTTTGCCCTCAGGAAATACTTGTGTCATTATGGACATTTATGATTAATTACAGTAAGTGTTAAATAAAAAAAACAGCTTTTTGTGCCTCTTTCATCTCTTTCACCAAATGGGGTGCTAAACAGAGTGTGGTTGTGTGAAGATGTACTGATGTAATAATGTCATCTTCAAGTTGTGTAGGTTTTGAAGTTATTCATTTCTTCTGCAATGGCTGTTAATTACTTTAATGTTATATTAATCAACACAATTTGAAATGATCGTATTATTATTGTCTATCATGGAGGTGGTGGAGCCCAAAAGAGTTTAAATGAGAATGATTATTGGGATTGAATGTTTCAATTGGCCAGATAAACAAATACTTTTTGGTTTGGGACACCAAACCAAAACCAAAACAACTTGAACCACTTGCATATACCTGCCATTTGTGACCATTTATGCCAAATAATTATTTTCCATCCTTGTTTTATTTCAATATTTTAAACAGTCTGAAATGCTTAAAATTCAAAAAATGATTGTAGGAAAGTGAAACAACAACAACAACAACAAAAGTATATCGGCAATAATCTTGGGACAACCAGATTTAACTCACAACCCCTTGTGGGGGCCTCAACCCCCAGGTTTGAAACCATGTGTCTACAAAGCAAGATCTACAAATACTCTGCATGATTTGTTAATCGCATCAGTTTTTAAATATAGGGAGGAATACAATACAAGCAGAAACAGCAACAGCAAGCTTTAGGATGAAGAGCTGCAGACGAAAAGCTGCAGGAAAAATGTACAGTCATCAAATATCATCATGCAGTCATCAGGGAAAACAATGCCTTTTACCTTGCTGATGATTACTTCAATTACATTTTTTCCATCAAAAAGATGGCATCTGTCAGCTTGTTTGGGACTAAATCTGCCCCCTAGTGTCCAAACATAGATTAATACAGCTTTAAATACTCTAATTTTCACTGGAAGTAGGAGCTGCCAGTATGATGTTGCCTGGTGTATTTCTAGTTGTGATCTAATATCTAATCATTTTGCCTTGGGTCTTGACTCACTTTAAGTCTTCACCTCAAACTGGCATGAAACAAAAACTAGGCGCGCTGGATTGAATAGTAAATTACATTTCTTGGCGCTGTCCTTTCTCAACCATTCTAACCTCATAACTGCTGTTGAACAGTTAAGAGAGTAATTAAAATCTTCTCTGCCTTTTGATTCTGTGCAAACTGCTTCTCAGAGCGGAGGTCAACGGTTGAGGCAGGAAATCTTAACAGTGTGATGAAATACACTGAAGAAGACAGAAAAGAGAGGAATATTAAAAGAAGGCTATATATATGTATAAGTGACCAGCAGTGGTGCCAACGCATGAGGTCATATGACAAAGTGTAGCTTTGATTTAGAGAATGCTTTGCGCATAATTGTAAAACTTATCCGACAGAGGTTCTCAGAACTGTTTACAATCTCTCTAATCTTCTCTAAGGTTGAACTACAATTGTATGATTGGCAGAGTTGGTCAAGTCAGGCTCAAATATATTTACAGATTCACAATAAATATGATGTGGTTACATTGATTGAGGGACTTTAACTGAGGCATCCATCTTTGAAGATTATAACATACTGTTTAGTGCAAAGTACATCTGTTTCATAAAAGATACACAGCACCTGTTTGTAATGGTCACATGTACTTACATCTCATTAACTTGTTATTTTCTCAATGATGTGACTATGACATCATCGGCTATAGCTGTATTCTGCTGGTTTTTACATAACGGATTAGCATAATTCAGTCCAGTGAATGATCACAAGAGGCTATAACAGACTGGGTCTAACTGATGAAGGATATAATTCAGTGGTTCGCCGATACAATATGAAATGTAACTTTATAATAGGTGCAGTCCACATCCACACATTCATATCTACACCTCTTGCTAATGTTCTCTATATCACAGCAGCCAGCTGCTGTCACCATCAACTAACTTCAATGGATTGCAGGAAAATATTGGGGAGGAGAAACTACTGAAGATATGTCTAGTTTCCACTTTTCTGCCTGAAGGCATCGCTACTGCTGCTCATTCTGCCATCAGAGTGAAGAACTGCATTTTAGGCAGTCAAAAAAATAAGTTTGCACAATGAACAGCACAGATTATATTACATTTTATAACATTTTGTCAGTAAAGACAGATATATTGGATTCAGAGGACACTGCTGAGTAAACACAACAAACAGAGGCAAAGGCTCAGACTGACGATGAAGCCACCTTGCTAGTGGTTGACTAGAGTTGACTGGTAGCACTATGCTTCATTTCTACTCCAGTGTCAGACAGACATGGGGTGATCATGGGGGGAATTTCTTGGGAAGATAATCTGCTTTATGATGCCGTAAGCAACCAAATTATGTAATTTTTACTGTAATTTACGGCACAGGCTACTAGCACACAACATTCTATGTTGAAGAATAGGAGTAAAAAATTAAAGCTGCAAATCAAAGTTAGAGCCGGCTCCAAATCTGGAATGCTCCCATGCTTTTCAAGTTCCTAGTCATGATTTGTTAGCTGGTTTAATGAAGTATGTTGTTCTGTACTTTGTTGATTTGCATAAAATTTTCAAAATATTAGAAAAAGAAGCGTCTTAATGATCATGATGGTGTTAATGATGCTAATGATGCCAGTGACAGCTACGAGCAAGGCATCTGTAGTATTAGTTCAGACGAGTTGATGATATTTTCTAAACAGAATAAAGGGACTAATGGCAACATCTGTATCTTATTTAGCTAATATGCAAAGTAGGGATAGCCCATTAATTGATAGATTGAACAACAAATATGTTTAACTAGGCCAATATCAAGTTTGAAGTTTAACAGCTTTTTGTTGTACACAAAGTAGCAAAAATGTGGACAGGATGGTCCAAGTAATACAATATAACTGAGCAGAGCACAACAGAGGTGCATTTTGAAATTTCACATCTTTTAGTGCTGTCAATGGAGATAAAGCAATGGCCATATTACAGCAGACAGCATTCTGTACTTGAGTGTTTGACATGTTATCCCATTCTGCTTGGGAAAAAAAGCTCTGCCAAGATGATCCCATTTTAGGCTTTTACAATCCCCTCTCTTCATCTCTCCAGGGGCTTTGGCGTATCTTCTCAGCCCTACGATGACTCATTGGTTTAGAAACTGAAATCTTTTTTTTTTCTTCTTTTTTTTATGCAATTAAGCGCAGGGCTTTCTTTCATCCTCCATTTTGACACACCTAGAGACAAAGATACAGGATCACAAATTCTTCAGAAAAGGATTGATCCACAGCTCATTGAGAAAAGAAGGCATAAATGGGGCCATCTGCTTATAAATGATTGTTAGGCTCTTCATCTGTTTTGACAGATTTAATCAGATAAGTGCTAATATGCAGTTTATATAGAACATAATAAAATACATACACAATGTAAGCGAAACACCCTGTTAGCAGGATTTACCAGCATTTAAAATAAGAATTCAGTCCATGTTTACACACATACTGTGATAAAGGTGGAACATTGCTGATCTCATGTTTACATGGATTCACAGGGTATTTCTATTCACATCCAGGTGTGAGACACAGCCTTGTGCGTTTTTGTATAGTTTGGTGTCGCTACCTCCCACGCTGAACATTCAAAAGTGTAAATAGGGAAAACAATAAGCTGCCATTTGCCTGGGTGCTTGCTGACGTGCGCACCTCGAATCACAGATTTAGAATCCATTCTGTTCCCTTGACTGGAGCTGACTGGGTGTCCGCAGGGATTCAACCGACCTCCCCAGCATAGCCAAAGGTCACACAGCAGAGGTATGGCTTTCTAATGCAATGCCCTTTTGTGGCGTCTGAACTGCCTGCATTGTATTCCCCTCACATAGACTTCTTACAGGGAGAGAGGCTTTGAGAAGCTGGATAAGGAGAATAGCATTGACAGCAGTTCTAAAGGGCAATCATACAGATAATTCAGTCCAATGGCCCTCTTTATTAAGATTAAGGCTCCGGCACCTCTGATATTGTATAAACAAAACAATGGGCATTTCACCCTGTGATGGCCTAAGGACTCAATGAGAGATGCAGAGAAAAGGCATTTTCTGCTCTGACAACAGCTCAAGCATTGGGGTTTTCTGTGCTACTGCCAAGCTGGCATCATCATTCACTGAACTAAAGCACAAAGTATGCTGTTGTGATGTCATGATAGTTTATTTGGCAAGTTTTAGTCATATCACTGTTGGCAAGTGAAAAACTCATTCAGTATCTCTATGATGTGCTGTTTGCAGCAACTCTGCACATCAATCTTGTTCTTAGTTTAGTTTTTAGCCATGTTTACACAAACAGTTATATGGATGGCAATGTCAGTCTGTTGGGTGGTCAGACAGAAAAACATCACAACTGTGAGCTAAACTGCCATGAAATGTTGTACAGACATTCATGGTGCTCTGGGGATGAATCCTACATACTTTGGTGATCCCACCACTTTTCATCTAGTGCTACCAGCATGTCAAAAGTTTCACCTAACTTATGAGATATCCGAACATCTGCAGTGTTGGCAAAATCTTTTGTTCAGACATTTACGGTGCCCAGAGGATCAATCATTATGACTTTGGTGATTACTTTTTAAGGGCCTCCATGAGGATGACATTTGCTGTTTTGAGTGAAATGTCTCAACAACTTTTGGATGGATCGCCAAGACATTTGGTAGAGACATTCATGTTACATTGGTGATCCACAGACTTTTTAAATAGCACCATCATTATATCAAAATTGAAATCCGTCCAACTCTTTGGTTCATGACTACTTCTTAAGAAAATAATGACACTTACTGGTTTGTGTTTAGCGGTAATTAGCAAATGTTAGCATGCACACACAAAACACACAAGATGGTTAACAGGGTAAAAAAACGCTGCTTAGAATCAGCATTGTCGTTCTGAGCACGATGTACATCTGCATTTAGCTTATGCAGTCTCACAAAACCTCTAGTGTTAGCATAGGCCCCTCATCTTGTTTTGAGTTTAGTTGGCTTTGAAAGGATTTCAACAATGTAAGGCTTGCAAAATTTCCACAATCCTCTGAGGAAAGTTAAATACTTCATCTCCAGTAAAAACATAACTGGAGTTATATGGATTCCACCTGACAGCAAAAGTATGGAACAGGCTATTTCCCCTCCACACGTCCTACACAGTGGCTGAAGGCTATAGAGTGAGATGATAACTAATTCATAGAAATGGTAACAAAACAATTTATGTGGATTATCACCTGTCCAGGATGTACAGTATAACATTCACAGAGTCAGTGATGTCCCAGTGGTAGGCCATTATCTTGACAGCATAATTTCTCACTGGTTGCCTTAAACCATGAATACTTTTATAAGTGTCAGCATCGCTGATACTGTGTAAGACCAACAGCTTGTTTGTATGTTCTGATATTCCTTTAATGTCTGATGCAACCTGTTGCAAGAGCAGACAATGAGCAGGAGAAGGCTGCTAGCAGATATGGGATTAGGGGGGAAAAGTAATTTATCCCCACCTAGCAATTAGAGCATATTATCTTTGTAATTACTATTATTATCACAGTTAAAAAGGAAAGCATTTGTAAAAAGTGGTGTTCACGACACTGCACATTACTCCCTTATTATGTTAAAATTCTTATTAAAAATCTGAAAGTGCAATTATGTCAGCCGGCGAAGAGTCATTAAATCTAGCATGAAAGCCAGCCTGATATCAAATGGTGAGATTCAGCCTCTCTCTTAGCCAAACTCTCTCTCTCACAATACAGCAGAGCTCTGTCACGCTCTGCAAAGGCTCAACAAAGGACACTGCAGTCCCATTAGCCAAGTAAACAAATCAGAGAGTGAAATGAGATGCTTTTTATACTGAAACAATGGATTTCCCATAGGAGAAAATATGGCAGGAGATGAAACCCAATAATGAGGCACGTGCTCTTATAGAAACCCTGAGATGGGAGGCTTGAGTGAAACAGGCCCTATCCATGCAAAAGAGATGAAAAATCCTGACGACGGTTTATGGATTGAAATGAAAATGCTCTGTTTGGGATTTACTCGCAATTCTGGAGAATCCGAGATGAGACAGCCACAATTTAGCACTGACAACAAGACATTCATCTGATCATTTAAGATGAAAATCTGATTTAGAGACAGATTTGACCATATACTGTATTGCATTACCATACTATTGCCAATTTCAGTGTAAAATTACGGGATTTGCTGCAAAAGAGATGGATGCAAATTCACATTGTTAAAAAGAAATGATGAGTTCCGATCCCTTCTGATGCCCATTTTCCCCTGGACTGTCTAATGTAAAATCATGTGCGTCATACTAAGTGAAAATCAATTTGCCATCTTAGATTGCCACATTCCTCCTCACCTACCTGTCCGCCTGCAATTATTGTGCAGCAGCTATTCCTACAAGTGTGACCGTTCCCCTGAGTGCAAAAAACATTTTTAAAATTTCATTATGTTTTTTTTTTTTTTTTTGAGAATGCATGGCTCTGAAGCCAGAGAAGATTAGAGCTAGACCGTGGCGACCCTTGTCTTTAGAATGAAACTCTTATGGGACGCGAGGTTGGTGGCTTCATCTCCGCCTGAGACAGAGCAGACCTTCCCAGCAGCTGCTTTAACACAGAGGTGCTCTAAGTATGTCTGAGAGTATTGATTATCTCAGGTCTCATGTGCAGAAGGACTGCATTAGCTCACTACAGCCAAACAGGCATCTCACACACATACGGGGCCCCTGATGACCTCAAGACAGATGGTTGGAAAATAATGTCAAATCACAGTACAAACACAGTGAAAAAGTATAGCGCAAGGTACACCTACCTGTAGAGTGCATTAGTACTACTTATTATAATCCGACTTGTACCTTTCTTTTCTTTTCTTTTTTTTGTGCTACATACAGAATACACAATTCAAAGAACAACTCAAAAAGCATAAGGTCCACATGACCTCAACATCTTTAAATCTCAAATAATCATACTGTAATTGACGTATAACTGCTTTGGTCTTGACTCTGAATGTAACCCATTCAAAGCTCAAAAATAATTTTGGTGTCAAAATCCTATTTCCCTTTAATAGAATGCAAGAGATATATGAGATATGACTACAGACAGACAGTGAGGCTCTGGATGTTGGTAGTGGAATAGGTCACTTTGGTTGAAGGAGGAATTATATTGATCTGAGCTGTTTTAATTGTCTTTGTTTGTTTGTTTTTTTTAAAGCTGAAGGCAGAAGAAACCAAACAACAAAACACATATTTTTACTTAATAAAGCTGTTGTAGCTAATATGCCTATAGGTCCACATCCAGCAGACATGGACAAACATTTGTCTATTTGCACTGACTAACGATAAAGAAATATCTTTAAAGTCTCCACCATGTGTAACAGCTAGTTGCTGACTTTGTCTTTCTGCAGTTTGGTCCTGGTCAGGCAGTACAGACTTAATCCTACCGACTGTGGTACCTGTAGACCCCAGAGGAAAGACTTTGGAATAAAAGGTGTAATTTGTATTAAAAAAATAAATACACAATGTGCAAATTAACTTAATGAATATGATAATAGTCTGTTGTTTTTTTTCAGATGTCATTAATAGATAGCTAATGTTTTAAGGAGAAATAAGTTAATATTTTGCTATGATTATTGTTTCTTACAGTAGTTTATTCTTGGGGTCCCAACAGACCCCAGTTGGTCGTCCTTGTACACTAAATATGTTGGTAAGATGTCAAAGCTTGTCAAAGGAACAGTTCTGCATTTTGGGAATTAGGCTGGAAACAGCTAGCCTAGTTAACAAAATCCACCGACCAGCACCTCTAATGCTCACTAATTAACAAGTTATATATCTTGTTTGCTTAATCTGTACAAAAACTGAGGCGTACAAATGACAGGTTGTGGTTTTATGAGGGGTTGTTGCCGCACAGTTTCTTGGCCTCTCAGCTTGTTGCCTGGCAGCTTCATTGTGACTATGCCCAGCCAAGAAATAGTCCTGCACATAAGCCCCAGTAAAACCAAAAACCTGTCATTTTTTACTCTTCAATTCTTTCATGGATCTTTTTTTCTTTACTTTGCTAAGCTTACCGGCTGCTGGTTGTAGCGGCACATTTAGTGGTATCAATCTTCCAATCTAATTCTTGTGAGTGAGCATATTTCCCCAAAATATTGAACCATTCCTTTAAACCTTAATGAAGTTTCATTTTCTACTGTTGGTCTCTCTCATGGTCACATAAACCCTTCATTGTCTGAAAAAACTGCATCTGAAAGCCTATTATTGGCTCTACTTCACAGTACTTTCTGCATCCATATAGTGTCTACATATAGCATGCCAAGATGACATTTGCCCATTCGGTAAATCATATAACAAATACCAACTGTGACTTGACAGTTGAGTATGATACCTCTGTTTATACTAGAATTATCACCATCTTGTTTTATCTAAACATATTACTATCTGCTCTGAAGCCACAGTGCGTTTAAATGTCTGCTTCTCCCCATTGTACCTGGATACACCTGCTCCCTCCCACTATCTTTATTACACATAATATTAATGTAGAGTGGGGTGGTGGTTGACATTTTTATTGAATTATTTACAAGGGAAAATAATGACAGTGGGGTCTCAGTGCTAAACAAATAAATAAATCAGATCTCTAATCAAATCCAGGGATGATGTATGTGGAGCAGGATGTTATTAGGTTAGGTGATAGGTGTCAGCGCTCACAATGCCAGCAGTGGGAAAGTGCATGGGTTTAGACGAAGGAAACAATTGGAATTTACCTGTCCCCCCCCCCCCCCCCCCCCCCTCTTTTGATATCTGATTCTCCATCTCCAGCAATCAGATGAGGTGAGGATTTAGTAGATCACAGTTGGAAGTTTGATTAGACTGTGAGGCTGCACACAGTGCTAAGTGACTTTTAGAAAGAAGAAAAGATGCTGCTGTTGATAAAGGTTCAAAGATGTCCATGTCAATCTTTTATTTGTTATTTTGAAGTATTTAATTATAGAATCTAAATTGAAATATGTGTTTCACTGCATTAACAGACCAGTGTGTAGAATATCAGTGAACAGAACTCACACCCCACCATCCCCGACCCCCCTTATACCACCACAGCAATTTTACCTCAAGTGCAATCTTAATACACAAATGTGCAACGACTGCATAAGAGAGACAGGGACATTTTGTTGTGTGTTAATATGCAATGAACAAAAAGGCATTCTATTCTATAGTGGCTTGAAGGAGTGAGTTAACTGAATATACCTTCACTCACTCTCCCTTTCCAAGCGTGTAGGAGAACCTACATGGCCTCAAATCTTGTGAAAAACACTAAAGGTCCTCTCTAGAGCCAGAGTTTGGTTTGTCCATTCTGGGCTACTGTAGGAACATTGTGGTACAACATGGCAGGCTCCATGGAAGAGACCCGCTCCCTATGTAAATTAAAGGGCTCATTCTAATGTAACAGAAACACAACTATTCTTATTTTCTGATGATTATACACCAATTAAAACATACTTATGAATATTATATTCTACCATCCGTTCTGCTAGATGCCACTGAATTATACACCTTGTACCTTTAAAAGAAAAAGACAACAAATATCTTTGTTTGCATCGATAATTGATATTGATATCATTTACAAAAATGAAATGTCTAGTGACACCATGATTTACTTTTATCTTCTCTCCCTCTTTTCAGACATATGATATTAGTAACATACCTTCCCATTTTTCAGTTACCTTTAGAAAGAAGTAAAAGTTTAGATCAAATACATAATTTGTATGCAACAAATTCAAAAGTTTAAACAGTATATTTAGATTTTTTAAAGTTCAGAACTCCCATGAGGACACCAAAATTTATTGATGGTTTTAATTAGTGAGTAAGAAGCTTTTTCTGAGTTATGCCCCGGTAACACAACCTACAGCAGGAGAATCATCTAAACCTGGTTAGTTTTGATGTGCAGTCCTCTTCACTCATTCTCTTCTTGCCGGTCTACCCCCTTACTACTTCTTGAGATGTTTCTCTCTTGATCCTGCCTCAGCTGTTGACTTTGCCCAGGAATACATGAAATATAAATGCCCTAAACACTGGGGAGCAAGTTGGACAAAAATACTGCTTTTGGAGCTGTTGCAGAGTTAATGAAAAGGTTTGTAGACTTTACTGATGGTAAATTGGAAACACAGAGAAAGAGAAGGTACGAGATCCTGTCTGGATTTCTCTTTGATTATGAATCTCTCTCTCTGCCTCTGTCAGTGTGTGTCTCCCACCCAACAAACTGAGCCTGTACTTATACCTTGTTTTCCTGCTCTGTGGGAACTGACACTAAATGGTGATTTTTCTCCTTTTCTACTGACCTTTTTTCCACTGAATCATCTAAAGATCCTAAGGAACTAATCTAAAATAAATCAACACCGGCTTCACTGCTGCTCTCTCTTTCTCTTTCACTCTCTCTTTATCTTGCTATTTTTTGGCAAGACTATCTGCTCATGAAAAATGACATCTCAGTGGTTTCATTGAGTGCCCCAAAAGAAGTTATGTTAACGTTTGAGTAACAATGATCTCTGGAAACTGCTTTTTGCTTAAACCATGGCTACGACTTCCCCATGTGTTTACTGTAACCATAACAACACAAATCGCCTAACCTTAACAGAGTAATAAAACACCCAATTAACCAAAAACATGAACTTTTCCTAAATCTAACCAAGTTGTTTTTGTGGCTAGACTAAACCTCAACCATAGCATGGTTTCACAAATGATAAATCAACTAGTGATTTGAAAGTAAGTTCAGATAAATGATGTCAATATTTAACAATTCTAAAAAAAACCTCGGGTTATGCTAGATGGCAATGTGTTTGTACATCCAATACCAACATTTTTCAAATTCTTGCTTTTTACAATATCTAAGCATGGGAACTAATTATAAGCTTAGAGAAAGATCGTTAGGATGGTTAGGTAGGTTGAAGCAATTAAAACACTTTGATAAGATTGTGGTTACGGTCCGTAAAAAGGCAAACATTAACTGCAGGTTTATTACAGGACGGCAAAGTTCTGTATCCTGATATCTAGGAATTAATTTGCCATCATGACAATATGATGTGCTACTGGCCCATCTACCACCCTGACCTCCACACAATTACTTCATGCCTCACTTCATAAAGGACACACTACGTATGACATTGGCATGGACATAAATTGTGATGTACAGTCAGCAAGATTCAACATTATAAACTGTACTAACCCCAAAGCTAAAGTTCCACTTAGCTAAAAAGGTTCCTGTATTGCTGGAAAACTTACTACAGAGGAAATGGTCTTAGGGACAGTTGTGATGAAATGAAAGTGACCATTTTTCAAGGTTCTGTCAGCATTAGCTTTGCTCTCTGTTAATTTGAAAGTATCCTTTAACTTGATTCTTGTAAATGTGGTAATTACAAACCAAAGCCACAAATGAGAGCACAAATTACATGACTGATGCAAATTCAATGGCACTTTCATTAGAGTGTACTACCGGCAGGAATATATTAATAAGAAAATCAAACATGTTAATATCTTTAAAAATTGCAATGAAATAACCAAACCTAAAACCTTTTTTGTCGCACCTACTTGTCCAATTGACATTAGGACCCTTTTTGCTATAGCGGTGGTTCATAATGAGATAATCCCCTCACATAGGCAATAATAAGTGCATGGAGGAGGTGAGGAAGTCAATGGACAATTAACTTCAATCGACATTGAATGGACAATATCTCTAAATGCATTTATAGATGTACAGTGGCTGGACTAGCTGGAATGAAAGGAATCAAAATTAGACTACTGTTCACAGCTGAAGCCTATTATCCCGATGTGCCACAAAGAGAGAGAGAAAAAAAGAGAGATATAGTGAGCATATGCCTGAGAGAAGGAGAGAAAGAAAGAGGACAAGACCACAGAAGGGGGAAGCAAAGTTGAGCCATTAGGGGGAAAAAAAGAAAAAGAGAGGAAAAAAAAAAAGACAAGTCCACCCCCAAAAATGACCTCAGGTGAAAATAAGATAACTTTCCTTCCTTTTATGGTTTTCCACAATGAGGCATTATCAGCTAGAAAAGGGCATAAGGCGGGGAACGCGAGATGAGGGAGAGCGTGTAATGGTGAGGGAGGGATCTCCATTGATATATCCATCCAAACTGGAGGGCCTGGAACTGACAGGACCCAAGAGGAGCTTCTGCAGAGAGCCGGAGAGAGATAAGGGGGTCATTATTCCCTAAACTTGAATAATCCCTTGACAGCAAAGCCCTGGCCTTCCCCAAGGGTTATGAGAGTTCTACGCGTCTGTGAGGAGAGGGGAAGAAGAAAGAGGGAAACGTTTGTATTTTGGGTGTATGGTCTACAGTATGTGTTAGTATTTTATTGTTTATTATTTACAGTATGTATATAGTATTTTGGTAGAATATGAGTAACTCAGCCCCCAGTGAATCCTACATAAGTATTCCATATTTGAACACAGTCTTCCCAGCGAGATGCAAAAATGGAACAAATAAATATATAATTGGCAAGAAACAGGTGAATATAGAAATGCATCATTAGTGCTGTGCAAGTTAATTGAAAGATACTCAATTACTCCTCAAATATCAATCAATGAAAATGTAACAACAGAAGTAACTGGTTACATTACATGTTACATACTTACATACTACACTCTATAAATGATTTGGTTGCACAGGGTTCCAAAAACAAATCTTAAAAGGAAACATTTTAAAAAGTCATATTTTTATGTACCCTTCTACTCCAAACCTCCAAAGTTAGCAGAAGGTCTATTCCTCCTTTTTTGGTGAAGACAATCTGCCTCTCAACAACTCCAACCCCTGAGCAACACCTAGAAATCCTGAACCAGCATCCACTGGACGCACATACACAACACCACAAGTTCTTGTGTTAGGTTTAGGCACAAAAACACTTGTTTAGGTTAGGGACCGGTCATGATTTGGGTTACAGAAACTATAACTTGACTGAGGTCAAGGTTAAAAGAACCAACGTTGACAGAAGAGACGCAAACAGCTGTCTTCTTTGTGAAAATCACCACATCAACCCCAAATCGTCCATTAGAGGTTTCGTGGTATGTTAAAAATGAAACACTACATTCGCCTTTGCTTCTGAGATTCAAAAGTCATTATCTGCATGGCCACGAGAGCACCCTCATGTCACTTTAAGCATTTGAACTAGAACGCTGTTATTTTTCTCCAAAGGACTCGTTGGTCTCGCGCAACACTGTGTAAAGCAAAACAGTACTAATCCTGGGTGTGTTCTTACTCACCAACAAGAAACGTTGTTAGAACAATGTTACATCATTATCACAATTCAAAGTACAGACTTTAATTAAACAGATAAAAAAAGAGTCTAACAAGAAAACAGGTTGATTTGTGTAATAAATCAATCATGGTGTGAAGACAGGAATACAAGAAGTCATGTTAAAGCTGAGTTTGGGTTGGATTCAGTCTCTCTCTCACTGTCATCGTGCATTCTACATAAAAGTTTTGCAATTTCTCATATATGAGATATCAATCTGTCTATCTCTGGCTTCTCAGTGACCACCCTGGGAATATTCTGCCTGTTACCTCGCTGTAGTCCATGAGATAGGTGGCTGCAGATCAGAATTAAGGGCAGCCAGGCAGAAAATGGCTACAGGGGCCATGCAGGCATTGGCGAACGAACAGCAGAAGATCCTTTCAAAGGGGCCCTAAAAATGTAACTGTGCTGTGCCGTTAACTCAAACGGTTACGTTCCGTTGTCGGCATTTCACTGCTGTCCAGTTGGTATTTGATGAGCATCGGGTTTTTTGATGGACTCCAAATTGCACTTCAGATGTTGTTTGAGAGTTCAAGCATCCAATTACGTTGTGAGCCATATGTACGTGACACATCTTCAATTACTGTTCTGGAGCGTATTCATTGAAAAGCAGAGATGGGGAGTAATGCAAAGCAGATCTTAGAAGGAAAAAGCTCTGTGAATGTTGGTATGTCAGACATCTCGCCTTTTCCCTGCTATTTTAAAGATGGCATGTTCTTGTATATTACTCCTTATGCGTGCTATAGGTGTCATGCTTTCCTTTATGTGCATTGCGTACTAGTAATATTTCTGTTTAACAAGTTTTTCCCCCTGAAAACACACTAAGTTCAGCTCCATACCGAGAGTACCTGTCTATTGTGGTCCAGTTACACTCAACTAGTTTCCCCCTGAGAATGAAAAGTGATAACAGTAAAATTATACCACCGCAAACAGAAATTGTGTCTGTACTTTCTCCTACTGTCTATCTCTTTCCACTCTCTCTGGGTCTGGTGGGTAAATAGGAAAAAAAAAAGGAAGAGTGGGGAGACGCACGCGAGGGGAAAGAAACCAGCAACACTGTCAGTTAATTTTCAGATCTGGTAATCTTCCAAGTTCATTAACAAAAGCTTGTGTCTGACTTGCTGTGGCTTTTGTACGCACCGAGGAGTTGTTGTGATACACCACAATGAATAAGTGATAAGCTGTTTGGGTAATTTGCGGAGTGACACAACTTTTATTATTTACGCCGTAAACCCTGATGGGTGGGGGGGGGAGTGGTGGTGGTGGGGGTGCCCGTGGGTAACAATGAGCGAATGTGACAGGATTGTGTGGGCGGAATCCACTTAGAACTATTACAATCAAGCTTCATTTACATGAGCCGCCGACAACCTTCAGTTGACTTTGGGGGCTGCATTTGGGAATAGCGGACATGGGTATTACAGAGCATACTGATGCATTTGTAATGGGGGCAGGCAGCAGAGCCTAATGCTGACTCGCTCCGCAGAAGAAGAAAAAAAATGCTCCAAATGGAAAGAGATCAATTCCCCCCTACTTCGCACTGCGTGATGGATTTGACATTCATCAGTGCCCTGTCAACTAATGCATTTGGTTTTATATTACACCTGAGGTTTTTTTTTTCTCTCTCTCTCTTTTCTTTTATGGCTTCATGAAGCCAGATCAAAATGGTAAAATTGTGAATACACTTTTTTGGTGAGGCTTGTGAGGCCAGGGAAATTTTGATTTCGGAAAGTGATGGTAGTGTTTTATTTTGAGAGAAAGTGTGAGATTGAGAGCAAAGGAAAAAAGAGAAGTCATTTTCATGAGGCCAGAAAGTCTAACCCAGTTTAATGGTATTCATTAATGTTATTATTTTAAACGTATTAGATTTATAGTACTTTCCCCTCTCAAAGATCTCTGATTACAATCTAAGACATTAAAACATTAAATAGGAAAACTTGTGTGCAACAGCAAGACTGTCAAACCCTGCAAAGCTGTTTTTTTTCCTTCTTTGATTTTAAATATAACCAGCCCCCAGATTAGAATGGTTTCCTGCCTGGTATCATGCATCCCTCCCACAGAAAATTCCATTATGTTTATATCAAGGTAGGTATTAATCCCACGGGCCTTTGTGGTGGTTTCCATTATAAAACTCCCATTTTTGGCAGCGTAAGGTCTGACAGGAGAATACATTTTAGCAATGGTGATAATTCAAGCAATGATACATTATTGTGGGGAAGCTTGGCACAACAATACATAGCCCATCTGAAAATGTAGAACACACCTCATCCCAAAAGAGGCTCCTAAAACTCCTGGGAGAACAATGGAGCACCGGAATCATAAAATAAGACAAGCAGCGCTCAGTTGTTTACTGTATATACAAGCTACTCATTCACACTGTGCTATGTGGTCTTCAGTCATATGTGGGAGAAATCAAATGCTGGAATGACAATGTGCATTTTAAAGCAGGATTCACCCTCTATTCTTTTTTTGAAAGATATAATTCATTCACAAACATTCAAAAAAAACATGTTTTTTATTTGGTTTCTCTCTGACAACTCAATCTTTCTGAAAAATCTTTCAAATTAAAAATGTTAATATGGGGCAAATGAAAGCTTCAGATTCAGTATCCTCAATTTCATTTTCTCTCTTTTTTTAAAAAGCAGCTGTGAGGCTTGGACTTGTCTTCCTCCTAACACAAGGGGGAGCTGTTATGTTATTACCACAGAAAAGGCCCATGGATGAAAACCCACAGTGGATGTGGAGTGAGACAACACATGCTTGATTAAAAATAGCTGGTAGCAAACTCAGAATTGTGATTTAGGTCTATGCAAACTACTTTTACCAATTATTTTTCACTCAGTGCTTTACTTATGTTTTTGCTCTTCCAAACACCGACCGAAAGCACACATCTACAAACACACACCACCATCACCGTCCCTGAGCATCCTGTGAATTTTTCATTGAAACAGATGAGTCCAAACTGAGCCCAGCCCTCACCGCCACATGTGGCAGACAGATACTCCGACTGCTTGGAATGCCCTTTGCGGATTATGATTATTATGATTATGATTAGAGTTTGTCAAGTGTAAACAACTCGCTTTGATAAACGCTCTCATGAACGCTCATCTCTCATCCCTTGACATCCTCCTCTTGCTCCGCCATTCTCCCGGCAAGTCTCACACCACCCAATTTATATCAAAAGGGATATTTGATGTCTTTGGCAGAAATCACAAAGCACACTGTTTGTCACATTAGCGTCAGATAAAGGAAATGACATTTTCTGCTTGTTGAACACTGGGGGGAATGAAAAAGCGATAGCAGCCTCCTTTTAATCACATCACAAAGTTTTGTGAAGAAGAAATGCAGATTATTACAATCGGCATTTAAAGCTGCATTGTTTTTCTTTTGTTCTTTTTCTGACAGTGTAGTTGTTGCCTTTGGTGTGTCACAGCTGATTGCTCTGCTTCTGTGTATCACACACAGAATCCACGCATGTGCAGATGAGGTCGTTCTGCCACAGATCTATATATGCCGTTTTTTTCAGAAAAGATGTAATTTCACTGACAGGCTAAATTTCCGTAGGCAATTAGCCGGGGACGAGGAGTGCGAAGGGAGCCTCACCTCCTTGTAGGCAGGCTTTCTGCTTTTCTGTCCTCTCCTTTTTACTCCTTGACAGAGCGCTGCGTTGCCTGGCAGAGCATGAGAGAGACAGCAGCACTCCTAATTCATTTTATTCTCCACCAAGGTTGCACTGTTGAAAGTGCTAACGGCCTTTGAAGTTGCACAGCTTGCAAATTCGACTTCTATCAGAGATCAAATTTTCATTTCAATTTTTGATCTTTTAAATTAGAATATTTTTTTGATTAGAACGTAACAGATGTGAGATGTCTTTACTCATGCTTCGCTAATACCGTGCATAATATGAAAACACCTGTGCACTTAGTACCCTCATCCCATAGGTTGGTGTAAATATGCACTAATTTAGGTGACCTATGTTATTTTAATGATGGATGAGTTAATTGAGCAATTAACTCAATAACAGGTGTCCGTAATTGCCCAACGCTTTAGAGACTGAAGCTTAAAAAGCAGCTCTGTCCATATATAGCTTGATGGACAGAGCTGTTCATTATTGCTTAACACTGTAAAAAAGAAAAAAGAAAGAAAAAAGAACCACATGTGTTGGAGGTTTAAAGGCTCCACCCAGCATGATTTTTAATTAAATAAAAGGAGATGCTTAAAGCAGCGGAGGTATCCAAAACCTTTACTAAATACATTTTTGCAAGTAAATGTCCAGCCTTCAAGTAAAATGGACTGCAATATAGTATCTTTTGTAGTCTTCCAACCACTCAAAGCACTTTTACACTATAGGCCACATTCACCGATTCACATATACATTCACACACTGATGGCACAGCCTTCGGGAATAATTTGGGGTTTAGTATTTTGCCTAAAGACACTTCCACATGTTGACTGGAGACGCCGGGAATCGAACCTCTGATCTTCTGTTATAGTGGAGCATTACCTCCTGAGCCACAGCTGCCCCGAGTAAAAGTTCAATATCCTCTGCAACATGCAAAATTAGCAACCAACTAAAAGTACATTTTCTGCAGAGAAGTGGCCCCTTAGACTGATGTATTATTGAATATGGCATAATTGGCTTGTTAATACTGCTGCATCAATGCACAAGCAGCATTTCCTATGTTAAACTGGTCATGGTTCAGTTAGATGAACCATGACCAGTTACAATATAGTTGAACTAATTTACAGTATATACTGTTTGGCGGGTTAGTCTTGTATTTGTCAAGGTAGGGGTTAACGTATGACATCTAAGATTAGACAGTACAGCTGAAGAAAGGGACCCAATACTTTAAGCAACCTTGGAAGCTATGCTATCTGAAAAAATGGTAAAGACCTCAGTCTTATCTGTGTTTAGTTGTAAAAAGTTGTAAACAGTCCAGTCTTTTATTGCAGTTAGACATTTGTACAAAACCGATCAGTCTCATTGGTTTTAAAAGAGACATACAGTAGAATGCCATTAATGTAACAGTGATAAGAAATACCTTTAAATGAGCTATTAACACAACATAAGGAAAGGATATACAGACCAAACAGTATAGGACCCAAGACCGAACCCTGGGGCACACCACAGGAAAGAGCAGCAGTTTCAGACATGTGGGGACCAAGCGACACAGAAAAACTCCTATCCAAGAGATAGGAGGAGAACCAGTCCAGGGCACTCCCAGAGACACCCGCCCACTGCCTAAGCCTTTCAATCACAGTGCTGTGATCTGCAATATCAAAAGCTACACTAAGATCTAGCAGCACAAAAACAGAGCATTCACTCACATCAGAAGACATCATTATGTCATTGGAGACTCAGAGGAGCTGTTTCAGTGGAATACTTCTGACGGAAACCAGAATGGAATTTATCGAAAATGTTGTGTGCAGTCAAGACAGCAGTGGGCTGATTGGCAACAACTTTCTCTAAGACTTTTGAAATAAAAGGCAGCTTAGATATAGAACTGTAGTTTTTGGGAAAGGATGGGTCAAGGTTAGGTTTTTTCTGAAGAGGCTGAATAACTGCATGTTTAAAAGAAGCTGGGAGACAACCAGATTACTGGGAGCTATTTATAATAGAGGCTAGGCATGGACCAATAGACCCAAGTACATTTTTAAGAATGGATGTTGGTTAAATATCTCCTGCCTAAAATATCTACTTCCTAAAATAGACGCAACATGAATTTCAATATAAGCTGGCAATAAAGTCATATTGTATTGATTCATAAGTAGCAAAGAGTACTTAAGTACAGTACTTGAGTAAATTAATGCTCAGCATTTAAAAAGTTGCTCAAAGGCTCCTCTCAACAAAATACATTATTTCCTCTTCATGAATGTGAAGAAGAGACAGAGGAGGTGTTTCGTTGAAACCAGAATTAACCTATCTCTGCAGCTAATGTCTCAAAAACACAAGGTAATGGCATGAAACAGTCTGTGGCTAGAGGTTTCGCAAATGTGTAGCTCTCACTGGAGTGTGTCACAAGCATTCAGCTGCTTCGAAGAAAACAGCAAATGAAAGAAGAGATGCACAGCGCTCCACAAAGCTTTTATTCCAATCACTTGCAAAAAAGAGTTTTTTTTTCTCTCTCTGCCTGAAAACAACTGGAAGATATGATAGTTATTAGAACCTGTCAAACTCAATAACGGCATCGCTCATAACACATTTTGGCTCCTGAAAGGCCACATTCCCGCTTTACCTGGATCTGTGATTGGCTCCTGACATTTCAGTCATTTAGCAATTTGATGAAATAAATACCTCCCACTTTTAATAATAGCCTTTAGAATATTCATGGAGGTAGCAATGTCATTTGTAGCATTTTTGACAATCAGTGTGCCTCCATGACAGTAGATTCATAAACAGAATGCTTTTAAGTGTCTCAAAAAACAAAAAAAAACAACAAGAAGGATCTAATGCAACAAAAAGGAAGATGAGGAAGAAGGTGGGCAGAGTACAAATTTAACCTTGACAAAACAACTTATCAGTGGGAAGCGGTGATGGAGAAATTAAAATTCATTGGACAGTGAGAGAAATCCTGTGAAGCCAGTAAATAATGAAGACGCTCAATTCAGCTCAGTTAAATATTCAGTGCAGTGTTTATATCCGACGTGCATACCTTTTTGGTGTAAAGTGAGATTAAATGACTTTTTCCTGGATAATTTATACACATCCCAGATAAAGCACAGATGAATGCACATTTGAAAATAGAGCAAGCACTAACACCATTATTACAAATATTAAAGTAGATACTGCAGATGTAGATGAATGTTGGTTGTAGCTTTTACGCTATCTGAAGCATTTTTATATAAATCTCTATTTTCCTGCTTCGCAACTGATAAAATACAGTGGGTTACATTTACTAAAGCCTGCCACAAATGATCACTAGCAGGGCAAAATGTTTCTCACTGCCATTTTTCAATTAAGCAGGGTGTTTACTAACACTACAGATGTACAGTAAATTACAAGGTTTGCTGTTAATAACATCTGATGCTGGACTGTTTGGATGCATGTTACACTCGTCTGAAAAGCAACAGAGTGCAAGACTAAAAGCCTTCTGCTCATGAATTTGCATTATTGGCTCTTGAGAAGACATTTGTGTCTTGTGTTACAGATAGAAAAAAGTATACTTAATAAGTGTTATTGGTTTTGTCAATCATATCACGCTGTATTGGAGCTGCTGTAAGCCTTTATAAGTCAGGAAAAACAAGCAAGAGACCACTGAGGGAAAACAGTGACAGCACAGTTAAGGTAAATTCATAAAGCATCTTTTCATTTGCATTTCTCTATCCCTCTCTCACTGTTTCAATCTGCAGTCTCTCATCCTCTGTGTGTTTCCAAAATCATTTTTACCCCTGCTTTTCCCCAGATGTAAAATTTCACATGTAGTTTCCTCTGTCGCAGTGGTCAGTCCGTGTTGGTAAATCCGGTGCTGAGACTATTTATATGAATTTCCATTCCCTCCTGCCGTATAATACGCCTTTAATGCAATGAAATACAAATTGCATGAGACCAAACTCGCAATTTACAGAGGTGCTGCTTTCTTACATTTTCCCTTTGCAAAACCTCTGTGCACTACTTTAGTAAATAAGGACAAAATAAATAAACGTAGTAAAAATGTCACAGATTGCTCCTTTATAATTTGTTCATACCAACATCATTGTCCAGCAGCTGACAAAGTGGCATGCTTTTTGGGACCTAAAATAACACGATTTAGGATATTGTGTGTCTGGCTGTATGAAAAATAACCATGAGCATGTATAAGGGTATTTATTCATTTCCCGCCTTCCTCTCCCCAATGGCCATACTGCTTTTGTGCCTGGTGGACTGTTATTAAATCTGCGTGTGGTCACACAGCCTACGGTCTGCAGCGGTTGATTTGTGTGTTTTTCTTCCTCTCACCCTTGCCTTTGTTAGCCCACCACTGACCTTTCATCACAGCCTTGAGTCAGTGTAGAAGTGCTGCGGGCTGACAGGAAACGCTGTCTTCACGGTTCTCTACCCTTAGTCAAAAAATGTCATCCTGTAACACAAACAAGTACTAATGACCTACAACAAACCACATTTATTTGGCACTCACAAACAATGATGATCATTTATAATGATGAAAATGAACAGTAAGGTGACTTAAAGGGGCTTCATCTGTATGTATCGATTACAATCAGGGGCCAATAAGAACAGCAACAACACAAACAGAATATACTGGAGGCCTATATCCCATGGGGCTATTGTAGAAATTGTATCATATTAAACTACACACTTGTTTGATAAGCTGTAACTGAAAAAACTGTGTCATAAAATGTTTATTAAAAGTGGTTGTAAGTCCATTTCTTGCATTTATTTTATACATGTCTTCATTCATTGTCCTCAGAGAATGGCACCAATTCACTTTGGTGATCCCTCGACTTGTCCTGTAAGACCAGGTTTACATTTTGTATTTTTAGTTAAATGTCTTGACAGGTATTGATTAGATTATCATTATCATTAATGTTCCTGACTGGATGAATTGCAATAACTCTGATGATCCATTGACTTTTCCTCTAGCGCCATCGCCAGGCTAAAGTTCTTTTTGTGCAATTCATTGTGTTTGGCACTTGTTGGAAAATGTTCACAAAACAAGCTAGAGATAGTTAACATGGGAAACATTACCCACTGTGTATCAGCATGTTGTCATTGTGAGCATGCTACTGTACCATGTTATCATTTAGCTCAAAACACTGTTAACAGGGCTGTAAACTGTTGGTCTTGTTGCCCTTTAATTGCTTTTCTTACAATTTGGAGTATTAATCTTGGGATGTTTAGTGCATTTTTAGGAAAGTTGTAACATTTATAAAGTTCATCTTGTTTTTAGGATAATTGTGACTTATGTTGACTGACACAAAGCATTTCCACCAGTGCTGATATTTAACTATTAACTCAAATACTTCTGTTAATGTGTATCAACATGCAATACACGTTAATGCATTAACATATGTTTTAACATTAGAGGAAATGATTCAGATTGAAAGATTTTAACAAGCCCCAGATTAAATATATTTATTGAGCATGGTTAAAATCAACATGTGAAGGCTGATGAAGGACTTACTCAATGAAACGTGGTAAAACAGGATGTTTTTAGCTATGCAGGGAAAGTACATACATTTATTGAGAACAATAGTGGTGGCTCTAGATCCAATGGTGTGAATCACTCAGCCAATCTTCAGGCCTAACAAACTCTTAATAATCGTAAAGCAATTTGTGGCAAACAAACATCAATCTAAAAGTCAAACTAATGGATGTCATGCTATTCTGCAAAGGAAGAAAATGATGCAGGTACATTATAAAACTAGAATGAATCACTTAGTAACCATATAAATTGTGCTGCCTTGGTGGCATTGGTAACATACAAAAGTGTGAAGGACAGCACACCGACCACCAGGCAATCAATAAAGGCAATGGGGTTAGATTACCTATGGTCAAGCAACAATAATGTTGAACTTAAATGAATCAATTCATTGATTGAGAGATGTATTCATTACATAGAGACAAAACTGAAACCAATGAAAAAAATATGTATTGACATTAATTTAAATGTACGGAAGCTAGTCAATACAGTAATAATCACAAATTACTTTAAATAATCTATCCTTGAATTGATGTATCTACTTCATTAATATGTTTTTCAAATGTGTTGTATGACAGGTCTTGTAATATATGAGTTGGCATGGAATCTTTACATAGTATTACCCATCCAATCATTCACTTTCTAAACCACATATTGTATAGTGTTCATGGTCATACAGTAAACTCACACCCAGAGATGTATACATATCTATTAAAATACATTCAAGTTTCACAACACTGAGGAGACAAAAAGCTAATTAAAGTAGAGATTCACCTGAAACCTGCAGCACAGAGGGAATGTTGATTAATATAATGAATGCTGCTTTGTCAATGCAGAAATGCATCATCGTTGATCTGCTGTAAGCCACAAATCCCAGCACCTGGTCAAGTGTCATATTGATCCAAACCCTGAAAGATATACTATAAGGTTGTCTAACACACCTATTGACCCCGCAAAAAATGTTGGTACTGATTTGACTTGCTTGATCTCCTCACTGATTTCCTCCTTGTTCTGTAATGGCTCGGTTGCCATTAAAAGGGACCCTAAAGGGAAAACCCCTTAATGACCTTTTGATTTTCGTCTAGACTTTGGAGATGAAAAAATAAAAATGGCCGTATGTAAAGATCTGAGTTCAGGGATTAAAAGCTCTGTGAAGTACTCAATAAAAGTTGGGAAAAAATCAATTCTAACAGTCCCAGGTAACCAGTGGAAATATCACTGATGTGGTTGTATATTTTGAGTCTTTCTAAAGGAAAATGTCTGTGTAAAAGCAAATCAGAGGTTTCTTTTTAAACACGTTATACATATTAGAAAATAATTAGAATATAATAATAAGAGAAGTTACTAGGCTGCATGTACTCATAGTTACTACGGTATTTTACTCATTTTCATCAGAGACAACTGTGATTTACTTCTGATAATCCACCAAACTCCAATGGAAAAAAAAAAAGACAAATGAACATAACAATGATTGCTGATGGATTGCTCGTTAACTAGTCTTCTAAGTAATCTACATCTACAAACAAGCCTATTTTAAATAGTGTATTTATTTAGTGTGAGTGTTGTACGCTCAGAGGCAGTTCAGTTGGGCTCTCAGCGCATTCAGCAGATACGTTTCCAGCATTTCATAGCACAGAATATTGCTTATATTTTCATGATTTGAAACCTAATTTTATATACTTTGCTATTTTTTTAATCATGCAAATTTGCATGGGTGGTTAATTACACATTTTTCTGTGGTGTGACTAACTGAAAATACCTATTTATTATTGTTTTACATGGACTTTAAGCGCTAAACTAACCGTAGTTGTACCAGATAGGAGGCATTTCAAGATGGCAGATATGATTAACTGATATGTAAATAATAGGAGAAATATCTAGAGAACTTTCTCAATATGTGTCTAAAATAGCATGACTAAAATAAAGTCCCTAAAAAAGTAAGCATGACCTTTAGGACTAAGATTGTCCTTAAATAAGACAAACTATTTTATACCCATTATGACTGAATTTAATTTGAAGGCTGGGCCAGTATGTCATTTGCTAGCCAGATGACAGAGAACATTTGTTGTATTAAATAAAGGGTAATGACACCACAGAATTGGGTAAGTGGGACCCAAAGCCTCAGTAAAGTACTGCTGGACCAGATCATTTAAAAGTCTGTATTACAGTGAAATATAACATCTGCCAAAACTGTGAGTTAAACATCCCTCATCTTCAGATGACACGTCACAGTGGTAAATAACATGTTCTAAAGGTTGCACTTAAAATAACACTCTATGGCTTTGACAGGTATAACTAAAACATAAGCAGCAAAATGTATTTGTTTTAGCTTTTTTTACAAGCAAAAATGATTATAGTTGAGAAAAGATTAGTTTCTACAGCTTCAATTTTGCAACAGCACATCATTTTGGAGGAAATGTCAATTTGCTTTACTTTTTTTCTTCTTTTTGATCAACACACTGAGAAAATGTTAAGATATTTAGCAAATCAGTCAAAAGTTCCCTGACAGTGTAGTGTATGTGTTTTCCTATAATAGAAGTATGGATAATTACTTTGGTATTTCACATTCAACTGCTGTTGCAGAACATTATGCTTTTATTACATGATTGAACGTTTTGGTGGTCACTCACAGCACTCAGTTATTGTTAAGGAAAGGTTGTGGTCTTGGTTTAATAAAGAAAAAATTCAAAGTGGCTCAAAGCACAAAATATTAAGTGTTCACTGTATTGACATATCACAGAAACCACAGCCTTCAATAACCTCAACCAAAGAGCTTTTGTTGTCTTAACCTTCACCCTCACATTGATTCAGGATGTCCTTCTCTGTGTACTTTGTATAAATATGCAGTTATTCCTTCACACTAAAAAATGTACTTTATAAACACAATCCTGCCACAGTTTCTACCACAACATGATGATTATAGGGAAAACAAGTATTATAGAAACATAATGTCTAGGACAGCGGTTCTCAAAGTGAGGTCATTCAGAGGGTTCCAGAGGGTCCTCAGCAAAATGGGGAATAATTGAGTTTCACTATAACTCTATCCATAAGTAACACAATGATAGAATGTAGGATCATTTTGGGTTTAATACACTTTCTGTAATAAAACATCTTATCAGATCTTATCTGGGGCCAAATCTAATTAAATGGGGGTCTGTGGTCTAATTTGTGTCAGTTTGGAGGCCTTGCCGTGAACAAGTTTGAGAACCATGGGTGTAGGAGACCAGGTTGGACAGAACAGTGTAGGAAGAATAACTCAAATGTATTTTAGTCTCACTTCTAACTTTATTTCATGTCATCTCTTCTCTTGACATTTGTTTTGACAAACCTCTTTACTCCAAGGTGTTGCAGTTCATTCTTAGGATTTAGACAATGTGAGATTTATGGAGTAACTGATTACAGAACCAGACACAGTCACAGTGACTTGACTTACTGATACATAATGTACCAGAATGCTTATAAAAAATGACACCTTTAAAAGTATTATAAACTCAGACACTACAGGCAAACACAAGAACTGAGATGAATCAGAAAACACTCCCAACCCCTATTTTATCTTCATCCAGCATATGTAGACTATTATGACAGCTCTGCTTTGCACAAACAAGACTTTCCTATGATGACAATCGAGTCAGAGCTTCAATGGGAAAAATAGAGAACTTACTCTACAGTACAAATAAACGTTTTTACTGTCAAAGGATCATCGCTCGTTGTTATTCTCTGCGCTGACGAAGAAACACCTCACGATCATGATATCAGGAGGAATTAGTGTTGAACGTATCTGCTTTTAAAGAGCACATAAAGAGCAGATTCATAGAAACTCAGGAGAAAGGAGAGAGATTAACAGATCCATTGAAATGCTCACAGAGCCTTTTGAGATGGTTTTACTGGGGTCATTTCAGTCCTGCAAAACAGGTCAAAGGCCTCAATGTATGTAATGGAATGGAGACTATCTAACCATACCTTCACAATTACTGTACTAAGTTCACATTTAAAGGGGTTGAACATCATAAAAGCAGTGTTTTACAGTAAAATATTATTTCATTCTAAAGCTTTTATGTTGTGTGGTTGCTCTGCCCAGTGCCCCACGAGCAGCCTGGCTAGCGATCAATGGAATTTAATTAGGCAAAATTTGAACATGTCTATTTTAGTGCAGTGAGTCATTTGGAATAAAGACACGGTTTCTCCAGAATACAATAAACATGTTTTTCTATAGCAGAAAGGTCTATGAGCACAGGAAAGCAGTGGATATGGACTGTATGTATTAATGAAGTCTGAACCCTGCATGACTGGAAATTACTCCCCAAGATAAAGCTACGATGAAGCATATTATATATTAATGTTATATATTAATTCTACATCTCTCTCTCTCTCTTTTTCATTGAATCAAGTGAGTGCCCCACCTCAATCTGATGATCAGCTGCTACTATAATCCATTGAACTTAATTCAATAATCTGTTTGATTCATTCAATTTCAATGACTTTAACACTCTGACACCATAAAACATGCACATATTGTCTTACTGTACCATTATCTGTACTGTACTATTTTCTTATTGGTATTCCTTTGTGTTTTAGTATTGCATATAGCTTGTGTTTATTCTTAATACTCTCTATTCATATGTATTTTATTATTTGCTGCTACAACTGAATTTCTCCACTAAGGGATCATTAAAGGTTTATCTGATCTAATCTCATTTGTTTACCATGTTAAATTTCATTGTCATCGTCTGGGTTCAGTCTAATTCCTGGTCATATTTTTCTTCATGTTGTGCATTTAGTATGTAGTCAGTCAATAACTATTGTTAATATATTATAACATCTTCAGAGTATGACTTTAAACCATACCTTAAGTATGGCATGTCAAATGAAAAGCTCTATCATTATAGTTCATATTGTTACTTCACTACAATTTCCAGTAATAATAGGGCTGATTGAAATATTGTATTTAAAGAAATGTCTCCATACAGAAATCCTCATATGCTTCCTCACAGCTATCAGTTGACTGTATTGTGTAGAGGACCATCAACTGCCCTCCATGGACACAACACATAAACAAACTTTTTTTTGGGCATTTTGCTTGGCTGAGCTGAGAGTCACTCCTTGACTCATTTCTTCACCATTTCCATTAACCCCCTTTAGTTTAACGGCGCCTTCATCAGCAGGAACAAGACCTTCCTCTATCCAACGCCCCACGAGCCACCACAGATAGACACATGTAGCGTTAGATCATCATGCAAAGAACCAATGTTGTGGCTCATAACACCAGGAAAGAAAGCACACTTATGAGGCCCTTGTGTTTGAAGGAGAACCGTGCTGTGGCCAAAGAGAGCGAGAGACATGATCCCACACCCACACAAAAAAAAAAAAAGAAGAAGAAGGAAGAAGAAGCATAATGTTGTCTTCTGAACAAAATGACAAGAAAAAGCTCTGGAGCCACAAATGATTAAAAAACACAAATCTGATGGTGTGGGCAAACCAATAATGAATAATAAAATGAAAAGCTACAAATTAATTGAATAGTGCAAGTAAATAATGAATGTAAACACATGAATATCATTTAGACAATTATTTGCAAATAGAAATGTTTTATGGTATCAGAGGCAGTGAAACACATGGATAAAGTGAAACTACTGTAATGTCTTGGGCCTGCTCTGGATGGGTGTGCTCTGGATGGCCCCTAATACTATAGTCCACACAGCTGTAAATCATATTAGACAGCTTAATGGATAGGCCTCTTCTCAACTGTATTCCTTGGCTTAGCAAATGTATTTTTAGTCAATTATGCTTCCTATATTGAATTGTGTGCGCCCTAACATCTTTATTCCAGGCAAGACACAGAATGTGCAGGACACAGCTGGGGAATAACGTACAAAGGACTTTTCTCTTCACATTTAGGTGCTTTAAGCTGCCTTAAATGGTCCTTCAGAAGAAGAAGAAAAAAGCATATACTGACACACATCTAAGGATATTTAATGAAGTCCTTTTACAATGGCCTAGATTTACATACGTTTGGACAATTGCTCTGAATACTGTAATTTTATGTCTTTAAGTGGTACAAGGAGGGTTAGAAGAAGGTTCCAAAGGGTAGGAGCCAAAAAAAAAAAAAAAAAAAAAGCCAAAGCCTAAGATTTAATTTAAGACCGAGACAAAAAACAAACCCTGTACATTATAACATAATGTAACAGTCCTCCAGTGCTCCTTTTAAGCCAACTTGTTGTTGACTTTTTTAAAGGCTGCAGTTTAGGATAATGTATAATGCAAGGTGTTATCTCATATGTTTGTACCTCCATACTGTTCTTTACATGTAAATGAGGTAGACTAAATACTGGAGACAACTTTCAACATCATTTAATACAGTATCTCCACACAGTACATACATATCATACTTGATCATTTCGTCAACAGACAAAGAACTAATCTCAACATTTTAATCTGATCATCTGAAAACAATCTGGCATCACTAAAATGTAAAGAAATACATTTGAAGTGTCTGAAATTCCTATCTTATGTTTCCTACATCATTGTTGTTGGCTGCTGCTACTGTCTGGTCACAGTGCAGGTTTTATGTACTGTATATCTCTTGGGATTTTTGAATGCTACCTGGAGCTGTTAAGGATTTTGATTGGTGATGTTTGATGTGAGCGCAGACTGTGACTTGAATGAGGCATTCTAAAAAGAGTCTTACCATCCTCATCCCTGCATACACTTTTCTATACACACTGCTATTCTGTACCTCTCGACAAGGTTTTTGCGTCCGCATACCAAGTATGCCCATTGCCTACTTCAGTGTTCAGCATATAAATTATGTATGCCTATATCTGCGTCACTCTCCTATAAAAATGCACTGAAGAAGTAACTCATTTGCGTATTGCAAAAACAAAAACACAGACATAATGTGTTGGGAAGGAATGAAAACACAGTCCATCAGTACAACAGTAAAATTGTGTCTATTGAATATGAAAAACTGAAGGAAACCATGTGACCATTTACACACACTCTGTTAATTCAGATCTTTTTGAATGCTTTACGTAATGTGGAAAAAAAATCTGAAGTCATGAGTGCCGATCTGTATTCAACCAAATATATACATGTAGCTTACTGTAAAACACAATTACATATATACAATTATTTTCAATACTCAGACCACCAAAGGTTTAGCCTATATTTTATAAAATAAAAGTGCACTGAGAAGAAGTCATTTAAGTGATAATATAAATGACACTTAAAGGAAGCCTATGTAACTCTTACTAGATAGTGGCCAGTGTAGCCACAAGTGGCAAATATGGGATTATGGTCAATGATTAAATGTAATAGTACAGTCAATAGTAATGAGTAATAGTAGTACAAGCAATGAAATGTAAAGTCAGTAAACAAACACAATAATGTCAATAACAAAACACTATCTCTCTAAATGTTGTTGTCTTTAGGTCACTATTAGCCAGCTAAGTGGTCATACCAGGAACAAGGGAGGCTGTAGTGGCAACACCTAAGTAGCATGTAAAATAAAGGTGTCCTGTGCTAATTCATCAGCATTCTTGCTTGAATTAAACCTAGTGTTATGGAAAAACCCAATTTTATCGAAGTTAATGGCGTTTGTCATCAGTATATAAATATATTTCAAGATTGTCCTCTATGAAAAACAGCACAGCAGGTCAGTCACACAAATACGACCTATAGTTATGTTTGGGTGACAGATGGCATCTAGCAACAGTGTTAATTGGAATCTGTGGCAGTGGCATAGTTCAGATGACGTGTAGTATATGGGTCATGAGTCATCAATTCCCCTCATTCGTCGGAGGAGAGGTAGATGTAATCCAACAGTAGGGCAGTTTAAAAAATAAATGTAACTACGATTATGTCTGAACCTTAACCCTGTGGTTGCATAGTAACTTTAACTCATACCACATATTTCTCTAACCTTAACAAAGTGATCATTTGCCCAAACCATCATCTTTCGCTAAACCTAACCAGACCATAACCATAGTGCTGTCACATCATAAAACATTATTTTTTTAACAGTGGTTTGCAACAGCTTTGGAAAGCAGAGACAAATGATGCCCTGCTGATTATTGTTGATATGTCCACCAGATAGAAAACGCTCCTATATATCGTTCTGGAGTTCACATGGTAAAACAAACTATTCGGGGTTTTTTTAATTTGGAGGACTTTTTTGTAGATCTTATCATTTTCATGTACTGGCTCACTTCTACCATTTAATCTACCATACCTATCACTATTGTACTATTACACAGAGGTCTAGTGTCAAATCCACACGTCACATTACATCATCTTAACATTCAGTCCTTAAAGTGCCAGAAAAAAGGACATTTAAATGAGAAGAGCTTCTAAATAGGCCTTGAGGTGAGATTGCTTTCTAAACAGTAGATTCAGTCTGACTGTTTCCTAACAAGACTGACTTAATATTCCAGGCAGTATCAGAAAGAATTTAAAAAAATACCAAGCTATACAAAACTCAATCCTAACCTAATCATTTCAAGGACCAGAGAGAGACATCTTCGGTAACCACAACCAAAGGTTTATGCGATCCGTTGCTTGCAACCCATTTTCATCATGTTTTTTATTACACAGCGTGGGTCAAGAGGGAGCATGTATTAAATATCCCCATCGTCATGCTGAACACTTGTGCTTCCTGCATGTTCTTCCCTTCCTCTTTTTTTTTTTTTTTCTTTTTTTTTTAAAACACGGTTTTCTCCATGAGGGACAAAACATTTCACTGGAGCTACATCACACAATGCCACCTGTGGCCTTGAGAGCAACATGGACATCCAACTATTCAGTGCTATGATTTGACGCGTCCTCACCTCGGCTGAAATCAAACAGAATATCCCCCGGTTATTCATTACACATACTGTATCTATATAAAAGTAGTCTCGTCTCTCAGGTAAGTGTGTGTTAAGAGGTCTTAGCCGGGCCAGTCATTTGATCAGCGGTGGGCTTTAGGGGCTTATTCAGTCCATTGCAACCCCTGCTCCGTGCTCCTCTGTGACTCAAGAGATTAGGCTGGTGTGCACGCACTGAGCACTACACCTACTGTAAAAAGAGCCCACTGTTCAGGCTCAGCACATATACAGTAGGCCTTTAAAAAAAAAAAAAAGGCTCCCTACTCCAGCTTACAGTGTGCAATCGAAGCAAAAAATAGCACAGTGTGAAATGTTATTCAGTCAAAGATGAGAGAGAACATATTGGTTGTCCTTTGCTACCACTGTCAACTCCTCATCCCTGGAAATCCCTCCCAACTCTTGACGGTTTCAGAGTGGCGAGCCATGGCTGTCAATACACTGTCATTCATTCCGCGCACCCTCTCCTTAAACCAGCGGCTTAAAAATGGAACCTCAATATTTGCATACCAATTAGCATAAATGTAAGAAAGTGGAACAAGTAGCTTTGAAAGTCATCCAGCAAAGCGCATATTCAACCAGCACAAAAAAAAAAAAAAAAGCATGTGTCAGAGAGAAAAGGAGTGAGGGCATGGGAGTGCTAGAGGAGAGGAAAAGAGAAGGGGAAAGAGAGAGTGTTCTGTATTATAATAGCGGGCTTGGGCTACACGGTTTGAATCACTGGTGTATGTCTTTTATGAGCTTACGACTTCACACTGCGTGGAAAATCCGGCCTGCTGCCAGGGTTCTTCGGCATTCACAATGTCACTTTTAATCACATTCCCCTCCGAGATCTGATCCCGCTGATCAAAGACGCTCTGACTTTAAGTTAACACGTCAACAAAGATGTGTGTGTGTGTGTGTGTGTGTGTGTGTGTGTGTGTGTGTGTGTGTGTGTGTGTGTGTGTGTGTGTGTGTGTGTGTGTGTGTGTGTGTGTGTGTGTGTGTGTGTGTGTGTGTGTGTGTGTGTGTTGGGGGGGGGGCTTTCCGGGCCACATGCACAATAATACAATGCAGGGGGTGATGGTGCTGGCGGTGAGGTCGGTTAATTGTTTGTTGTTTGGGGGTGAGGAAAGGTTGAGGCTTGGAGGCGAGATGTGCCTTAACAGGGTAGCTTGGGGTGAGTGTGTGTGGGACCTGTGTGTGGTTGTGTGGGTGGTGTAGTTCATAAAGGTCTTTCTGCTCCACACTGACAGGCCAGATGTGATGAAGTAACAAGGCCGAAATTCAGCCTTAATGACAGTTGTCATCAGCATTCACTTTGGCACCTGTTTTGAATTGATGGATATATATTAGTTTTAGTCTATATTATCTACATATTTGATTATTATTAACAATAATGTAACATAGAATTTTTCGATCAGGAAAATCATCTCTTGTTCATGCTGGATGTGGAATTGGATGGGGCCCAAAAATGCATTTAAAAGTAGATGTGAAGCTTATATGAGGCTTCATCAGTCTGAGTTAGTCATATCAAGTGATATCTGACACGTCTTTTTAACATCAGATTCCCTCTTTGTGTTTCCCTGTTGAGCTGTGGTGGAAGTACAGTAACAAAAACTGTAATGTTGAAACATATATTTTGGGCACCATGATTTCCATTGTAATTGCATTATGAAGGAATCAGTATGAACAGGAGGAATTATTATGGCAAGAAAAAATATTTCAATCTTCATTTGGACTCCTGACTGTTTGTTGTTTTATGACAGGATTGGAAAACTGTCTGGGATTAAACTAGTTTAGATTAAACATCAGATAACAGTAACACAGTGATTATTAGTGATATTCCTTAAATTCCCCCTCCACTCAAAAAGATGTTTGTTTCTTCTTGTTCCTACACTTGAATGTTTGAGCTTCACTGTGCAAAATCAAGTATGTACAGAGTTTGTTTTCACATTCATCTGCTGAAAGTGGAAAGTGTTTCTGTGCTCACTGAATCTGATTTCACGGATTGATTTGTGACATCACAACTAGTTTGGAAGCCAATTCTGATCCAATATTCAAATTACACAAGTGTGACGTGGAAACCTGAAGTGCATAAACACTGAGATTATACTTTATAGTTAAGTAGGAGACGTCACGTGTCCAGCAAAAACTTCTGAAATGAAAATATAAAATAAAACCGAAATTGGCAACTATGACTTGGCACTATTTCTTAAGCCGAATGTGTTAACTCATATTTTATTCTTTAGTAACACAGGATCATTGTTTTTTTTACAGACACACCACATGGCATTATCTATGTGCATTTGGGGAGGGGGGGCAGAGAGACAGCCATTTTTCACACACATACACGAACACTGACAAACAATATACAAACACTGAAGAAAAAAAAAAACCTGCCACTTTCGCTTAGCGGCGTACAAATGAGGTGCAAATGAGGATGAGCGCTTCTGTTGGCACGGCCTGGTAACGAGCTTTTCACAAACTATGGCGAGGGTCCTCCCCCTTCAGGCCGTGTAAAACAGGAACGATGCAAAATCAAACACAGTGTCTAATATATGCTAAATGTGCACATGTCAGTGTGTTGGAGTGCATTAAAAAAAAGTAGCCACCTGGACACTTGGCTGAACACATTAGCGGAAAAGGGAAAACAAACAGGAAGCCACTTTCCGTCTCTTTCAGCCCCCTGGGGTCTTCAGTATACCGCTCATAATAAAATATGATGTACATTTTTACATGTTAGGGCTATTAGCAGACACTTTTACCCCAAATAACATGCTGTACAACAGCATCACCATCACATGTGGCTACAGTGTAAGAGACAATATAAAGCTAATTGGGGTTTTAGTTCAAGATTTCTCAGAGGCAGAGCTGCACTAGAGGCAATAATCTCATAGTTTGAGTGAAATCTCAACGGGCAGAGCCAAAGAACCAGAGTTTTCTGCTTTAGTAACTTTGGCTTAAGCCCTGTGAAAAAAAGAAAAAATACAACAACATAATCAAGCCACAGTGAGTTATTTAGGGTTGTTTGTTTAGTCTAGCTGACCTTCACTTGTTTGTAGTGGCTCTGCTCAATATACTACAGTATGTTTTAGCTGTTAGCAGTTAAACAGCAGAGGAACACTGATCTGGCCACCGCTGGATGACATTTGTTGTCATTCTATTTGCCACTGTCATCTGCTGGCATTTGGTGCTGTGTACCCTTTACCTTTAACCATGTCTGTCCCTCCCAGCCCTCCCTCACCAACCCCATCCCTATCCTTCCAATAATGACCTCCATCTAAGCCACATAGCTGTGGCCAGCAACCCTTCCTGTCCCAGGGGTGCTGACCCTGGAGGAGCCTCCTCTTTGCCAGGGAGCCCAGAGCAGCAGGGGACCAGGGGAAATGCCACTCTGTAGACTGTGCGCTGCATATATGATGATGTCAATGCTCGTCCGATTGAGGGAGAGACATTTTAGTGTGTGTGTGTGTGTGTGTGTGTGTGTGTGTGTGTGTGTGTGTGTGTGTGTGTGTGTGTGTGTGTGTGTGTGTGTCATGGGGGCAGGTGGTGGAGGTGAATAGCATTTCTTTGTGTCCATTGGAAGGTGCTGTGTGTGTGTGTGTGTGTGTGTGTGTGTGTGTGTGTGTGTGTGTGTGTGTGTGTGTGTGGGTGTGTGGGTGTGTGTGTGTGTGTGTGCACTCAAGTTACTTCTCAAGTGTGCCTTCAATTTTTATCCGTAGATGCATTATAGATGGCCTAGAAATATGTGAGAATGTGCAGCAGCCGCTCAAGACTCTGCGTCATTTCACTCAGCTTTGCTCCCAGGAGGACGAGCAGGGACCTCACATAGCATATACCTGGATATTTAGCTCTCTTGTGGCATATATTCTTATACACAATACAGAAACCACACTTATTGCTGCCATTCACTCGCCTCACTCGAGTCCCTTTGAATGTTTATACCTTTATATATAATGTGCACCCTCAAAAAAGACAGGAGCTCATTTTGAGAAGCAAAAACGGGAAATTATATAGACCATTAATGTACAGCACAGAGTAGGAGAGCCTTTTCTCTCTTTTTTTCAAACTCAAAAATAGCTTCTTGCTGGAAGCAAAAGCTTTTATAGAAGTACTTTGACTATATGTTTTTGTCGAAGCCTTCCACATTATCTACATGAGCCCAGATCAGTTTAGGTGACTACAACTATTGGTTAAGTTGAGGGAAAGTTACCTTTATGGTTAAAAGAAACCATCATTGACCACTGATAAGAAAGTCTGATCTCGATATGGGTTTGGACTTCTTCCACATTCTCCTCTATCCTAATTTTTCACTGCAGTATTGGAACAGGTCTGTCTCTTTGCCCACAGCTCCAGTCTTGAGCGCCTAAGGTCACGTTAATGTGCCACCAGGACACACACACACACACACACACACACTTACTTAATGCCAACATTCAGTACACTTAAACCTGTACTGTGCAAACACCAGTCCAGTAGGGGTAATGCACCTGCAAGCTAGTTTTATGACTAACTATAATCAACAGACATGAAGACAAGACATTGACATGTTGGATTCAGCACTAAAATTATCATTCACATCCAATCGCTATACAATTATGAAAAAATCTACTGTAAATCGTTCCTTCTTGATGACACCAGTCAAATATCTTCCCTTTATTGGATAGAAAACATTCAAATAACCATTTTATGTCTGTATTTTGGACAGTAAACAGTTCAAGATAACTCAATTAACTGTAATTTCTCTATTAATTCTATTAGTTCTCCCTGTCCTCAAAGTGGGTTTTTGTTCTTCAACAAATCAACACGGTGGATTCTACTTATTTGTTCTTAATACGTACCTTAAACAAAAAAATAACAAAGCATCTGACCTTGACAGCGTTGTGTATTTGCGCGAGCTACCGGATGTCCTCATTAACCAAGCGTGTCCCAGTGTGCCTTGAAACTTCTAAACGCTCGCAGCCTTGCCTTGCACCTGGGCACTGTTGGCAATTACCAGAAATAAGTCACACAAGACGGCACTTGACTATGTGCAAAGTGGCTATTTGGTACAGACCCAATGTCACACTTGTCCTCCTGCTTTGGAAATGAATGTGAATGTTGGTCATTTTAAAGCTGTTTGTAGAAATGCCAAGGCTGTTGTTATTTTGGACGGGGCAGTCTCTTGACCAGATTTTCTTTTGGTTTTCTTTGTGTATATTGAGCGAGGAATTAATAGTAGAAGTATATGGTACAGTATATGGCATGAGCACACAATAAAATCCTGCTGTCATCTTTTAATATGCTCTTTGCACTGATTAAAAACAGCAATATTGTTACTCTAAGTTCTAATGCACTTAAAAGTGTTGTTACACAGAAAAATCCAGGATCCTCCTTAGAGATGGGAATAGCCATTATTACTGCCAGGTTGATAGTGAAGAAACATATGCACCTATTCTAGCCTGGCTAATTATCAGCTCCCAGCATAATTAAGGTTTATAGATGAGCAAACATAATTAGTAGGCATTATGCGGACCTAATGGTGGGAGTGAACAGGTGAACATGTATTCAGTCCTTTGTTTATGAGCTAAGGGTATACTGTAATGAGGTAGGAGAATAAAAGTTGATTAGTTATGACCTAAATGTGTCCTTATATTGCTTTGATAGAGAATATAATACGGTACGGCTGCTGCGCCTAAATCACCGCCATGTTACTGACTAATCTAAATCTGCATGTTTCATGTATGGCTGAGAGATAGACTGATTTCAGTATACCTTGCCTCAGTCAGTATACAGTACATACTGTATTTTACAAGATATATGTGACACCGAGGCAATGCACACACTATAGTACCTTGCCCCGGTAATCAAAATGTAACTAACAATGTGGTGCGTTATAGGCCTTTAGGGAAAAATCATTGATCATCTTGCAAGTAGTGGCGCTGTAGCTTGTTTATGATGAGACATAGGTGGGCCGGGAAGCATTCGAGGTTGTGTGGAGGACCTAATAATTGGGCACATGTCATCACTGAATAAAATAGTGCTCCCAACGGCAGGAGCAATCGAGTCCTACATGACACTTTCTAAAATACTACAGGAGTAAATCAGTGTAAAAACTGCTTTGTGAAAGTGTGTACATGGAGCGCCGCTATGTTTGTGTGAATGAAGTTGAAAACGGCGCCTGGCAACCAGAATAAGAGAGGGAACATAATAACATCGCTCCCAAAGAAAGTTGGCTACTTTGAAAACAAGGCCTAATTAAAGCAGTTTACCAGTTATCTTCAAATAAGAGCGTTTGTGTCCTTGCTCATTTCCCTCGTGAGTATAAGATGCAGGATTGTGGGCGGGGATGGACGGGGGCTTAATTTGTACAGAAGAATCCACTTCACTTGGGGTGGCCTAATGAAAGGGAGATCAAAAGATTAGTTAATATTCAGCCACATTTATTAAACACAATGCTGATTGTGAGCAAACAGCGGTATTACACAGACTCCTTGCAGGGCATTGGCTATAGCTGATAAGCTTCCATTAAAAGGTTGCAGTATCACATAGGCACCACTCAGGGCCTTGCTGGGAACAGAATAATATTTATTCCCACTCTGTTTGAAATCTAATTCTGTCCTAACAAATCAGCCAGAGCTTGCTTAGAAAATGGTACAGTGCCATAGCGTGTGTCTAATGGGTGAGCTTTGAGCCTCCCGCCATGATTCGACAGGGGTTTGACCGCCACAGCTTGTAGAATCAATCGCAGGAATGCTGGAGGTTTTGAGCAGATGAGTAGACCTTGCTGCACCACTAAAACAACATGTCCTTGTCCACACATACTGCTAGGACTATTTTGGGGAAGGACAATGAGAACATTCGGGGTTGATGGTGAACAACTACAGTTAATCATTGTAAAGATTTGCTTTGAAGGTCACGAAATCCATCAGTTTTCTGGTCACATATTCAATATAACTGTAGATTTTGTAGCCTCAGCAGCTTGAAAACAGTGTACAGCCGTGACCCAAAGGAAATGCATCATCACAGATTTTGTCGAAGCTTTCAAAACAGTAGACAAATGGCTGATTTATGGTAGGTCGCCTGACACTTGTAATAAGTGTTGCTCAATAGAAATTAAAGAGTTTTCAATTCACGGTTAGGCGAAAGGTTTCAGTCGTCTCCTAGGTAACCAGACGCTATACTCCAGCCGGCTTGTTTAGTTATATAATGTCTTCCTGACGAGGACTAATTAATCAAGGAGATTATGAGTTATCTAAAGTTACAATCCAAAATATCAATAATGAAGTTAATGGAGTAAAAACTACAATCTCCATGGTGACGTTAGTAACACTATTAAGTCACATTGCACAAAAGGTGTGCAACATGAAAAGAAAATGTCCAGCAACACTTTTTTCCTGCCAAAAATACATCATATCTGTTGAGTGACACTTATTTAAAGTGTTGACTGAACTACGATAAATCGTAGGTTATATAACACACCAAGGACCTCAGTGCTTTGGCAACAGTGGTTGTAAGCCACTGGCTGCATTTCTAAACTTGCCTCTGGGAACATAATACATGATATGATGCAGAGATGATTTGAACAGCCTGGTCATTTAAACATTGATGCTCTAGACTGATTTTATGTTTAGTTAATGTCTATTAGTTAGCAGGGAAATGTTCACTTTAAACAACAAACCAATCACTGACATGGGAATAGAAATCACCACAATGTTAATATCTTAGTGTTAATAAATCTGTCAAATTTAGCCCCCTTTCCTGCGATGACAATGGTGTAGCTGTACAAGCGGTTTTGTCTGTCATTGATAGAGAACAGGGTTTTTAAGGAGCTATTTCTGTAAATAACAAACAGTATCTTAAAATTTTACTCGAAATGCATTTTATGTTTTGCCCAGCAGGATTTTTTTTTTAGCAGCAATGTTAGCATTAGTACAGTTTGCACGTGAAGGTCTAGCCTGATTGTTTTTCGTTCATTATGAGAATAATTTGAACACTTAAGGGTTTTCTCCGTTAAGTGATAGGCCTATCAGTGTCATTGTTGTCTAGTTTTATTTCCCTACCGTGAAATCACAATCAGTGCTCACCCAACCAAATGTCTTTTCATAGCTTTTTTGCTAGCCAACCAACTAGCAAATGTATTTGACTTGGAATTAATGGTTTAGCTGGGCATTAGAAACACCATTACAGCAGATATTAACCAGCACTAACACATATGGTACAATTTAGTTGACTAATATGAAATAATTTTCAAATCTAAACAGGCTAAATAAATAAAAACATATTCACTATTATTTTATAATTTAGTATTACCAAATGCTATATACAGTAGAAGCTAGTTATGTTAACATTAAAACGTGTCGCTATGCTAAATAGCAGTGGCGTGGTGTGACTTTTCTACTAAGTGGAGACATATCTCTAGGTAGCTCTGTGTATTTTAGCCATGAGCATGTGATATACAGTGTAGCAGAGAGTGAGCTGTTGTCTAGAGACGACGACTGTAGGCAGCACTCTTTCACTAGTCATCCCACATTTCTGTAATTATTAAATAATTAATATCACAATTGGAATTGCTGGAGTAGTTCACATGCCCATGTACAATAGTTGATCTTGTTGGCTTGCTACCAAAGACAGAAACCAACGGCTTGTTCAGGTTAACTCTGCTTACTCTTCTGACTGTACAGGCTCTGCACACTTGACATTAAAATTGATTCTTCATGATAATCAGATACAGGGTGCATTGTGAAGCTACAGCTCATCTCTCAAATTCTCTGACACACTGTATCATTAAATGTCACCTTTGTTCCCAGCTTCTGACTTTTGCGTCCTCATTTTTTGCACTTTAGCCCAGTAAAATGGCATCACAAGTGGTCAATTGAGATTAATTTGTGACTTTTTAAAAAAATACCAGGTGTGCTGCTTCCTAGACAAGACCATTTACTGTGTCACAGTGTGCCTACAGTGGTAAACAAATCTAGCTTTTATTTTTTAACATTTTTGAATGTTTTTTATTCTACATTTATAATGGACTTTCATAATAGCCTTCAATGGGGTTGTTATGGAGATGGGTAGGCGAATACAACTGCAAAGCCTCTTTTCTATGGTAGTATACCAGATATATAATGTCACTGCACTGATAGATACCTTTGCACCCACCCCAGGCACATAGAGTATGTGTTCTTGACCCAGCCACTAAGAAAGCACCCCTGTGGGTGGTTAACCTCATCTACTCTCTCCCCCAGCTCCAAATGTCACTCCCCAGTGCGACTGACCACTAAGGCTGCCCTGTGTACATTATTAAACCCACAACCCAATTTTTAATACCTCCTCCTGACTCGCTCTCTCCCATTCTCTTTCTTTCTTGTAGATCCATACTCAGCAGGACACTTCTTCTCTGCATTATCAATCTCATTGGTTAACGCTGTTATTTCTCTCTTGTTTGTGAGGCATACTGTTTCTAGAAGCCTGTTGTTTTCATTTCCATTTAGCTTTTTCTTCCTGATAATCAGTCTTCACAGGCATGGTGCTTTAAAAAGCCTCAGTGGAGAAAAAAAACCCATATGGCTTTAAAGGACTCTCGCTGGAAGTCAACGCAGAACTAACCAAAGCCTGGCAGATCTTGAAAAAAAAAAGTTCAATTGTCTTTTTCTCTGGTTTCAGCTGAAAATGGAGAGAAGCAGCATTGTCAGACAAGAGAGTCAACACACTACTATACTTTCCCTTGTTGGCCATTTTTTATTAATGTCCAAAGTGTACAAAAGTAATTTTCCAAAAAAAAAAAGAAAGAAAAGAAAGATCACAACATAGTGGACTTTTGCTCACATTGCAGAACAATGTGAGTGAATTGCCTCCATACATGTGGTGGCAGCATGATTTAGTGCAGCCTGTGTGAAATTGTGTTTTCCCTGTCTTAACTGCAATTTCTTCAAGTACATGACTCTTTTTTTTCTTTTTGTTGATTTTGGTGAATGCAATTTAATGCCATTCATTTCAGATTTAACGACAAATGCTTACCTATTGAAAATTGTTTGGATACACATTATTATTATTATTATTATTAAGTGTCCCTACATACATGAACATGTAGACTCATTTGAAAATTGAACACTAAACCCATGTTATGAAGTGACTAATAATGTATACAAAGGATGCAATTTGCTATACAAAGGTATATCTTAATTTTTTGGGGGGCATATTTACACCTGTAGCAAAGGAAAATGAAACAAGTGCAACACAGAACAGCTATTCTATGTCTTTTGAGCAGGGCCACAAAATACACATTAAATGTGTTGTCTTACAGTAGCTAAGGGCCCATTGTGATTTAATACCCAGAGTTCCATGGAAGGCTTCATCCACCTAGAGTTAGGAGAAATATATAGGAAACTGACAATTTGTACAATATCTCGTAAATGTAAAATGAATCATTTGGATTCATCTTAATTGGAAGTCTTAAAAATAAACTGCCCATGATGAGACTTATTTCCTGTATCAGGGGAACACAGCTTCTTTCATCTGTAACTTCCAATAGATACATTCAGAAATGCTATTTCAACAACTTTGCCTGAAGCACTTTAAGAAAAAAAAAGCACCAGAAATTATGTTTTTAAAATGAAGAAAGAAAAAACACATTTGATGTTGATGATGAACACATCCTGCACTAAGTATTTCCAATACCCCCCATTGCTCAAATATACTTGAAACAATAATAAAGATATATATATTATTAACTCAGCAATCCATCCATGGAATTGAAAGTGGCTTTACGATATTTTAGAACTTCACAGTAAATCCTTTGTGGTGGTGATTTGGTCAAATGGCTCAGCTGTCAAAGAACTAATTAAACTAATTATTTTGCCTGTAGAGAAAAAAGGATGAAAATAGATTGAATTTCACTCAGGGTAAAAACACAAACAGAAGTGTTGGTGATGTAGCTTGTGTGATAAACTTCCTGCCTTTTACCTCTTACTGCCTGACAGATGAGAGGCTCGCCCACCACTGATCTCTTCTTTTCACTTACAGGTGGCTGACCTTCAGTAAAGATATTATTGTCAAGCACTCTTCAGCGACAACAACAGTCACCCTCCAATGTCACTGCGAGATATCATCATGGGCAAGACCTGTTCCATCAGTACCAATCTTGTGGTTTAGCATTTGCTCGATGATTTTGTATCATTAAACCAAAGCTAATTCTTATCCCACCTGACTCTTGCTCTGTTGGGAGGAGTAAAATCTTTGGTACGTATTCACAGAGTCTTTCTGTTGCCTCTACACCAGCCCCTCTCTAGTGAAGGCTGCACTTGCAGAGAGTGAAAGAGCAAGCATCCAAAGTAGAAAAGGGACGATTGAAGATCAAGCCACCTTCATTGACCACTATTGACTCAACAACCTCTATGTTTTGTTCCAGATTCCAAAGATGGCGCCCATTTTTTTTTACTACACCAAGAGGTCACTGGATGGGTCACTTGCCTCTAAACATACCAGCCGTAACCTCTTTCTTACTGCATTGTTCACGCCAGGCAGCAGGATTTTCCACCCGTTAATGAAATACTGTTATTCAGTCCGGGTCTGCTTCCTTCCAGCCTCCACCTGTAGCCTGATAGCGGGCCGTCTCTCCTGCCTAGGAGGTATGACAACCTGTCGACCGTCTGTTTAACCCCTGGTAGGCTAACATACTCAGATTGTAGGGCAACTGACAACCTAAGCTTCATGGAGGGCTCCCTTGACTATGCCACTAATCAGTTGACCAAGCTGGCCGAGTCAAGTCAATTCAATTCAAGTTGAGTCAATTTTATTAACTGTATCTAGGCCAAAAATAAAATAAAAATGTCTCAAAAGGCTAAACAGTCCAAAATCATATGACATTCTCTATCCTTAGGGGGTTAAGATAGGTTTAAATAATGAAACCACGTCCTCCCAGAAAATCCTTTGAAGATGGGACAAAAGCAAGAAACATCAGGAAGAACAACCGAGGAGGGATCTATATTTCAGGACTAGACTCTACGCCTAGACAGACCTTTCACAGGATGTCTCAGGCCTTTGCTTTCAACTATGAAATATGCTACACATTTGTCCGCTACAGGCATGTCTGATAGAAGATATGTTGTGCTCCTCTGAATCACTAAAAGGGACCCACTCTTGGACGACCTCTTTTCCCCTCTCTTAAGTGAAGTGAATAAGGGGAAAGCAGAGTTGGGAGTCTGTCTTTCCCTCTCAATTGCCATTTTCCCTTTTCTGTCAAAAATCATTCAGCTTAGGGTCACCTCTGGATGAGGTCTGACTAGAATGGGGAGTCTCTTGCTCCTTTCATTTAGTTTGGGTGAATAGGAAGGAATCAGAGTCAGAGGAGAATGTAAGGTCTCTATTAATAATATTGTATAGAGTACGGTGCAGACCTGCTCTATATGAAAAGTGCCCTGAGATAACTTTTGTTATGATTTGGCGCTAAATAAATAACTACTAGCCTACTATAACAAAATGACCAAAAACGACCCACAGCTTGGGATTGGCAGCAAAACACTAGCAGCTATCCTTTTGTTCTCAGTTTCATATTTCAAAAGGGAGAAAAGCAGTGGACATGCGAGCACCAGAACTGATATCAATTAGGCTTTGATGGTGTTGGAAACAATTTGTGGGTGAATCTTTGAGAGACGGACTAAAGTAGAAAGAGTGAGTTTAGGTTGTTTATGGGTTAACTTCTATTAAAGTGCCTCCTCACATGACAGTACCGAGGTAATTTCTTGCTTATCTTTCATTTGTTAATAAAGCCAGTGGATCTGGTATATAAAAAGAATGGTAGAGAGGAGAGGAGGAAGACCTGTTGTCACAAATTGTCTGTCACAACATCCCATATTTATTGACCCTTTGTAATTTGTCCAAGGTTACCTATAACCTGTTAGAAATAAAAACCTGTCCATTTTATTATAATCATTATTATTGTTATAAAAAAAATGCACTGTCATGATAAAAAAGGCATAAAATAACCAATATCAAAATTTAGACATTGACTACAACAGATATGATCATCCCATCACTGCTGATAAGAAGCAGATTTTTTCCCTCAAGTGAAATATCGGTGTTGGGAACAGTACACAGTGTGTACACTGGCGGGGAGTCTCTTCAATGCAAGGGAATTGGCAAATTGAAACTTAAGGAGCAAAACACAAAATGGAGCCAGCATGCAGAGAAATGATGCATCTGGCAGACTGATGAACTGCTTCAGACCAGGGGCATGATCTTCATTCACTTCAGCTTTGAAATGACATTGTCAATTTGCATTGCAAGCGGTCAAGCGCACTCTCCAGATGATTGAGATGATACATTTTCAGCGAGTTGTGATTGCTTTGCTGGACTTTTTCCTTCTTCTTTCTTACATGAATCTAAGTGAAAACATTACAGATGCATAAACCCGAGACGTTTATGGATTTCATGGTAGCTTAGAAACAATTTTACAGCACTTGCTGAAGGATATTTCAAAGAGCATTCACCATTGAAGACTGGATGCTGAACAGTATCTGATTTACAGGATGCACCTTCAAAAGAATTCATTATTACTCTTAGACTGAAAATGCATTTTCATGCGGTAAATATGTAGCAAATAAATTTCACAAATACCGTATGGAGCAATGTTTACGGCTTACATGGGGCCTCCACTCGAGTGTGCGTGTGTTCTTGTCTTAGTTGCTTCAGTGCCAGTGTGGTCTCTTACATTATTCTACTCCTATCATGCAGAAATTGCCTGGACAGCCATTTGGCTCGTGTTTGCCATCCATTTGTAATCCGGATAGAGGGGCCATGACTGCTCGGGCCTCAGGACAGCAGCAAAATCAATTGGCTAGAAATGACATCTGCCAGAATCTGCCACTGGAGCGCTCGTAGGTACCATAAATGAAATCACAAGCCCTAATTGTGTGCTGATTTATTCACTTGTCTGAGTGCATCGCGGCTGGACCAGCTAGTAGCCCCAGAGCCCTGTCTGTGCGCTTGGTCATACATAACACATTTATTTATTTACCCATCCCTTCTGATTCACAGCATCACTGGGGGATATACCACAACCCCCACCCCGAACGCACACCCCCACCCCCCATCCCTTTGCCTTTCCCTACACATTTGATAATTCAGTTTTTTTTTTCCCTTACTCTTTCGTGGCAGCGTGTAAAATGAAATGGCTATGGAGACAACTGTCACTTGGCTCAAGTAAGATAAATATGTCGATGCCTGAAGCGGTTAGAGCACGCTTGCATGTTTGACTGCATTCAGAATAGAGAGACTTTTTCTCCCCCCCAGCATTCTTATTTTTCACCCTTTAAAAAAATAAAATAAATTGTAGCAGATTTTTCACCATTTGTCTAATTGTGAGACAGAGCTGAGGCTGCCTGATGATGTCAGTTGTGCGTGTGGCATTTCCGTCAAACATTGGTGAGACTACGAAACCACGGATGAGTTTGAAAGCATGTGAGACATAATTTTATAGCTCACCCCCCTTCTTTCTCTCTCTCTCTCTCTCTCTCTCTCTGACCCTTGATAAGAGAACACTATTACCCCCAATGTGATATTTCCTCAGTGCTGCCAGACTCTTTCAGGGTGGCAGTCTGCTGAAACTTTAACCTAGCTCTAACACAGGCCTAAATAAAACATGAAACAATGCCTGCAAAAGTGTCTGTAAGGCAGTAGAACATCAAAAATTGATACAGCCTTGGCAGGCCAGACCAAGAAATTTATCTAAGCCCAAGAGTTCATCTCGCTCTTCCTGTCACCTAGGCGACAGTCATGGGAGGTTACAAGCATGCCTGAGATGATACCACAGGAAAGAGATAGACAAGGGAGAGTACCCTGTTTTTCATTATATCATGGCTATGGGAGAGAGAGGCAAATAGAGAGAGGGAGAGAGATAGAACTGAGTAGAATGAAACAGACTTAAAGGGAGGAGGAGAGAGACATAAAGGGACAGAGATGGAGAGAGAGAGAGAACAGACCAAATGTGAAAGCAATTTTTAGGGATGAAAAAGAAGTTGCCAGTAAATGACCTCTCAGAAATTGGGCAGGGAGGGATATCAGGCATATGGGAGAGAGTCAAATTAGAGAGCTGTATTTGTATTGCAGAAATCTGCCTTTGATGAAGCCATCTTTAAAATATCAAAACACGTCACATCGTGGCTCTTGCTTAAATTGACATTTTCCAATATTTGTCCTACATTGCTGTTAGCGACATCAGAATGTGTGAACACGGCAGTGCGGCGGCCAGTGGGGAGATGGTGCTACGGTATCATTTAACGCAGTGAACAGCCCTGCCTTTTCCAGCTCATTAGCCATCCCCTTCTATGTCCCAGGCCATTTGATAGCAGCATTAATCTACGGCTCCACTAGGCTTCCTCTCCCTATTTACCGGTATTTCATGAAGATTACACCACTCAACCGTGTAAATGTATGCCTTTTTTTTCTCTTTTCTCCCACCTCCCTGCCTAATGCGAACCCCAAACTCCATGGAGTACCTTGTATAAACTTCTGCGACATACGGCGGATTAAACAGTGCATTTCCCCAAAAGCCCAACGAGATGAGAGGCGAGAGTGAATGAAAGGAGATCAAAGGCGTTCGCCAGCGAGCCGCGTCCCGCTTGTTTGTGTTCTCCGGGATGTTGTGTCTGTTTACCACCGACATGGATGGCACACTGCCATAAACACTGTCGTCCTTTGATTATCATCACCTGCCATTTGATTACAGTTACTTGCTTGTATGTCAAGATGGAACGATTATAAAATATTACAGAAAAGTCACATCCTGTCAAGTACTAATATCACGTGAAACATCTTTCTCTGTGAATCATTCTGCTGTATTGTGAGACCCAACAATAGCAACACTATGAATATTTTAAATGTGGATTGTAAGACTGTTTCTTCTTACCACAAACACAAGCATAAGCATTGGTATGTCTCTTTAAATCTAAACTGGTCTCCAAAAAAATAGCAAAAATAAAGAGAAAAAGTCTTATAAAGTCCTATGTGAAGCTTCGGCATATGGATCCCTATACCACTCTTAAGAGCAGGTAATCCTAAGGGAAGCGAGGAAGCTCTTTGCACAGTGTCAGGCTGAACCCACATCATAAAATTCCACGACTACTTTGTCACAAACTTCTTAGAGCCCAGTTTTTCTCTGGATAAAGCAGCAGCCCTGTGATCAGCCTGGCAGACTCCCTCTCTCATGGGGTATCTGACTTTTTTATGGGGAAAGACAGGATACGCAAACTCACTCTGCCTAGAGCTTGCCATTCATCTAGACATGAGAGGTTTGGGCGTATTTGGCATTTAGAGAGTCGGCGGCATGTTTGAAGGTGAGTCCATTCATTCTCTTTTTCCCTGCGAGGGTTTGCACTGTGTAATGAAAACTGAACACAGTTGTTTGACAATAAATGGCAATTCAATCTTTTCATTGTGGTCTTTACTGTGATGTGTCTTTTTTTTCATGTTTAAGCATGCAACAGCAGCTGTTTCTCTTGGAGTAAATGCAATTACAATGCAAAAGTGCACAATTTTTTATTACTTTTTGCATTTAACAGGTCAGCTTGGATGATGGAAAAATGATAAAGGAAAGCTGAGCACTAAAATGAACTTCAAGTCGGTGAGGATGTGAAACATTTCCAGTGTTGCCCTATTACAATGCTCATATCAATCCTCATCATGCATATGTCCTTTTTAAAAAATCTTGAAACCCAATTGGATAGAAGAAAATACACTGAACTTAGTCCTTTTTCACTGGCTGCTATTACCTAGCCTCTATTAATTCTGTGATACTTTAAGACCTATGCCCTTAAATGGACAGATACTAAACTGGAATGACCAGAGATGGTATCAGTGGCCAAAAAACATCGTCCCATGACCACCGGTCCCATAGGATTCAACCATAGTCGGCAAAAAATTAATTAAGACTAGTTTTTGTGTGAGAAATAAGCGATCGTACACTCTCTCAGCAAATTAAGCTCGGCACATTGCTATTAGAACTGTCGTATTTACTTTAAAAACATCAGCTGATGTAAAGAGAAACGCTATTTTCACATTTTAAGAGTTTCTCTAGAGATCCAAGTACACCAAGAATGGCAGAGCTATGAAGAGAATAAGACACCGCTTCATATCTGTAGCTCCATTAAGATCTTACGCCTTTGAAGGAAGACGGCTTTGCGAAGATGTGTGTGGGTGGTAGAGAACGGACAAATAAAATACATCACAGAGGTAAACGGTCCAACGCTTGTTTAACGAGTTATATCAGAGAGCCATCAAAGGCCTATTGCTTCAGCTAACACGCTCCGCATTCCACGCTTATCAACGTGTCACTGTCAATTGTGAGGCTAACTATCTCCCTACAAGCCCCCACACCGCCCTTCCTGCTTCCCCTTAGCAACAGATGCTGCACTGGAACAACAATTACATGTGCTAGCATCCTCATCAAATGTGAATGGTGGATGTCATCACAGTGCCGTCTACCCACACATGCACTCCAAGGCTTGTTTATGCACAAATAAATTAGCCTGTGCCCTTCTATGCCATTCATTACCCTATTCAAGATGAGCACACGTGACCTCATGAGTGCCGTCATTACAGCAGAAAACAATAATCTCGTCCCCGTCGTTTTGGTAAGAGTTTCCTGGAATTAACAACAACAAAAAATAAAAAAAGCAAATGGAAATATGGCAAATTAAATAGAGTATGTCCCCCATTCTATAGCCGAGATTCTGCTGGCAAGTATTGCAAAATAGGAATAATCATTCTTGGTGTTTACACAGTAATAACTGAGAAGGGCCTCTTCACAGCATGTACTCAACACAACTATTTAGTATCATATTTATGTGAAAGCAATTACAGTGGTAAAACCAACATATGAATAAGCTGCCCCCAAACACCTCCACCCACTTTCTGGATAGCACAAAGAGAGAATCATTACAGACCATTAGGCAGAGCCTGAAGTAGACATTCCAATTTTTTTTTTCCTTTTGCTTTTTCCTTACTTTTTGCTGGTTTTGTTTTGGAGGAGACTGTGGCTGTCAGTAAGCACGACCATGATAGTGTGGAAGTACTGCCAGTTCCAATAAAGCGGCGGGGAGATCACCGCAATGAAAGGTGACCTTGGCATAATTGAGATTCATCACATAGAAAGCCAGGCGGCTGAAGTGACAGGGAGGGGAGCGAATGAGAAAAAACAACAAAAAACAAAACAAAACAGGGGGGTGAAAAACACAACATAAATACTACTTCCAATTTATGGGGGGGGGGGGGGGGGGGGGGGGGGGGCAGTGAAATGTTGGTTGAAAGGCAGGACCTGGAGCTCAATGTCAATGACTGTATTTATTTAGGCCAAGACTGCAAGCTTATAGGCAACTCTGATCCTCCCTGCTTGTATTCTATTTTTGCAAGCGGCACACATGTGAAATGATAAAAAAGCAGTGCCCTCCACACCGACAGAGAGAAACAGACTGATTTAGAGTGGTCTGTACGCTCTCTGGATGAGATAACAAACCGGCTGCATGTTGGGATGCACATGTTTTGACCAGAGAGGAAGACAATGAAAGCTCTCCATCACGTTTTAACTTGTGTAAAGCAGCGTGGCATTGCACAGTGTTAAAGGCACTCTGGAGAGATGCAAACACAGTGCGGGATGAATGGAGGTTAGAGGGGGTGTTGGCACGTATGGGAATGGATTATACTGTCCTTTCAGACCTGCACAATATGCATGTTTGGGTCTGGGCTGGAGCCTTCACATAACAGCCACACAGCGCTCTTGGGCTGTGGGGGGGGGTGAGATCCCCCAGACATCCAAGGTTTTCTATGGCCCACAATAGCCCACATTCTGGGTCCACAACCCACCTGGCCTTGTCTGATAAATGGCTTTCAAAGGGGATACTGACTGCACCCAGTCCAGCATGTAGTCTGTGTGCCCAAAGACATCACTGTCTGTGACTATACTCTGTATTTGCTTCTGTTAGTATCATTTTCCTGGCATTTCTTTGACATCAGATACTACACATGCCTCATTCCAGCTTTCTCTGGATGAACTGCTTAAAGGGATACTCCAACCATTTACTATTTTATTCCATGATGCTCGGGGACTCACAAGAAACTGATTAAACACAGGAATAGTCACAATCAAAGCAACAGATGCTGAGATATCTTGACTTTTAGTCCTTGGTATGGGTCAAACTCCAAAAACACTGAATCCTATATTTACCATAATTCAACTGGGCAGTGCCTTTCCCTAAAAATCCACATCTTTCGAACACCACATTCCAGTTTGGAATGTAGGCTTTTGGTAATAAATTAGGAGCCAAACCTGAGATGACCCTTATGATATCATCAGTTATTTTTTCAAGCTTTAGAAAGCGCCCTCCAGAGCCACAGACAATTTTTTCACAGGCTGAATAGTACTTCATGATGAGTAAACTTCATGTGAAAATCAGTGGAGTGCTCCTTCAAGTTTCAATTCTTAAGATTCCATGTACTTCCATGTCTAGCACTAGAATTTGCAAAGAAAACAAAAATCAACAGTATCCTAGTGTTCTTTATACTGTATGACGTGGATGATTAAGACTGTTCAGGAGACAGAAACAAATCTAATATATACAGACAGGGACAAATTAAAAGAACAACCTGAATAAAAGAGTGGAGAAAAATATCAAATCACCAGATCTCAACCCAGTAGAACAACTTTGAAAGATTTTGGACAAATGTGTAAGACAATGCTCTCCACCACCATTTAAATAAGACCAAATTATATAGAATAAACATTCATCTTGAAATCTATTTAGTGATGTCTGTGATTGGCTCTGATGCTCCATGTCCTTCTGTTATGTCTGACTGTGTTTGTTTTTCTTTCAATCTGCTGTACTCAAGTCCCTCTTGCTAAAGAGATCTTGATCTCAATGATTACCTGATTAAATAAAGGTTGTATATATACATGAGGGAATATCTTGTGGAGGAATGGGGTTCATCCATCCGATAGAGTTCCACAAACTTGGCAAGGAGCACTGAAGCAGTTCTGGAGGCTCATGGTGGCCTGACGTCATACTAAGACTCTTCATGTTTTTGGTTTTTTTTCTTAAATTTGTCATCCATCTGTATATACCAATACCAACAGAGCTCAGAAGAACTGTTACATTAAGCAGTTTTTTTAAGAAAAAAAAAACAAAAAACTCTGCTGATGCTGCACAAACAAGTCTGTACTTCCATTTTCTACAATTAACTGGATTCATAATCTTTCGAGGATTAATAGGCCAACTAATGACCAAAAGGAAAAAAAGGGGGGGTTGAGGGTGGGATTTAGTAAAATCAAAAAGGATTAATTACTTCTCATACTTTGCAAGGTGACTAATTACTTTCATCCACTCAAACAAAAAAAGGGAATAAAATAATTGGCAGACTCTTAATTAAAGGTTACGGCTTTGACGTAATTGTGAAAGACAAGACAATTAAAAGTCCTATTATTCAATCACGATACACAAGGAGTAATTGGTGTGTTGCTCTCTGGAGGGCTGGCAAATGTGGGCTCTGTGAAGGATGGCGAGGGTTTGGTAAACATCAAGAGGATATGGAGAAGGATGGACGGATACATCCCTCTAACCCATATAGACAAGGTTATTGCTGGGGTTCAAACTTCAGAAGGGCCCACAGGGGGGACTCACGCACCTCTGTAACAGATTATGGTGGGCCCCATAAGAATTGAGAATGTGAAAACCTCCCATTAATGTCAAGGTTATATCTGTGAGACGCCTCAAAAAGTCAATGGGTGTATTCCCAAGAGTGTCTTTGTGATTTGTTACCTGGACTTCTCAAACAGGGTTAACTCACAGACATGAAGCATTTGGTGGGGATGAAAAGGCATGCCTGGCCTATATTAATATATATGTCTAATTTGAATTGCATGCTACACTTGAAAATCATCAGGGTGTCTCCTGCTGAAAGTTTGTAGCACAGTATACGCAGCTTTATGCCGTAAGAAGCTAGTATGTGCATTATTTTTGTAATTAACTTGGTAGATGTTTAAACATGTATTCAAAATGCTTCATGATATGACTAGTAGACTGGTAGTAGACTAATCAAAAGCTCAAGATACACTAGACTAGACAACATTGTAACTTTAAACTGATTTGAATATACTTGTTGAATTGCAATTTTAACACATTTATTTGTGTGTTTTTTTATTACTTCTTCTATATCTCAAATTGGTGGCAAAACTGAATATGGCCACCAACCGAGACATAAACAAGACAGCTAGTTTGATCACTGTATGATACAATATGATGCAATGTAGTTCATTTTCAATTTGACTCAGTTGCAATTTAGTACAAATTTTACAGTTTGATTTTTTTTCAGTGATGGTTGGTAAAATTTTTTGAAAAGGAATTATTTTTTCTCAATTAATATTTGAAGTACCTGCTCAGAAACACCCCAGAAAATGATGTCTACTTCAAGTAAACATGGCAAACTTAGTACCCTTTGGTCCAGTCCCCAAGAAAAAAGAAATGCTGCTGATTAGTTATCACTCACCACAGATCCTTGGTTGGTGCCATCAACCTTAAAGGTTAAGTAGGTAATTCTGAAAGCAAGCGTTGAGCCCACATTCAAAACACTGGAGAAAGCTGTCTCTCCTCGCCCCCTCCTTCCTGAGTTGAAGTTGATCCTGCAAGAGCACGAGAGGAGCGCAACATTCATTCATGAGGACGTGACATGTACAGGTAAGATGAACAGCTGATGTGTTTGTTTTATTACTTATAAGCCAGCTTGTGGTGATTCTCATAACTCTCTCAGTTAGCTACATGTTAGCTAGAGGTTGGCTGTCTTTATCCCGCATAAGCTAACGTTACTGGTATGTATAGTTAGTAACAAATAGATGTATAACAAGCCCTTTATCACAAAAACAAAAGCCAACCACTCAGAAAATACACACTTTAGAGGTGAACTTTCTTCTGTGAACAAATTAAATAAACAAGTTTGTTTTTGTTAAACATGACCTCAAAAGACCCCAGTAACGAAATATTAAAAGTCTATTTGATCTGGTGACAAACATGATCAGTGTCTGATACTGACGTTTTGCCATTACTTATGATGAGGGTCTCTGATTAGGGTAACTGTCGTCTTTTTAATTTCTTCCTGCATTTGACAATTTTTACAAAAGCTACTTGGTTAAATAAAGACCACGGTCTGTGTTTAAATGGTCACCTGCACGTCAAGGGAGAGTGTGTATTTTCAGAGCAGCTTTTTTCCCCTGATAACTGAAAAAAAGTTAGACAATTATGTTGAAATCCTTCTGGGCTCTGAGCGGTCTTTCAAATACATCTCTAAATATGAGGAGGCCCCATAACAGAGTATAGGTGTAGGTGATGCTATTTCACAGTGTGGTTCCAATTCATAAAAGTTAATAACCTCTAAAGAGTCAGCTGTTCAGTTTTTTTGGTAAGGACATTTTGTTTTAGTTTTACATCTGTTTTTAGCCAACAAAAATGAGCATTACCATGAGCATTATAACAGTTAATCGAGGACTGTAAATGTACAGTGCTAGCTGGTGTTAACCAAGTTAGAAGCCAGTGCTAGGCTTAGTCAAAATATGTAGTCACTTCTGGCTTTGAAAATCAAACATGGCTATAGTCAAATCCAAGATGGCAATGGTCAAACTCAAGGCTTCAAAACAGCAGTCCACAAACCAATGGGTGACATCACAGTGATTACGTCAATGTTACAGTATGTGATTATAACCTAGACAGACATAGCAGGCAGTGCTTAACTTGGACAACAACCTTATTCAGTCTGAATCTCTTCAAACTCAAAAAGTCTGACTCTTTTCAGAAGTGCATGTAAGAGGCCATGACTTCTTGTCTGGGATATCTAGGTCAGACTTAATCAAACGTCAGGTTTTTAACCCAAATGACTGATTCAGAGAGCAGCCATCACTCACACTCGCCTCCTTATGGTTTGCTCTCTGACACAATCTCTCTTCTTTTTGCCTCCTCACTCTAATGGACAGTAAGCCTGGATCTTTCTTCAGGTGTCCCAGACAAGGGTAATATTCCTCAGGTATCTTTAATTACATATCATTTAGTATTCATGGCCCTGGTATCCATCACCACTTTGCTCATCGCTCACTGGCTGAAGGATGAGGCTTTTCCTCAACAATACGCGCTTTCCAAATGGAATTACCATCCCCAAAGAAGACAGGGGTGAAGAAAATGAAAGGTTTGCCCGGACAGACAAGACAAGAGAAGGATCTGCTGATGAAGGACAATGAAGCTGACTTGATTTGGCACTTCAGAAATCTTCTAAACGGGTCACAATAAGGCTTCACTGAGCCCATTGAGAGGAATGCATTACTTATAATATCTGGCAGTGTTTTCTTGCATCCACAGTTCTATAATCTTTTCTCTACATAACATCAATAAACAATGACTCTAAACATAATTGGATCATTTAACACTGATTCATATACTGCCTAAAAGCACCAGAGTTATTCATCTTTGCCTGGCAATGCATCCATCAAGTTCTTAATTATGAAACTACACTTGTTAATTTACATTGTCACCAGTCTCTTTTAATTGGTTCATTGTTTGGTAATCTGCTCATCCAAGTTATGCTCCGTAAATAGAATGACCCCCCACCCAATCACAGTCCAATCATACCAGAGAATTACATTTAACTAAATATACAGTTTTTTAGCATGACTAGTGTTCAAATATGAACTCTAATGCACAAGATATGGAATCTTATTGTGGGTACTATGATAATTGTGCATCAAAAGAACACCAAGCTGTATCCATGTGTTTTAATGTGGAAAATATGAGAGTGTGAAATCATCGGCTTCATAGACGTACCAGAAAGCCTTTGTTCAACTGGATTTGCCTTGAAGGAATGAACAATCTAATCAAAGCTTGTTCCCCCTGAAGAATACTGTTAATGAGTTGCAGCATTCTCAACGTTTTTTATTCCGTCTTGTGGGTATATATTCTAATAATTCTTGATGTCTAATTAAGCTGTAAAATGTTCTAAAGATGGACAGGGACAGTATGTAGCGAACATAAAACATAACGACACTATCACTGATATACGTTATTGGAAAGCTGACATTTCATACTGAAAACATTTAGCAAATTGACATATTTCCCATGAAAATTATCTGTGATTGCAAGGACAGAGCAGATGTTTAACAGGTCAACAATGACAGCAGCTCTCCAGCACCAAACGCTGTTGTTGTAGCAGCATTTTGCTCCCCTGATTGAACTGTCTGACACCCGCTGTCATTCCTCTGCTACCCGTGTGCCAGTCCAGGGAAGTACACAACAGATGGAAATGGGGATGAAAATAATTATGCTAAACAAATGTTGGGTTTTTTATAGATGCATTTCTCCACTTCACATTCCAGTAAATGTTGCAGTGTCCATTGTGAGTCTGACAGCCAAGAAAGCCTGGAATGCTTGTTCCTGCTGGAATCAAACCCACAAAGTGCTGTTTACCACTGCGACACATTAACTATGCCACTTGGGATGAATAGTTTGCATTTTCTTTTAAATTAAACTATTAGGCCATGATAACAAAACATGGACTTTTGGATCAGTCTGTAAAATCCCCCCCTCCCTCCCTCCTCTTCAATCTTGTAAGCCAGATTGCTCTCTCTCCCTATCAAGAATTGTATTCCAAGAAGAGAACATTTGGTGGAAGTCAGTCAATGTCAGAACACAAAAAGAAAAGAAGGAAAGGGGAAAAAACACAGCCAGGAAAATTCTAACATGCCCAAACAATGTTAGAAAAATCTAAATTGCACTAATTTTGTGGGTTCACAGGGGGTCCATTAAACTACCCTTTAATGTGCCTTGAAAGTGTTTTTACCAAGACAGGGATAAAGAGTGAGAAAAACAAGACGCAAGTAGCAAAACAGGCATGTATAAAAGGGAAAAGAGATGAGAAATGGAGGAAACTGTGATGCAATCACTAATGAATAATTTCCTACAATCTATGAATTTGTGATTTGTCCAGCAACACATTATGAGATCAGACACTTAGTCTCGTCCAAGTTGCAATGTGCTGCATAATCATAAACATCAGGTATCAAGTAGGGCTGGGGCGATGCGTCGACATATTTATGTAATCGACGTAAACGAAAATTTCGTCTCCGTGTCGGACCAATACAAAACATGGCGGCAGCGTGTAGCAGCAGCAGCGCAAATCAGAGAAAAGTAAACAGCGAAAACAAAGCTTTTAATCAAGAATGGACACTCTGACCCTGTGTCTAGACAGAAAGTGAGCGTTAGCAGCATGTTTAGAAGATCAACAGCGAGTGTCTACACAGGAGGCGTTCAGGTACATGGTTAAGTGTAGGTCACCCATGTTTTGGTAGTGCTCAGAGCCCAAAACACAGTGACTGTAGCTAAGCAGGTAAAATGAAGGAAATGCTTCCACAGGCAGTTCAAAATCAGTTTGTCTCATCTATCTGGATAGATTTTGGAAGCAATACTCTGAAGGGATTTATTAAAGATATGTTAAATAAATAATGAAATGTTATAAGAAATCAATGTTTTTTTATATTCATAATGTGTAAATTGCTATAGTATAATCAAATAATGGGGAAAATAATCGTTAAGGTAATCGAAAAATTAATCGTTAGATGAATCGAAAAAAAATATCGTTTTGCCCAGCCCTAGTATCAAGATAGACTTTGGTTATTTTCCATATTTTCCTACTTTAGGTGTCAAAGTGGTACCTGCTTTTCTTTCATGGTGAGAAACAGAGTTATTTCAGCAAGCTTTTATTTGAGAATCCTCACGCTCATTGACAGCATCTCATAAAATAAGGTTAAGAGTATCACACAACAATATGACATTATGTGTAGCGATCATCATTCAACATCTAGCGGTTTATCAAATCACCCCAGACTGCTTTCTTATACCCAGCAACAGATGAATGAAGAAGCCATTTTCAGACTGTTTGGGTTGAACTCTCTTGCTCACTGACCCGCACTAGATGTGAGTCCCTACTGACAGAAATTACAGAAAAAAGATGAAGAACAGCTTTAAGCTACATCTGCCATCATTTAGGTTTCAAAATACAGGGGTTTTGTGGTAGGGGGATATGCTCAGATGCACCTCGAGCGCTAAACCTGGACAGTTCTTAATGTGCAACGATATCTCTCTAATTCAACACACAGCCGAGGTTTGTGATGCACATGGGGAATTGAAGCATGCCTGTGTTTAATACATACTCTATGAGATATCTTAAAAATGGAAACTGTTCAGTTCAACTCTGCTTACATTTGCAGGTGTATTTGGAATTTCTTTTAGGTGGAACAGTCCTGCCCTGACATTTTGACAACAGCTAAGTTAGTTGGCCTGTGCAGAGCGCAGCTGTGCACACCCCTTGTACCAGGTTGTCGGTTGCCAGGTTGCAGATGTTAGGGTTGACAGATGGGGTGAAATTGTATGTTGTGTGTGGATTGTGTGTCAACCGTGTTTCATAGATGACCTGGCAACTTCGGTAATGTCAGACAAACATATACAACTTATGGATCTGTATGACAATTATTCATGATTAATTTTGAGGGTCATGCTTACAGGAGTTACCTGGGAGAAACAACAAAACTGGAGGGTGCTGGGAGATGATCTAGAAATACAGGAGAAACCCTGGAAGAACAGGAGTGTTGGCAGGTCTGCTTCAAGCTGTCTCCAGGATTTGCACAGAAGACAACAAGGGACAACTTGCTGCACGCCACCTTGTTGTTTCTTTTGTGCTGTAAATGCTTTTTGCTGCAAGAACAGATGAAGAATGTAGGCCTGTTAAAACTCTACAATGAACCTCTTGCTGTTTAGATTTGTTTTAATTGGGGGGGGGGGGGGGGGGGGGGGGGGAGAGAGTTCAGAGAAACATTTCTCTAGGGTTACTTCCTGTCAGCGTTAATACCTGTTTGAGTTTGAGTGTTTTCAGGATATTATTTTCATATTCATATTTCGTAGTCTGAGCTAAATACAAACACATAGGAACACTTCTACAGACAGTGTTGCTAGATAGCTTACAGCTAATGTACAGTTGGTACCATGAATGCATTACTAAAACTGGTTATCAGGAATCAAAGATGGCATCTACTCAATCACGACTCCCTGAAAATGCAGTGTTTCTCCAGTTGGCCCCGCACACGAGTTCCTGGCTCAGCCCATAGACCATTGAGGTGACATATTTTAAAATTGCTTTTTTACATTTCAAGTTTTGCAAAAATAAAAAAACTTCATGGTTTAAAAAAAAACCTTAATACAAAGAGTAATAACTGATCTTATTTGCAGTTTGAGGTGTCCTGTGAATCTTTTATAATGGCGGTCTCTGGAAAAATGTTTATTGGGCTGCAGGGGATTTTTTTTTTGCTACAAAAAAGAAAAGAGTGGGCACTAGGAGAAATTGGCAGCAAGGCTTAGCTGCGGCACCTTATCCAGTTCTCTAAATACATCCATGGTAGGTACCAGTAGCAAAGAAACAATCTTATTGTGGATGCGCACAGAGAAAATCAGGGCCAAACTCAAAGAGTTCCATTAGACACAGTTTTTTTTTCTTTGCAAATAGAGTTAACAACTTGTAAGATCAGCAATGTTTAACTAACATTACAGGCACCAAAGCAAACAAACTGAAAGAAATACTACAGCTGATGGAGCATGGGAACAAAGCATGAACATTAAAAATCATCCAGAAATGAATCCATATGCTGATTAAAAAGAAAATGTAAATGACTCACCTGTGATGATTGCACAACGGCTCTGAAATAATTTCCCTGTCCAATGAGTCCAATTATTTATTCAGTTCTGAAACTACGGAGCAAGTTCAGTCTGTGTGACACCATTCATCTTGGGAAATATGTGAGGCTTAATTGTACATCCAGGACTTCATCGAGTGATGGATCCACCGCCGGTGAAAAGCAGGTGTTGACAGGTTGTTCAAAGGCTGAATTAGCATCCACGTTTGTCTGCTTAATTGCTGGCTGTGAAACTTTCGAAGGTCACGGAGAAACTATATTTAAGAAGGACAGCTGAATTTTAACTTTTAACAGTTACATTATACAAACTAAAAGCAGCTGCTGACTGTTTCTGAATGGCAGCAGCTACATTCATCCACTGATAAACAAAACCCAAGCGCAACAAAATGTTTTGTTTTCAGCAGAACATGAGAAAATTATTAACTGTTATTCATTCGTCATCTTTGACCGTACGCATGTTAGAAGCCCTGTGATTGGGTGTTTGTGCAAATGAGGTGAGATTGCAAATTCACTTTGCTTATTATGTCTGAACATACCCTGAGAGTTGAACAGACTTGGTCGAGGATTATGCAAAATACACAGTGAGCAACTTCTGAAACCACATTTTATAAGAGGGTGAGGCTGGGAAAAAGATGCACAGCAAACTTGCAGGAGAGGAAAGACAGTGAATCAGAATGTATAATAGCATTCTTGTGGGTGGCTCTCTCTATCTCCCTCTCTCTCTTCTTTTCTCGCCTTTTTTTTTTTAATACTAATAATTCCACAGCCTTTTTTGTAAAGCCCTTAATGTCAAATAAAAACTATATTATAAAATTGAATGAGGCATTTAATAGAGTCTGGAGCTGCAGGAGCACGCTGGCCCGACATGATTTCTGGGGTGAATTCTAATAAGAAATAGATCCTCAGAATGCTTGCTGAGTGGGAGAAAGAGAGGAAAGAGGGAGTGAGACGGTGAGGGAGAGAAAGTGACTTCAATAGGAATGTGAGTTCACTGACAGCATTAGCTGTGAAAAGCCTGTTGTGCCTCTCCCCCCGCATGTGAATACTGCATCTGCATCCTCTGTGCTTCTTGGAGAAATTATATGGAAATCCTGCATATTTGACCTTGTTTAAATTTGAAAACGTGCACGTGTTTTCACCAAACAGGAAAAAAACAAAAGTGAGAATCATACATATATGTAAGGAGACAGGCTTGTGTGGTGAGTCTCTTGATGGCATCTTCATATCTTCACTGATGTGGCATGCGTCTGAGGGTTATTTACCGATTTGCCGGCGCAGTCACTCGATACTTATGGATATTCGTCACTCACTTCTGACTCGATATCAACTTGGCAAAACTCTCTGGCTGCCGCTGCTCATGTTTATCAGATCGATGGCACGCCCCGGAGAAATTGATTGGGATAAGAATCAAAAGGAAGACTCTATGCTCGGAATTCAATCAAAATCAAGAGCTACTTCAGCAGAGTCTCACTTAAGATTGATCTGTCGATATGAGGTGTGGACAGTAACATTGACAAACAGGTACACCTTGGGCCTGAGAGGGGAATAAACATCAATATTGTATTCGGGATAACATAATATGATTCATCATTCAGGTGTTTAAAATTCTTGGGGGCCTTTTTTTTTTTTGGCTAGGTAAAAAGGAGAACTTCTGAGGAGCCCTGCCAGACTTCTGAAGGGTAAAACTTCATCAGTCCTTTCTAAATAAAATGTCCTTCCTGTTCTGCCTTTCGACTCTATGTTGCAGGCAGACTATTATCTATGACATATGTGCACTGGCCGCAGCGGAGGAGTGCACAGTGCCCTTCACTTGAGTTATAGTTACCATCTAAATGTATAATATGTGACTTAAAGTGATGATTAGGCCTTGTTCCAGATCCCCCCCTCACCTCCACACACACACACACACACACCCACACACACACACCCTTCTGTAACTCAGTATATTCACATGTCATTTTGCAGCAGCAAGCAGGGGTGTAAGGCAGGCCCTCACAGCCGCCCCGGATTACTGTAAATTGCTGTGAAGATAAAGCTGTTGCCTGGGAGCCAGACAGGACAGTAATTCTCCACTCCACTCCTATTATGGGCTTTTCATTTCTCCCATTTACTTCATACCGACTGAATGTGACTAAACTCTTCATCATCCCTCCACTGTTACCATCTGCCTGCATACCTGCCCCTGCCGAGAATGAATGCCATCCGACAAATACTGAAGCTCAGTCAAGCTTTAAGGGAAAAATAACAAAGCTGATTGAAACTTTATTATGTCTATTGTCTTCACCTACTGGAGCAAACAAAAGCTCTCTGCCGGCGTAAATGACCTCCGTGCACAAACCAAATTGGAGCATCGCACCGAAATGTGAAACTAATCCTGAATTCATGAGATTAAAAGAAGTTGTGCTCGGTGGCGTCGGAAGAAGAAATAATAATCTGGCAGAGGCACTCCATTTCGTTTTCCTGGATGCTGACATGCAAATGAGGCTCATTTGTATAATTTTTCCAAATGAAAAACAGATAATCAAATACCATCAGAGGACATTAATATTCAATTAGGTGTCGCTTATGCAAATTCACATGGTTGACGGGGGATTCAAATGTGGAGAGTCGGACCACTTTGGGAGAAGATGACAAATCGACAACACCCAATGTTTCCCAGCTTCTTGTGTCAGGTCAACTGACTGGACTGTTTACATTGTCTATCACCACTTTAGTAATGCTCCTTCAAGCTTTTCCAGTAAATTGATGTTTCTCTCCTAACACAGCGTACACTTCTATTTTATTTTCTGTTTATTTTTATAGGGAAGAGTATATATCATGTATACCAATGCTACATACCACCTGATTTATATTTATAGTCTAAACTTGTTTGCAATGCCCATACCTATTTGGGCCTACTTATGAAAAGACAATACTTACAATAAATACATATAAAAGCACCAAACACAAGCAACAATCATTATGTCTGATCCATCCTTGAAAAGCTGTTTCATTGTGCATTCAAAACTACTCCATTCACAATCCATTTTGACTTCAGTGGGAAATCCACATTTTGGTCCCCTGAACAGAAAAACACACATATCCAAAAGGACTACTTATTAAATGGTACCTTCCAGTTCCCCACAGACATACCTGCCTTAATGAGCCAGACACCCTGAGAGGTTTTACCAGGTCACTGAGTCACTGTGGTAACCTGGTTAATGAGGCATTTATGGGTGAGTTTAATAGTAGCAATAGTGACATCTTACTGCTTTCCTTTTCAAACTTTGAATTGTGTAATTATATATCATCTTAAGAGGTTTGATAAGGCTTGTGACCAGGATATTACACAATGTGCAGCTATGCTATGACTGTAAGGGCAGTGACAGCTGAGTAGACAATAACTATATACACAAACCTCAATATAAGACAAGTGGGCCAAAGATAGAACCCTGTATAATTCCCATATAACTGTCTATGAAAGATGATGTCTAATTGCTAATAATAACAGACAATTCACTGTTCTAAAAGTAGGATTTGAACCAAAGATATATATTTTTTAATCAGATACGATTGAGAGTCATATTTTAACTGTGCAAGTGCTACGACACTAAAAATGCTTAAAATGACCACCGTTTGAGCCGATTGATATTGCACCAGAGACAGATATGTTCCAGAGGCTTCCATTTTCAGTGCAACACCCAGGACCAAAGTTTAACAAAAATACTACAACTAACTTTGCACTTTGAATTAATGCTTGTCCTTTTCCTCCAACCTGTTCACCATAGACTCTGCAATGGTCACCAAAATACTACACAAAGCGAAAGCGAAAGCGATTTTCTAGGTCAGGAAAATACCAGTCGGAGCGCTGCATGTGATGATCATTGCACCTCCACGATAAATAGGGCCCACATTTGGAGTGTTTGAATGTGAAAATCATGGTTCAGAATGTCAAATGGCTTTTTAAGATGTAGAAAGCTGTGAAATTTCAGGTGGAAACCTTTGCCTGTGATCATCTTCCCTGCCATGTGCCAGTTTGTGCATTTTGTCTCATCCCTGCAATTTTACATAACAATCTGTGGGTTAAAACGGAGGCGACCCAGCCCAGATGTGGTGCTGACTTGACCCATGCAGTCAGCCTCATCGCAGCTCCTCTGCTGAATACTAATGTACACCTGCTATGGTTGCCCAGGCTAAATAGATGTCTTGTATCCATTCAAAGTCAGATCCTGTGGTCTTGTATCTGCTCTCTTTAACCCATGTCTTCCCCTTTCGACATAATATTAGAAAGCAAGGGATAGTTTCCCTTCAATCATGCATCCACTTTCTATGTAGTGAACAGCTCACTCGGAGCTAGGGAGATTGTGGCAAACATTTGGATGAAAAGCAACACGACTCTGCTTGTATGCTATGTTATCAATTTTGAACACGTATACATAACTGTGGGAAATAGTTCCAAGTCTCTCTCCCACATACGCTCTATTTCTTCCTCTTGTCTCTTTTTCAAGTTCGAAATCCTCTTAAGAGAGGTTTTCCAAAATAACATTATCTTCAAACAAACATTTCACTTTTAATCATTGCATTTTTCTCCCTTATACAATTCACCGTGGTATTGCAGGCCCTTTTGAAGCTGTTCTTTTTCTGAGTGTCCGTTGGGATTTGCTCCCCTGTGGCCTCTCTGCTTACACCAAAGCTTCTCTTTCAAACCCAGCTTTGAGTAAAGAAGGAAAATGGGGAAAAAAAAGAAACCTCATAGGAAAATAGGTGGTGAACTGATGAACAATTCACTGGTGCATACCTGACAGGAATAGCGATTTTATCACCTTGTCTGTTCTCAGTAACACAGAAATATGATTTCTCACTGGACATCCACATGTCAGTCAAGAAGTTGGACAGATCATACACACACACAGACACACACAGACACACACGCTCAGTTCATCACACAGATTGGTGCATACTGTGATGACCTTACAAGGAAGCACAACGGGAAAAGCTTTTCAATTTGCCTGTGTCAGTTTGGTGTTATCTTAGAGATGTTGATTGTTCTGGAATTAAACAGATTTTTACTCAGAATTATTACAGTTTATTTAACTCTTTCGACTGTTATTGTCAAATTTGATCTGTCTTTCAAAAGTCAGTGTTATCTCTCAGTACCAAGACAGGAATCTGCAAATTAACAAAAGGATGCTTGCAATGCTTTCATGGCCAAATCGTAAATGGCTCATTTTTACTGTAAATTGTTATAATTTGTTTCTAGTCACTTATCCCAGTTATGATTAAGTTATTGGAGTGTCCTTGTTAGGTATTTTATCCAGAAATATTTGTAAATTTCCTCAACTCAAGTATAATAGTTTGTCAGGAAAACAAAATTATGGTAATAAAACTTTTGTAAAATGTAATTTGTAAAATGAAGGTGAAAGTATGAAATTGGATCAGGATCAGTTAATATTGTCCTTCTTAACTTCTATTACTGTTATCTGTGTTCCCCTGTATGACAAAATAAATCTTAACTCACGGTCCACAGACCTGTAGGTGAACCTCACAGTTGACCATAAACCATAAATACAAGCCACCAAAATGAATTCCCTGTGTGGTAACTGGACTCACCCTTCAAAATGCTGTGAGGTTCTTAGACATCCAAAGGGAACTCAGACTTGGGGGTTAGCTGAGGTGGTTTCAGGAATCTGATAAGGACACCCTGGAGTAGACCCATGACATTTATATCTCATCTAGCTTGAGAACGCCTCGGGATCCACCAGGAGGAGCTACATTGCTGGTCTGGACTTCCGTGCTTAGCCTGCTGCATGCAACCCTGCCGAGATGAAAATGGATGTATGGATGAAGAAGCTATTCATTTCGTTTATAAAATCTGTCAGAGAATAACGACTTACATACATATTTACATAGTTTAATAAGAAACAACGAGCAGGGCATAGACCTTGTTTTACATCCTTTGATTTTATTTTGACCTTAAAAGATCATGACTATTATTATAATTCCTCAAGCAAAAGGAATTAGGCCGGGATGATTCACATTTGAGTATTCCATCAACACACTAGTTAATAAATGTTTTATAGGAGTGTGGAGACAGGAATAAAACAGCTTCAGAAGAAGTGAAACTGCAATATAAATGAACTCACAACCATGTAAATGTTAACCCATGACTGACGTATCGATTGAAGGGAACAGGAATGAAGGGTGCTGTACAGCAATTACACAATTTGACATCTCTATGCATACAGTAGTGTGTGAACATACAACTTATCTATATTTATTCATTTCTCTCCTGCTTTATACAGAGGAGAGATGCAAAGCAAGAAGTGAGTCTTTCCTATGCTGTCAAAATAAAACATAAACATTTGCTCCTTGAAACAGATCTCATTATCACTATAATTATACTGTTCTGCAATAAGCAATATTTCCTTACTGTGAATACCAGTTTGAGCAAATATGAAATAATTAAAATGTCATATTATGCAGCGCAAAAATATTAAATTACTCAGAGAAAGATGTAAAGTTCATTCACTGTGACATTCATTTGTACATATGCTGTGTAAATTGTTAGTACATGCTATGGGGAAATGTTATTTTTATTAACACCTATTAGGGACATTGTGAGAATTAATAGATGACTGACTTCTTTACACACATCAGTGCTATTATGAGGTTAAAATGAACCCACACCTGCAAATAATGACATTTCCATTAACCTGTTTCACTTTTTTATATTAATTAGCAAATGTTACTTTGCAAACACGCTATACCAAAATGGTGAACACCAGCATGTTATCATTGTCATTGTGAGTATGGTAGCATGCTGACATTAGCATTTAGCTCAAAGCACACTTGTGCCTAAGTACAGCCATTTGAAGTGGACATTGACTGAACAATTGCAAATAACCCTGCACAAAAGAGCAGACAGCAAATCCTCAGTGAATATTAATATCTTAAATATCTGATTAAGAACATTCTTCCAACCTTTTATATTTTATTGTTCTGTGTCCACATCCATTTTTACATTTTCTACTAGACAATAAAACCATTAATGTGAGAGCAACATGAGCCAGTAGAATCTGCAGAGTAAAGCTACATTATATACAGGAGGGCACATAAAACAGTGACCTACCACAGTGTTTGAAGGTATGATTTATGGATCGGCCGATACTATTCTTTGTTCTATTCAAAGCGCTGACGGCTGATAAGGCCGCACAATGGCCAGATTAGAGGCACGATTGGACACATCCCTGAGACGTGTAGTGTTTAAAATCTCCTCACTGCCTGTAATTCTGCTCCTCTCTACCCCAACCCTGTAACAACAGACCCTTGATAATGTTATTGCTCATGGTTCATGACCAGGAAAGATAAGAGAAATAGGTTTCTTTAAGCCCTGCACAGGCTTAACCTATGACTCTACTTATAGCAAGCCCCAAAGACCCAGACAACCCTGTTAGCTTTAGTTTTGTACAATACCTCAATACAGTACGTGACAGATTTTAATACTTCCGATGTACCGTATGTGCTGCATGCAGGAAGGAAAAACATTTACTACTTATGCAAATCCGTATCCACAGTTTTGAACAGCTCCACTCAAAATGCAATCCATGCGAGCCATTTAGCAGTATCAACACCCACATTACTCAACCTTAATGTGTAAATTACAAAAATATGGGTTTTAGAAAACTACCCTTTGATACTAATCAATATTATACAATTAATCAGGGTTACAGAGAATAATCCATGTTTAATTAAATGATAATTAACACAAGCACTTTAAATAATGGCAATTTTGTAGTTGGAATAAAAAAAACTGATAGATTTAAAGCTGCACTATATTAAAAATGGCTCAAGTGACTATGTGTAATAAGTGAAAAGTGATGAACTTCTGGAGCCTTTTAGTCTATTGTGGACCTGTCTTTAGCCTATAAGCTTTCATAAACTGATGGCATGTTACCTGTCAATCATTAAACAGCAGCCAGACAAAATTAGCTGATGAACATGGAGCATCTAGAAAGCCAATATTTCTCTCAGGAATTGGTGGAGAGTAAAGAAGAGCTAAAAGGAGAGATAATTCTGGACTTACATTCACTGGGTAGCCAGAGGCTCTAATGCTTTAAAATTAGGTTTACAATGTTTTCTGTTTCATATCAGTTATATGACATTATTGCATTGAAAAGCTAAAGATTTAAAGTTTAAAATTATGTCATGATGCTAACTGTATCTTAACAAATTAAAAAGTCAGTATATAGAAATTCATATTACACACCATGTTAACATTTTCCACTGCGCAGTATCCGGCATAACCCTCCCACAAGAGAAACACAGCTTGGATGTAAAGAGAACAAGGGGATAGGGGATCCGACAACAGGCCTTGGGGTTATAAAGTGGGCACCTCCCATCACAGATGTTCAATTGAATTCAGCCCACAGCACCAACAGTAGCATCAACCATAAATTCCGGTACCCCTGAAACATCCTTCTGTATACCTGCTCGCAGTTCTAATTAAACCAACACATAGCAGCTCTATTCTTACACTGTGCACAGACGCCGCAATTATATTTAGACTAATATTCGCCCACACCATTTCTTCCTGTGCTAAATTATTATTTTTTGCACGTCTGTTTTCAAGCAGCAGCATATCATTTGCTCATCTATGCCTGGAAGCTGTCCTATCGCCAGACAGAACCTTGATATTTGACTTTTTTAATGTTCAGTTGCAAATTCTTGGTCCAGCATGGTCTGCAACAGATTGTGTTTATGACCAATTAACTAGGGTTAAGGTATGCTTAAGGTTAGGCCACTATAACATTACCATTACAACCGACATTAACAGTTCGATTGTGACAGTCTCCCATGTAAATGTTAGGTGCATTACACTCCAATCCCTAATCTCCACATGATGCTTTGCTATGAAGGACACACTACATGCTGCACTGGCACGGAACTTTGTGTCAAATTATTAATAAATAATACAAATAGTTGACTTTATGAATTGCTCTGCAAAAGCAATGTTATAATTCATAACTTTGCAGCACACAAACTATATTGAAGGTCAAGCAATATGTTAAATGTCACTTTCTGTGAGAATTACCTTGGCTGCTGTTAAAGGCCTGTTGTGTTTTTTGTTAGAACTGCTAGGCTCTCAATCTTTTATAACCCTTAACATGCAAGTAGCCCATTGTGTCAGATTCACATTTATGTTCAGTATTTTTCTGCTTTTCTTTAAGAGTACTGAAAGTATTTTTCGCTTGACAAATGAAGGTGCTTTTTGGTCATGGTATTGAACACTTTTAGTTTGATAAAGTTTGGTTTAATGCCTAACGCTTCATACCTAATGTTTGACGTCCAATTACTTGACGTGGTTGTTCCTGTGGCCTCTTGGTGTAAACAATGATACCATTTTGTATGATATCTTAAAAACTGATTCAGAGGTCAAGGATGTCCAAAAATAGACACCACACTTGTACTTAGTGTGACTTCAGGGCCTTGCTTAAGTAAATTTTGAACAAACTTGAATGATACACATTTATATTTCACGAGCACATTATCCCATTCCCCAGTGGCCCTCTGCAACAGCCAGCTCTCAAAACTCAATGCTGGATGGCATGCATTATGCATTTATGTTCCAAAAAGACAGCTTAAAGCTATATTGGTGAAGCCTTTCACTCTCATAAATGCAATATATATATATATATATATATATATATATATATATATATATATATATATATATATATATATATATATATATAAATAATCACAGACACACTTGAAAAAGTAATCTCTATTCAGAGCATTTTTTGTTGTACTTGTTGCCCTAACTGTTGACATTTGCTGAACACAGCATCTAATTCAACTATTCTTTGTGATATTAAACAATAGTGTATTCAAATGTAGAAACTTGTCTGATGCTAGAGAAAAACAGGGCAGCCTCTCAAAAAATACTCACCGTGAATCACGGCAAATGGGAAATTTCCATTCAATCCACAAGAGCAGGAAGAAATTATTAGCCTTCATTTTGAGAGGCCTCTGAAAATGGGTTGAACAATTGATAATAGTAATGCAGTCCTCAAACCTGTGAGTGAGTTGCCGGCTGAAGGTTAAATATGACCAGTGAAATTGAATCTGACAAATCTACATTACAATCCATCTTGGGATATTAAACATTTCAAATTTTCTGAGTTAAGGACTAATAAGGCAGCTGAGATGAGTGCGAGATGGATGGCCTTGGTTAACAATCACAAAACAGATCTGATGGGAGTAAATGGCATCAGAGTTGACATATGATATTGTTGAGGAGGAAAAATGAAGTCTTAAATTATTTTGCATCCATCCAGAATTGAGACAACTACTTTTCAGAGGGTTTGCAGAGAAAACTGAGAAAAAGCATTGATTCTGTAGGAATTAAGCAAACTTGATTCTTTCCTTTGATATTTTGATATTACCTCCATGTTGACTGTGTGATATTTTTAAATGGGCCGACCTTATTTGTTGCCACTGGAAATGGATATCAGGAGATTACACAGCGGGCTATTATTAAATTGTGTAAATTACATTAATTACCTGTATTATGGCTGCTGGATGCTCTCTTCTCCCGGTGGCAGTACTCGCACAATTCTTTACAAAACAAATAGAGAAAAAAACTTCTCAGAGAAACTCATTGTTTTTTCTCTTCCTTTTGTTAATTGGATATTTGCTAAACCCCACCCCTGAACAGCCAGTGTCCAGTCATAGCTTAGCAACTGTATCAAAGCACAGCAGGCCTGTCAAGCTCTGAAGATACCGAGCATAATTCTAATCACATGGGTTGTTTAAATATGGGTTTGCATAGTGAGCATCACAGGGCTTTGTTACAATGAACATTCTAATGTTTTGTACCTGTTATAATTCTGTACTATAGCTTTACCCTGCAATATTCCAACAATGCTGCTTTTATATTTCTTCTACGTGGATCTACATTGGGTAAGAAAGGTGATTTTTTTTTGCCTTAGACCTGTTAGCTTCAGCTTCAGTCTTTTTGCATGAAATCATGTATGAGGAGGGATCCACAAATTCCCAGAAGCCACCAATAGTGTTTGGCACTGGAAGGGAGAAAATTCACCACTGTCGGAAGAAATCCAGGAAATGAAATGCAGGAGACTCTGGACGCAGTGACAAAAGATGACGACTGGAAATGTTTCCAGGTATGGAGAGAAGCTAGAGAAAAGTGTATTGTATCTCAGGGAGAGTACTTTGAAGGGGACTACAAAGGTACTGCTGAAAGATTTATAATGAAAGTTGTAAATTCCTATAAAAAAACAGAACAAAAAAAAACCTCTACATCTACATAGTTATATATATTACACTTGATCAAATATCCATAAAATACTGTCTGTATAACTTTATATATATATATATATATATATATTGGTGCATATCAGACAACATGTACACCAATACCAATATGTCTGTGATAGGCCAATATCAGCAAATAATATCAGCTAACTGATATATTGGTCGGGCTCTAATAATAACAGCTGAAAAGATCTCTTTGTAATAATTGTTATTTCAGAAAACAGCACGGTCATCAGCTAGAAACAAAACGGCTGCTTTTGTTAACTTCTATGTGAAATTAAAGCCCCATTGTAAGAAAAATGACTTCACATTTCAGGAGGTAAATCTGCCACTGTTGTATCTGCTAAAACTGTGCTATGCTAAAAAAAAAAAAAAAAGCTCGACAGTGAAGGGTTAGAACATTTATTGAAAAATACTCTGTGTGAATGGTCCATGTTAGTAGGTTATTCCAGGAAAAATAAAACCACAAGGGGCACATAAAGTTTGGCCAATTAATGTTCTTCTCTCATATTGAAAAGTAACTTTAGTATAAAGTTGCACAACACAACAACAAAAGGAATGACTGTGAAGGGAGTGTGTGTGCGTCTTTGTATGTGTCTGTGTGTGCTGGATGTTCGGGGAATAGCTGTTTATGAGGGGATCTTGACGATTTATTCCAGACAGCTGCATCGTTGACAGGCCATCATTAGCAGAGTGATTCCTCAGGTTGTTTCATTCCCCGGTGGCCAAGACAAACTGCACAAGATCTTAATTGCTGGTATGAATAAAAGTTCATTTTCCAAGGGGTGGTATCATTATAAATGCAGTATAAAAGATTACTAGGAAGATGAATATGTCAAGTACTGTACTCTCACACTACTGCAATAAAGAGGCTAATAAACCTGAGATGGGCCAGAGGGTTATTCAGGGACAATAGAGAAGATAAATGCTGTTTATCTCCAATTACAGTACACTCTTATGACTGTCGAAGTTAAGAAGGTTGTAAGAAAGACAGAGAGAGGCAGATGTAGAGTTCGACAAACAGAGACAAAGAACATTTTCAGGCCTCAGAGAGAGAGCCTCTTTTGAAAGCTTTTCCATAGATAAAAACTGTCTTTTCCCACATAATTTTCTTTGCAATTGTCCAAACAATGTTTTATGACAGACAAATGAGAGGTTGTCTGTGTTTTTGAACGCTTGTAGAGTTAGAAAAGTAGCACTGAAAGCCATTCGGAGCTGGAGCCTGTGTGGTAAAATGAAACCCATTATTATTGTGGTCAAGGGACTGTGGAAGAAGAGGTATTAGGACTGGTCTCTGAGGATGGGCATGGGGGTGTTTAGGGGCCTTAGTGTAATGTAGGATGGGAATAATGATGAGCCATATATCCCCGATATCCACTTCACTAAATAGCTATTTTCTTCAGTGAGGCTTTACAGCCCAGTTTGTGGTTCTCGTGAAAAAGGCTCTACAGTATTCTGGGGTACAATACTCAAATGGTACAGTGCAGTGAAATCATGACATCCAAGTATACTGAACTAGCAGTGGTGGAAGGTAACTGAAGTAATGTGCTTCTTGAGGGGTTTTTTCATTTAATGCTGCTTAAAAGTTCCACTCTACATTTAAGAAGAAGGTATTGCACTTTTTTCACTTAATATATTTGGCAGCTATAGTTAGTAGCTAATAGTCAGTATTGACATTTGTCATTCAAAACATATCGTCTTATGAAATGTGATGCATTGTAGATGGAAATACCAAACACTACATGAAGCAGGTACAATTACAATAATGCATTACTACAACAACAACAACTAATGATAATGATAATAATAATAATAATGATGATGATAATAATAACACAATCATCAAGTTTTATTGTTTTTCTTCTTCTTGTCTTAATTTCCAGTGGTGTAAGAAGTACCAATACCACATTTTTTTAAATGTGTTTTAAAATTGTGGTATTAATACTTTTACTTTAGAAGAAGATCAAAGTACTTAATAATAGCCAATGGATTAATAACATACAATGACATTATGACATAAAATAGCATTTACTTTTCAGATTCACTTTGTTTCATTGACCTGAGAAATAATTTCAAATGAATCAGTGCCTTTTTCTTTGTCCACGGCTTTTAACAGTAGAAGTGATTTCATCCATTTCACTTCCTTTGATTTGTTTATTCACTCTCCACTGGAGGGGGCTATTAATGACCACAATACTTCAGTCACAGGATACATTTTCAAGGAGATCTCCAAAACATTTAATTAAAGAAAAACAATTTAGGTTTCATTCTCAATAGGTTCTCCAAGCTCAGATCCCCATTTATTTTTAGTCTGCACAGTATAGTACTGTCTAGCACCATAGTGGCATAAGAAACTATTTTGCTGCTGATTTACCATTAATTATTCATTCTGTCTATCAATGGGTGATTGTTCTTTTTACAGTACATTTTAAAATAATGTCAAATAAATGGTTAGCTTTTTATAAAAGGTAAAAGATTTCAAAGATACCTTTTTTTTCAGTACATAGCAGCAGAAGGTTCCCAGGTACACTACATGGCAGTATACGGCAGAGGCCACAGAGATGACATGTCTATGATCTTTATTAATGTTACGAATGTTCCTACCATCCACTGACATCAGAGGAGGATCTACAGTGAGAGTTACCTGAAATGTGATTGTATGAGTCACACATTTCATGAAGGAAAGCATGATGTCAAACTCTGACTTTGAACAGATCATGGTAGGTCTTAAGTGGAAGTTATTATTCGGCAGTTAAGGCTACTGCTGCTTAGCCCTGAGTCTCTCAGGCAGCACTTCCTCTCAGGCTATATATAAATCCTTCCTGCTTCACTTTGATCGGCAGACCCTTACTCAAGTCATTGCACTTCCCCTAACATAACTATCTACTGTACAATCTTAAAAGTCCTCCTCCACTCCAAAATATTATTATATAAGCGTTTCAGAAGTAGAGCCTTTTGCCTGCCTGATTTTTTTAATGGGCTTATTTAATAGTTGCCATGGTGCATTTACTTTAGGGTGTTTGCGGCAGTGATTACAGCAGGCCATGTAGGTTGAGACTGCTTCATAGCCAGGGGCCAATCGCTGGTGAAGCACTTCATGTGGACCTACAAACTGCACTGGCTCCGCCTTTTGGGCCACTTTATCAGGTGGACCTGCAGTGACTACAACTCAAGGTAGCGCTCCTCTGAACGCGCTTTCTATGGGAACACAGCCATTGAGGCTTGCGCAGTTTCATCATGGAATTGGACGTGGTTTCAAATAAACTGAGTTGGAAAAATGAAAGACACGTTGGGGCCCAGCTGGCATTACAGCTCATCCTTAAGGGCCTTCACCTTGTGTTTTAACCAAGAGAGAGCACATAGGACTTATAGTAGTTACTTGGATTTAACTTCAGTTCTGTGATTATGTACAAGCCCATCTGGCCCCAGTTGTTGTTGCCCAGTTTAAAAGGGAGATGAGCAGCAAATACACTGGGGCTTATGGGGAGAGTGCTGTGCAGTTTGCTACCCCCCCGACTGGGCAGTGAACTCATAGAATTTTCTTTTTTCCGGTGCCATAGAACTGGAGTTACATCCGGGTAACTACTATTGACTGTGTTTAATACATATTTGTGTCCAAAAGCACAAGACAAACGTCGAGCACCGTTGTAAAGTGGGAGGAATAACTAAGACTGTGGTATTTGTGGATGTATTAGAACATACTGCACTGTTTTTGGTCATAGAGATGAGAGAATAGACTAACATTTCTCAAGAAGAAACTTATGTTCTAGTTCCCTGCAGAGGTTTTCAGCCTTCCAGATCTGCTGCCAAGGACAGATCAATGACTGAAATCATTTTACTCTAAATTTTGGAATTGCTTGCGGATAAAAAATACATCAACACTTACACATACAGTATGTGTTTTCTATGAATAGGTATTACATGACAATGATCAACAATTTTGTGGAAGTATACACGGTGCATGCACAGAATTGTTGAAATTTTAAATGTTTCCTTTCTGTCACTGTCAAAATGATCCAGTCATCCATTCATTTAACTTCTACGGATGACAAAAATCTACCAAATAATTATGTTGCTTCACTGAGCGCATAGAAACAGATGGAAAAAGCTGGTCCTGTTGTCTGTAAAGTCTGTGAGGATTTAATTTAATAAAGGACAGCTCTCTGCAGCCTGCAAGCAGTTATGTAGATCATAAACTTGTCCTCTGGTTGTAAATGTCATAAATTCATAACCTCAGCATCTACTGTATCTTTCCTCTGATAAAAACACTAAAAAGGTTTGTATTCATGTTTTTGTCTATGAGCAAGTGAACAAATGAAAGGCAGTTCCACCTAAACTTTGCTCTCTTTCACACAGGCTTTGACTTCACATAAAATAAGCTAATTTATTAAAATCAGCCCTGAACTGCTATATTTCTCAACTTTACATAACATTTGAATAAAAGCAAGGATTTTAACTAAAGCAAGAAAAGGCGTCTGTGAATATGCATGAAGACATAATGTACTTCAAACCACATTGAGCTTCATTTAAATTGTTAAACTGCTTAATAGTTGAGACGCCGTGCTTCTAAAAAGGTACTGAGAGTTATTTGAAAAGCTAAGACAAACAATAAAAATGGATACAATCCATTAGTGGAGCAGTGAATTATAATGCTTTTCTGCTACTATAAGACAGTACAGCTATAATTAGCTTCAGTACATCTCACTTAGAGTCAAGCGCTACTGATAAATGTAACATTCTTCAAACTGGTAAATCATACACAAATTGTACTTATTTCATTTCAATTTAAAAAATCAGGTTGTCTTACCCTGTTTTCTTTTTTTAATTAGTATTCACACACAATACAGTATTTACTTATTTCAGTTTTCCAATATTGTTCATCTGTTCACGTATATTTAATAGAAATAATTTACTTACGAAATGTCAAGTCTGTCATTGCTCATGGCAACTGTGTTACTGTGTAAGGTTACTGTGTGGTAAGTAATAGGGTTGACATTTTAAATTTCATAATATATACATTTCAATGAAGAGTAAAACAGAAAAAAATCATTATAAATTGTATTCCACACGTTGAAAATAACGTGATCCTACATCTGTTGTATTATAAATTATGATTCTTAACATCAGTTAAGAATCATAATTTATTAAAGCACATTCGACATGTTAGCAGTTAGCTTATATTAAAAGATATTAAATGTAATTTTACTCTGCTTCTCTTTTATTTGTAAAAGCTTTAAAGTTGTCTTGAGTCTCTGGGTTTACTTAAAATGAACTGTAACACGAGTATTGTTATGACTACTCAACTCTCTTTTAAAGCTTAATGTTGTAGTTAGCAGGTGAGTGGTTAACACTTTGCAAGGTAAATGTAAACATATGTATCACAGTTATTTATTTCTTATGCTTATTTATCTCTCCTGACAGGAATAACCAAACATCATGGTGAAATCAGTTTTAGAATAACAAAATGATCATGATTCACTTTTTAAGAATGCAACCTGAAATAAACCCTTTTTACTTTGGTGTCTATTCATGTAAATGATATGAGAGGTACACACTGTGGGCCCACACTGACTCAGTCAGCATACACACACAAACCAGCAGATATTAACATAAAAATGAATGAAAACTCCTGTTGCAGGCCTGATGCTAAGTTTGCGGGCAGAGAAACCCAAATTTGGATGACCGCTTCACTCAAAAGAGCATAGAATAAAAGAGTGGTACCTTCATTCAGCATTCAGACTCCAATCTGCAGTTTTTACGTGTAGTCTGTTGATCCCCTGTGAAGAGAGCATGGCAGGTAAACAGCTGTCCCAAGACTTTACGTCAACACACCCACTTCCTCTTTCCGCGCATCTCCATTACACCTGCATTGCCCAATGACTTACCAGTATTGCTCTTAATCACACATACCACTTCCTGTTAAGACCAGGAATGTGTTTTTAACTGTACATCTGTATGTTTTAACACTTATTTATTAAGCTGTACCTTTTTAATCTTTAGTGCAATAGCTTTTTAACCCTATTTTACCCACATTTCTAAAAACATATTTTAAACTTATTAAAGCAACACTCACCACTTGTATTACAATTTATGATATTTTGAACCTGGTTACAAACAGAAGTAAATAGAGATGAAAATGTTCAGGTTCTCCATGGAAATGTTTTCACTTTCTGCAAATATTACTGATAACTACTAAAGTATATTTGATGTTGAGATTCTACTGAACATATTTAACCTTGTTGCAGTGTGCTCCCTGGTTCTAGTTAGTGAACTAACAGCTTCTACCTGCTCAGATCTCACAGTCAGCAGCAGGAGATGAGGAGAGCAGCAGCTAGTAGCTATGTATGGAAGCCTAATGATGGAAAAAGTAAAACTGGTGGCTATAAAAATAAACCACAATTTATACTGTAAATATTTGTTTCACAGACAAATTGTTGTATTTTTTCTGGGTTGTGTGAAAACCATTAAGAATAATATAAAACCAGTCTGTACCACCAAGATGAACTGGTTTAGACTTTATTCTTGGTTGACACTGCTGGAGGGTAATATTGATTTATAAGTGTTCTCTATACGGTAATATAGGTTTTTTATTACCAATTTGCTATAGTTTGCAATCAATAATATAACTGAACCGCCACTGAATGTTGGAACAAATCCTGTTAAAAGTTTTATAGTTTTCATTTTTCTTTACAACAGAAAATACCACTTTTTGTGTAGCATACACAATGCATGTTATTTTGTTAAAGCTATCAGACAAAGTTGTTTTGTTTACATTATTATTTATAATTTAATATTACTTTAACAACACAGGGACGTCCAAGCAGCAACATGTTGTTTGAGTACTTTTTTGCAATGTCAATTTGAAATAATGTTTTGTTTTTGAATGAAGGGGTGGAAATTAAAAAATGTTTTTTTATCCGATTCATCGATTAATCGTAAAAAAAATAATCATCAAAATAATCGTTAGTTGCAGCCCTACAAATAATACAAAAGTAAACAATATAATTACACAAGAAAATAAAAGGGAGCTCACATACCTGTGTACAACAATATTCATGTTAACTCAGCCTCTCCTGAAAAGCCTCCCTCACACACCTTTAAAGAGAGGGGAAAACGGCAGTTGGTTTGAGAAATGCAGGCAGGTTAGCTTATATTAGCTTAATGCTTGCGCTATGCTAAAGTGCAGTACTTGACATACATATCTACACACACACTAACATACATCTCACTAACACAGAGGAAACACATGTACGGCCTATCCAAACAATCCTCATGCCTCTGCTTAGCGTTTTTAGCATTATTTTGGTATTATTTACAGAGCACCTCTGTCATCTTACCTCTACTCGGCGAGTCCAATCGTCCAATAACAGACTGAAGAGAAAGGCGCCAACGGACAGGAAGTGACATCAAAGGTCGGGTCAAAGGTCACAGAATAAAAGCAACATTTACAAAATAAGCCTCCCCATATTAAAAAAATATACAAAAACAAATATATACATTAAAATCTACAACAAAACATGAACAAAAGAGAAAAATGGATTTATGGTGAAATTAACAAAAAAAAACTATCTACTTAATACATTTATTACTTTTACTTTTAATGTATTATTTTTTTTTTTTAAAGAAAGGATGTACTCGATATAGACACATTTACCATTAGTTAAAAATAGGTTCTTGGGTTTTTATTTATTTGTTTGTTTGTATTTTAGGGTGCACATGTGTCATATGGGTCGGTCAGTTTGATAGTCAATTCTGATACCAAAAAAATATCAAAATGGTCCTGATGCCAATTAAAAATGCAAATCATTATTTTTTTCTACAGTTTGATTCTGACCTCCAACATGAGTGTTGATTGGAATTTTGCTCATCCTTATGACCATATGATTACATCAATGTTGATTGTGTTTTTTTCCACTTTCCTACCCAAATTCCCAACTGATTTTCATAGAAAATTCACCTAATCAACTTGTCCCTGTGAATGGCCATTTTTATTTTATAGCCGCGTACTCAGACCTGATGGGTCAAAGAAAAATTAATTTGTTTAAAATACTATGGCCTAGAACCTACGGAGTGAATTTTACACTGGCTCCATTTACTTTAGTTTAGTTAGCATGGAAATATATTGTTTAAGTAAGAAATGGCAAATATGGAGAAGAAACCCCAGAGGGCTCATGGGGGAAATTATCATTCCTGCTGTTCACAAAAAAACGATTCACTCTGCAGTCCCAGAGCACATGCACACTTCTCAACTGCTACTTATTTCTGTACTTCAGGATGTCACCCATGTCTTATATATAAACTGACAGCAAAATTCTGATGACATGTGCACAGCAACAATAATGAAAGTTGATACATCTGGTTCTGTTTCCAGTATATTCTGGTATCAGAGGAGTATGTGCCTTCCAGCTTTGAGTGGATTGTGCCATCTCCCCGAGCACCAATCAAGTCAGGCATTTGGCATATTTTCCATTGCTGGATATCATTGTCCTTCATGCCGCTCAGTTTCCTACCAGAATTAATAAAGTGTACCTCATCTCATGCCAACACTGGCTCAGCAAAGCTACTGAAATTATGACAGTTGTCTCAGGTGAATGCTTTCACCTTAATTTATTTTCGGGGCAGCTGCAGCTAATTTTGGTTTGAGCTTTTGAGTACGACTCACATGTAAGTCACCTACGTTTGCCCTGATCAAGTTTAGACTCTGCCAGCATCTGCCAGACACATTGGTTACAGTAGCACTCAGCCAAACAGGCTTACAGAGAGAAATAACACTAGTAGGTGTCTAAGGTCTACCTAGCTCTACATTGAAAAGAACAATATTATCAACAGGTCTGTGACATGCAGCCTGAAGGCCAAACACACTGAAAGCATCTGACGCACATTTTGAAATACACCTGTTGTTTTAAATGGCCGAATGAGCACCAAAAGTTTTATGAGGCGCGCCAAACTGCCTTGATGCCCCTAGCCTGACCTTGTTTTGATTTTGGAGCATCAAATGAGGACCCTGCAACAAAAGCTGTTTTTTTTTCTGCAGCCGAAAAATAAAGAGAGACAGCTCAATGGTAGTGGAGTGAGGAGAGGGAGCAGTAGCAGTGAATGAGAGAAATAAAACGGTTTTGTTTTTTTAATTTTTTTAAAAAAACACTCAACAGATGATTTACAGTGGAAACAGATGGGCTTAGTTTCATTTTCTTCTTTTGCATTTCTCCCTTTCATTCATTGCAGCTGTAAATATAAAGAAAGACAGGACAAGTCTGTGTTGGTTCTGTAGTGTTGGCATTTCAAATTCGACGCCTGCAGTGCGCCATAAGAGCATCAAATGACGTGCATCAAATGAGGCACGTCAATTAGAACTTTCAGTGTGTTTTTGGTCTTTACCCTCAGTCTTTCAGCACAATAACATTCAGCCATCAATCACCATAATAAAGACCTATTTTACAAGATTGTCATTTTAAAATAAGCTGAAATCAGCAGCTGTTTTCAATCAGCTTATGGAGCTCCCATTAAACTAGCTTAATTTGCCAAAACTGGTTGTCATGTCAAGCAGCAAAATTGACCAGAAATGGAGCTCAGCTTTGCCTAACTCTCTCTGAAATCAGGGACCCATTGTTAAAAAAAAAAGTTAGATTTTGATTGGTAAATCTGCCAAAGTTACCACTGTAAACTGCATACTCGGTGTCCCATGCTCTCTTTTCATCCTCCAGCAGCCTAAACTCAACACCCTTATTCTCTATTCACCATCAATGCTGTGTATGGCTCACACAAGCATGTGAGAATCATAATGGTAAAAAATCAGACTGACAATTGATGTGTCAGTTCCAAGGTGAACTGCTTAATGCCATTATAACAGAAGTATTGAGCAGAGTACACTCACATTTGTGTCCTCAGTCAGACTCGACCACATTATATATATTTTCCAGTCTTTTACATGCAGTATAAATGGTACACTGAGTGCAAACTGGCCGGTCAAAGTGTGCACTGACCAAATGTACGGTGAATAAGTAATGTATATTCATGCGAGCGGTAAGTGATAATCACTGTGACATGAAGCTCGCTGCCAGACCTTGAATTACAGCGATTGCACATTGTAGGAGCCCTCGAACCAGCACAGTTGCACGCCAGAAGGTCAGCGGGTGAATATTTAAATCTCATTAGCATGTTGAATGTCTACTGATGTAGGAACACTTTATTTTTAACTTGTGGAATAAAATTTTGAAAATCACAAGCAAACACATTGCAGTATACAGCAATCTTTCACTGCAAGGTAAATAATGGTAATGAATGCACAATACTCACAGTGGTGCAAGACTGATATTTTGGGCCATCCCGACCACAGCTTGTGATGATTTGATTGTAATGAAATGCTAAGGCAATGAAGATCAAACTGAACCCATGAAAAGTATGTAACAATTGAAAATAATAAAACACGGAGCACAGAAGAGGACACGCTTGTAATCTACATGAGAAGAATTTTCAACATCAAACATGTCACAATGACCTCAAGACAATTTTTGAATCCAACAGATTTTAAACTATAAAACGACAAAATGAAAGTTAGAATTATAAGATCCATGTGACATTATAAGAACTACTTTCTTTCCATAATAACAGGGAAATATACAGTGTGTACGGTTCAATTATTAAATGACCTGCAGGTGATGTGGAGTGCACACAGTTGCTTTGCATAGCTGAAGAACTGTGAGAGATCCTTGCAGCACAATGCAAGTGCACTGACCTGTCAATATACAAATGTACTGCTGGTCACATTTACCATTTTTCCCATGCTGCAATTAACAGAATAATATTCCTTTTATATTATATTATAATAATCATAATTTCTGAAACCAGACCTCAATTCATGTTCAGCAGTCTGGGCTGATTCTCACAAGAAAAGGTCCTTGATACAAGTCGGTGCTTGACCTTCGACGATTTGGAAATAGGCGGTGTGAAGTTGAGACAAAAAATCTTAGGGGCTTCCTCATAAAATATTGATGGGAAACATGTCAAAACTTGTACTGCGGAGATTTTTGGGAGATAGACAAATGAGTAGATTTGCTTGACATTGCATCATAAATATGACATTTTTTTGATATTATCAAATAAGTAAAAGAACTGGTGTGGAGGGAGTCAGACGACGTGACCGCAATGTCAAAACCGATTTCAGAGAAAAAAGATGTTAGAGGTTTTGATAATATATAATACATTGAAGATCTACAGTATTGAAATGACTCATAATTGTTGCTGTTCTATTGATGATCCACAGGCGGAGCTGCAGTATGAATGTTCTCCACTTCTCACTCAGGGGTATCCTAAATGTTAAATGTGTGTTACCCCATGACTGAAGCTGTAGATCCATGCTGGCAACATTTTAAAGAAACTCTTGAGTGCTTTTGTGTCATACATCATTATTCACACTGAAGTGCGCTCAGGTAATAGAGTGGTCCAACCTTTTCTCTCACTCTCTCTCTGTCTCTCTGTCTCGCTTTCTCATTTTCCCCCCCAATTCCCAGCTCAGGAGGAATGTGCCTTGATTGATGACAAATCACTCCAAACTGCTTTAGAGAACTTTCCATTCACGATGAGGAAATTGGTCTTTTCTCCTCTGCATACTCCATCTTGGCCCAAACAGGGCAGCTTTGCTCCGTTCACTGCTGAGCCTGACAATAAAATGATGATTAATATTGGCTCACATCAGCATCCAATTACAATATCCCTTTGACTTTGATGTTATAGACAGCTACCAGAATGAAAAAGATATGTTTTGATTTTTGATGGTTAACTATGACAACAGTCCTGTGTGGATGAAGTGGGATAATTTGTTCATTTATCAATGTGTCACATATTGACTCTTTGGAGAATGTCATGCTTTAATGGCTCTTGAGGGTTTCATGTATCTCAGCAAATTTTCCTGATAGCTAAGACATGAGTACTTGTCCCATGAATACTGATAGGCATTAATGTCAGTGCCCCAGCACCACACATGGTCTGGATAAGCTTACAGCTTAGCTTGAGTCTCTATGAATCCTGAGTGAGTACATACATTAGACAACAAATCCTCCAAATGGCACAAATCCAAAATGTTGAACCCAATTGGAAAGCGACCTGTGGAAAACCCACCTAAATATTTTTTACATATCATTGCTGGAATTAGAGCCACATCCCTCAACCCTTTTTCTAATTCACACAATAAATACTTAAACTCATATCTCAGTTGGCGTGGTCTTTGTTAGTGAAAATATGTTCATCACCTTTTTTAGCCATGACTAAGACAATGATGAGACAGCCCCGACTTCAATAAACACTAACTGTGACTTTTCCAACATGCAAATACTGTTCATGAAAGAGACTAAAATGTAGTTTCAACATTAAAAACCTTACCAATAGGAACTTCCAGAGTCAAAGAGACAATGAGTCAGGCAGAGTTCAATGTGATAATATATGTACTGTCCATCAAAGAATATTATACAAGCAAACTGAGGCTGTCCATGGAACTGATTGTATCAAATGCATTCTCTCCTCATATACCTGTCTCAGCTTCACTTAAAGTGGAGCTCAGTTTCCCTTGTTCCTCCTTTCTTTCACATGTTTGGGGATGTTACACAGTTATTGCCTGACCCTTGTCTGTGAATTTAGATTCCATTATATTCAAACCTTTTCTCAAATTACCATTAGTGTATTGACTAAGCTTTAATAACTGGTCAGTTTAATTTACCATTATTTCTAATCCTGAGCTAGATTTGTTTAAAAGGCCTTTATTAACTTTGATTCACAATACTGTGCATATTGTGTTAACATGTATCTTTCTCTTCATTACAGATTGATTCATTCTTGCATGTATGTGTGTCATCATTATTGTATATTGTGGTTACACTCATATAATTCTGTATTATAATATTTGATAATGTTTTACAATACTGATATAGGAAATCAAATACAAGTCAAACCAAAAATTACAACACTATCTGTATTTTTGTTGACAAAAAAAGAAGATGCCAGATATTATTGACTGTTTTTTTCTAAATTATTATTTCACCAACTATTTTTCACAATGCAAGTTAACTTTAATAATGACAACAACAGTGCTTTGGAAAAAGAAACAAGCTGATATTTTGGCAAATTTTTGTTACAATGAGGCTGAGAAAAAAAAAATCCAAATGACTAATAAATGCTTAGAGACTAAAACACAGATCTGGTAGATCTGGATTCAGATATAATGGAAAACCGTCAGCCCTACAGTCTAATATGGTGAATGTGTTCCATGTTGTCTCTGTCCCTGGAACAACGCCCAATGACAGCACATCTCTAGTGATGCGCTGATGCGTTCAATGGTTTGGTAGAAAGCACCAGAGGCCTCTTCCAATGACATTATTTTTGGCAGCAACATGCTTCAATATGAACGGATTAAAATCAAACTGCAAAAAACCTAATTTGTGTTTTTTAATGGCACAGAGCCTCAATATAAGCTTTTTCACTTTTTCACAAACACAATTATGTAAAATTGTGCCATCCTAAAACATAGTAATGAGTAAAAAAGACCCACAGTTGACCCAATGTTTAAAAATTCTAACATTAAAAAAATGAATAAAATCAGAATAAATCAAACACAGCATCACATACTTCATCCAGAGAGTCTTTTCCGTCTTGTTCTCGGATGTTTTTGTCATACATCATTAAGGCGACCGGAGGAATTTGTTGTCAGGAGAGATTTACCCTGATGGTGGATAAGGCTTGAAATAAAACAAATCATGTTTAAAGCTTCTTTTAATTGCCCATAAATCAAAGAAATCAGCCCTTTCCTGTTGCAACCTTGGATAAATACAGCACATGCAGCAGGTCTGGTGCAATTGTTTTAGCTGTCTCAGCTCTAGCGAAAGCACTGGATCTTGTCAATTGTTTTCCAGGAGCCTTTGGGAGACCCGTAGTTTTTTTTCCCAAAAGAGATATCATGGCCCTGAGCTGGTTTTATATGATATGAGATATATTTCACCAGTCAATCGATGTGGTACAACCCATCTGGGAAGCTGGGCCTGCTCTCTGCTTGTCTTCTATGCCTGCCTCCTCCTCTTTCTTGTACATTTCCAGGGAATAGCCATGATGAGAACACTGAAAGGGGGAATTTGTCAATGTATCAAACATGTTGAGAGGCATCTGAGAGTGAAGTGCAATTACACAGGCAGAGAGAGAGGGAAAACATGTCTCAGAAGTTGCAGTGGGGGAGAACAGAGCAGAAGAAACTTTCTTTTTTTTTTTCTTTTTTTTTTCCTCTACACAACTTTTTATTCTCTCTGACAGAGTAGAGGAAGCACGGTGCCGTTATTGCTTTGCTTATGAATTCCTTATGCAATTTTATTCACTCCTTATTTGTTATGTTTGTTTTGTTTACACAATATGCAAACCACCTGGTGTTATTTATGGCATGGTGTAAGTGATAATTGTGTAGGATCCTCATTAGAGGTGTTTCACCAGCAGGTATATGTTATTTTCATAACACTTGTTTCTTGTTTCAAGCGTCTTAATTAATTGTCCATAGTGGACTCAGTAGAAACTAGCACATTAGACTTGCGCAATGAGTGAAGGTGTGAGGTGTAATTCTCAAGGGTTAGAGATCACTTTACATCTCTGAACTCTAACAGTTGTTTTTCTAACCTAATCACACCCCAATCACTCTCCTTCCGAGCCATAAGCTCTTTTTTTACTTTTGTCAAAGTCATTGAGGTCGGAGATATGAAAACATCTCAGAACCCGGCATGCGACTGTTTGTTTTGAAACATGTATAGTAGTTACCAGGAACATCCAATGGGAAGTGACACTTGCCTGCAGCGCTCTCTGGGCTCCCTACACGGCCCGCATCAATCCAAAAACACAGCCGCTCTCCAGAGATTACTGGTAGGAGCGGCAACAGAGGCAAACAAATAAACCAAAGAGATTCTGTCTTTGAAACAAGTCACATCGCCTTTGATCATTATTACTGTGCAGACATGCTTATGATTTGAGCTGTATGTTCCAAGATTTTAAAGTTTAATTGTTTCAAAGCATCGGGGATGGTTTGACCCCGGTGTACCTGAATTTTACAGCTGCCCTGAGAGTGGTGCAACTAAATAAAACTCCTGCAGATAGACAAAACACAAGCAATTAAAGAAAATATATTCACCAATTCAAAAACACATGTGTGCAGCATTTAGGGGAAAACACTGCAAAGTAATACAACGGGCAAATTGAGAGACACATTAAAACATGCTGAAAATACTGATAACACAACCAAACTGACTTGACTTGAGAGTTGAGTACCTGTCATTGGTGTTGTAAAACAACAATTTAATAATTTGTCAATTTTATCATTAAGATTGCATGGTTTAGATATTATTAAAGACAAATGCTATATACCTAATGTGTACTGCATATAGTGTTCTGGCTCATGTAGTCTGTTTTAATCTAAATCATGAAGTAGTTCATGTCATGAGCCACAAACTGGCATGCCCCTGTGTGTTCATCAGTTTTTAATGTACCCCACAAACATCCTTTACTAATTTAGTTCCAAGTTTGCAACTTTCTTTTATTTAGTTGTGTTGTCCACATTTGCAGCACTTTTCTGTATTTGGTTGTTTTGTCTGACGTTTTCTGAACATCTTTGAATTTAATTATTTATTTTTTTGCGCTGTCTGCATATGCTTCAACTCTGTCTGTTTGATTGTTTTTGTACTTACTTATTATTTATTGTTCTTTATTATTTCTATTGATGCTCTTCTGTTTTTACTATCCACTTGCTGCTGCAATAATGTAAATTGTGTGTAAATAATGTAAATTTCTAAGCCTCCTCGATGTGGTAACACACTCATACATAACACATTCAATACATTGATCGCATAGCCCAATTCCCCCTCAAACCTTCCTTATTACCACCAGTCTGTGATAACCGCCACCGTAGTGGTTCAGAAATCAGCCTCATAATTCAGTTGGTTCCCATAATCACTCTGCACAGCTAATGTAGAACACGCCAAAGCAGTCCGATAATTATCTTATCCATCCTAGATGTCTTGATGCTGGGGAAAGAGCAGCACTGTATTGAAGGGGTTTCCACATCATGCTCATTATATTACGTATTGTCCCAGCTCATCTAAAAGTATGATTATCCTCTTTGCCCTTGTGTTGTGGGAACCATACAAATTATCTTATCAGCATCATCTGATTATCATTGACAGTCCCTGTGATGTAACCCGCAAACCCGTATATAAATTATTCATGTACATTTATCAGTTTAAGGTATAGAAACCTTTAATCTGAGTAAAAGCTAAGCATTCCCACATACTGTCTGCTTAAGGATCAGGATGGAATTTATTGATTGTGGTACATTTCACCAACACCTTGAGGTTACATGAGGAATCTACAGTGCATATTATGCAGAGTGAGTGCCAATTCTGGACTACAGGTACCAGCTCCACCCAAGATGATAAGTGTGATGTGATCATGTGGAACATTTCTACACAGGTTACCTTGAATTTCTTGAATAGGGGGAAAATAAGTGTTACAGGAATAAGGTAAGGGTGCTTGTGCACACACCACTTGCACTGTATAATTACAGCACCTACACACGGCAAAGCCCTTAACTATGTTGATACTTGACCCCGGCGGAGGTAATTTGTGATCAGCCAGCTGAGAGGCTCGACCGACCACTCTATATGTTGATGAATACATAGACACACAGTGGCTGACAGAACAGATATAAGTCCGTCTGAAAGATTCCATTTCATCCCGTACCTGCTTTGAAATATCTCCCCGCTTGCCTTCTTTCCCGGCGCAGATCTTATTACAAATGCAAGCCTGCTTCAAGAGCCCACCTTCGCTACCACCCAAAACGGTGGGTTCTCTCCCACCTAAAGAGTGGAGAACAAGAGTGGGACAGGGAAAGCAGGGAGAGAGGGGGTGGGGTTCTCAAGGCTTGAACAAGGCTTTATGACTTTCAACGCCCATTTGCATAATTGTATGCATGTCATGCAGCGTGAGTACACAGTGGCAGCATGGATGATCAGTGCTTATCTCCAAACTGCACCATAAAGATAAGAGAAATACATGCCGATATAAAGTAATCTTACTTCCTACTGCCCATGTCAAATTATTTAGGAGGACTCGACAGGCCGGGAGCTGCTGCTGCTACATGAAAGGCAGCTCATTGCATCATGCTTTCTTGAGGCCAAGGATTTAATTCTAATTGAAGAGGAGAGTTTGTTGTTGATAGTTAATCTTTGTACATGCATTGTGAAACATGTTTAGTGTTTGTTTTTTTTAAGTTATTGATTTGAGTCTACAAACAATACTATACATAAGTAATGATTCTACATAATACATGTAGTAATGCATGAAAGACTTCAGATTGGAGATGCTGTGTATTTCTATAGTTTATGTAGGCTTGTAATGTCTTTATTAGGTCTGGGCTAACCTCACATAGCCATACTTCCATCTTGGTATAGTCCAAACAATCTTGAGAAAATTAAGTTGTTAAAAAAGCTAAAAAAAAATCAACTTGTTTAAACTCTGTAAACAGATTCTTCCTCTAGCTTACTGCTTGTTTTTTTCTGTAGTAGGTGTATTTTTTTTTGTACTTACTTATTTATGTATTTTGCTGTTTTTTTCTTTCTTTTATTTATTAATTGTACATGAATTAAGAATTGAATTGAATACATGAAATGATGATAGAAATAAAAAGTTAAAAAAACCAAAAAAAAAAAAAAAAAACTTAAACAGATTACTACCCAGAGGAGCTTTTTAAAGCTCACAGCCAATCGAATGGCTCTGTCAGGTTCTCTAAATGTCATACTATGCCAACAAGATCATTTCCAAACCTCTGTGATCCTAACAGGATGAACATTTTGGCAACACAATGTTAGATTTATACTAGGTAGGATTTTTCCATAGATAAGATTTGTTTGTAATGAATTAATACATGAACATCACTAAGTTGACTCCATTACCCACTTGATGACACTTTGAGCTGTTTTACATTATAGGAATGCATACTCACAGAGCACTTTAGTAGAAACACCTATGTAATTTAATGCAATCCAATAAAACAGCCATAAGTTCTACTAATATGCTGCCCCCGTCGTATATTTATGGGGTAGGCAAAATGTTAGGAACACTTTTCATTATAATGTGCTCCAGTAAACCACCACTAACACCCACTACCACCTCAATAATGAACATAAAGTAGAATTATTACCTTTCTGACAATGTTATCAAAAACTGAAATTGGGTAAGCTTCTTAAGAGGCAGAATATGCCAGCTGTTGTATTGGATTGCATTAGATTTCAGGTGTTCCTAATAAAGTGCTTGCTGAGTGTATATGTGTGAGTTTATGTGTGATATTACAATCTATAGGTTCATTCCTCTAAATCAAGTCTGGAATTTATACCGCACTGAGAAATGAAAACAATCAAGCTCAGCTGCAGCAGTATCATCACTATGCCATAATCAGCTCTGCGGTTCATGAAGGGAGGAGGCATGATGAGGACTAAGGCAACAAAGCAACAGTGATAACAAACCAGCAACGAATAAACACTTTGACGATTCTATTCATGTCACTCCAACCAAAGTGGCTAGCAGCCTCCCTGTTGTTGGTCCTCATATACCCTCCTGTCACTCCTCGCCGACCTCCTGCCAGTCCTCTGCCACTCTGACGCTGCCCTCTTGCCTCTCTTCAATCTCTGCCTTTTCATTGCGCTGCTCCAGGCAGAGGAGCAGCGTGCTAAGTGCTGGTCATCATCATCATCATGGAACTGATGATACTGTCAGAACGCCGTGTGTGGTCAACTGGATGGCCACTTAAAAAAAGCGTGCCTGGTTGTAGCTACTAGAAGTCTACCGTTAAAATACATATCAGTAAGTATATGGTGGACATGTCAGACACCAAGAAGAGAGCTGCCTCATGTTATCGGCTGTGTTTTCATTCACAATATAACCTGAGTACTGTAAGCAAGACTGTCACTGTGGAAAGAGCAAATCATTTCTCTTACAAATGAAAAGAAGAACTCATCAGTAATAAAACGCACCCTTGCTTCATTAAATACACTCTGTGGCTGCTACTGCCTTACTTGGTCTAATATGACCAGGGGCCTTTGGTGGCTGTTACCTAATGTTAGCAGCTTGAGAAAGATAATACTCTGAAACTTACAGTGTCTTTGTGCGCTTAATTATTCCTATCTACGTGTGCTGCACTTGAAACTACATATTAGCATTCACCTTAACCCGTAATTGCCACTTGAGGCCACGCTGGCTGCTGTTTAGCAACATGTATAGGTATTCGTTAATGCTGCACAAATCAATATTTGCATTTTTAAGTGTTCAAATAAATGCATGTTATATGAAAACTGTGACAGACCAGTTCTATAAAGCCTTTTAGGGTCTTTCAGCTCTCTTTTTTGGTTTTATGGTCCCCAACTTTACTATTTTGTTTCAATATCACCACTTTAACCCCTGTTTCCGATAAGGTTTCAGCAAAAAAAGCTATTTTGTAACCGAATGACAACAGTTAACTTTAGCATTTAGCAGCTAAGATCCAGATATATCCATCAGCAGTTACTGGATTACAAAGCTAAACTGAAAGTAACAATATACCAATGCAACACGCTCAATGTGTGAACAGGCAGCTGTTTGCTAATACTTTTTCCATATGAATATGAAAATGAAATTGAGGAATTAATATGTCAGTGCTTGTATAGCTTGCTGATACTCAACAAAACATAAATTAATGCTGTATTTAAGTGTTTCCATAATAGACAATAACTTGATTTCACTATTAACAACATTATACATTATTTGTTAGATGATGAATTAATATCTTAAATCATGCACCGGAAATTATGAAACCAATTTATTCACACCACAAAATAACGCAAAGGAAATGGAGGGACTTTGCTGGTGTTCTGTTTTTCATGTTGATTAATATATTCCATCCAGATTGGTGTATACATGCCTCGGGGACTCAAAAGATGAATAATCTCCTTTGGTTAATTGGGTTATGCTTATTCTTAATTCTAGGACATACTTGTAGTGTGTTTACATGACAGCTGCAATACGATTGCTTTACAATTGTTTATTTATCCTGTGTGTTTTCAAAGTATCCCTCATCCAGTGAAGACCTGCCAGATGCTTTTTATCTTAGGGAAGCCGGTTCTGGCAGACAAGGTTCACCCGAGAGCGCCCAAGCTGAGCGTCATGGGCCAACCCACTTCACAAAAGGTTCCCTGCCCTTTTATTGGGCAGGCTTTATTAAAACAGCCAGCTTCTGACAATTCAATTGAAAATCCACTGCTGGGTCTGTTTTCCCTCTAACTGCAGTGACCCCTTAAGAGCAGATGTAGGGAGGGGGAGTAAAGGAGAGACAAGGAGGGAGAAGCAGGCATTTTAGAAAAACTTGAGATGACTGGCAGGTAGAACAGGCTGACTGATAAAAAAAAGCAGTTGGAATAGGAGTCGGCGGTGAGAAATGACTCCAAGCTGTAAATGCCTGCAGTTAAGAGCAACGGTGTCATATGTTGAATGGGTGGTGTTTCAAATAGTAACAGTGGTTCCTCTGCAAACGCGTGTTTCTTCGTACAGCTGCCTGTTCACCACTGGAAACCAACCGCGTGTCAGATTTTGCCCTTTTGCCATGTCTGTCACCGTTCCTTTGATGCATTTGCGTTTGTGGCCAGCTTTTATGAGCCTTTGCTGCCTCGCTCGCACACTTTGTGCCAAGCTCGCCAGCATGTGACATTCACAAAGACTAGCGAAAAGGACAGTGGTCCACACATTGTGTCTGGATTCACCATCCTCAAAACCAATTTGAGCCATGAAGCTTTGGCATAATCCTCATAAAGCTCCCATGTTATTCACAGAATGGTAACCAAGTGAGCCTTAAGCTTTGCCAAACAATGAGCTGAACACAAGCATGTTAGCAAATGCCATATGAAATTCAAGCACTGTTAGGTCAGCTCGTGCATGGAAGACATTTTTATTGAGTGACTTGTTATAATAATTGTATTATTTGCTAAAACAAACATCATCATCTATCATTGGACAAGATTGCTGACGTTACTTGCTTTTGTGACATTTTTCTTTTTCTCAGTGTAATAAAGCAGATATGAGTAAATTAGAGATATTGATGTTATATTGTAGAAAAATATGAGTGTTTATAGTTTTAATAATTAATCAACAGGCATCTGAAACTAATTTGTTATTTGGATTTGTATGTAGTATATTAAAAACAACTGACAATCACCTAACTTGACCTGCCTGCTTATATACGATTTACAATATACATTTGAAATTTGGTCCATTCAGGCCAAATTAACTATGTTTACCTCCGAAGTGTTTCCATTTGATTAATAACTATTTGTATTGGCAAATAAAACATTAGGGCCACCAGATCAGATGTAATATTCATTATTTTCGTAAACATTTTACATATTCCTAATAGCTGCATGTGTAGGGGGGGAAAAGTTGTGAACACAACACTGACATATGATCATCTCGTGCGCAAACAGTTGCCTATTTACATAGCCAGCAGTTATTTAACTGTATTTAATCAGGTAGTCTCATCGGGATCGAGACGTATTTTGGTTTGGAGAAACCTAAGAGCAAGAAATTTGAGCTCTGCATAAGTTTAAGCAGAAAGACCATCTATTACTCATTCATCCCCTCGCTTCACCTGCTCTGGTATTAACTGATTAGGGGCGTTACTCTTAGTTAACAAATTAGATTCTGCCATGGTTTCTATCTGTTCTCTCACTCTGTCGCTGTCAACTGTCATTACAGTGTGAATGGTCGCAACCCCCCCACCACGACCCCGCTCACCTCCACTTCATCACGTCAGTGCTGAGAAGCCAGAAGCCCGCTCCTCTTCTCTTCATCCATATCCAAGTTCCCTTCTTCCTACTCAACTCGCCCTCACGTCCCCCCTCATAAATACAATACATCACAATGAGGTCTAACCCTCTTGTTGTCAAAAAATATTTTTAGTTTGATTAAATGAGGCCATAATTTCCAAAAAAATATGTGTGAAACCTGTGCTAATAAGTTAGAATGAAGTTGGCTAAAAAGGTCTAACACAGAATTGGGGGATAATTAACCTGATGCTTTATAAATAGTCAAACCAAACCCAGGAGGACAGAAGTTACATGCTCGAGGAAGACAACAGGAAGGTTAATACAATACAATTGTATAATAATATAATACAATAGAGCACAACATTAGCATTCCTACTTTAGTCCAAACATCACCCTCTTTTTAGTGCTCATGTTTTTGGTCTCAACAAACTCCTGAGGAAAATATCTCACTCTTAAACTGCTAAATGCTCCATTATGTGCAGCAGCTGGTCACTAAATGTCTTCTGATGGTGGGCATTGATTACAGCCGCTTTCAATAGTTATTCAAAGGTCCCTGTGTTAAGTTAAGAACTGGTACTTTACTGCTGGCAACTGCACTAGGCAGATATAAAGGTTTTCCTGAAGAGCAGCATTTATATGGTTTTGTGTTTTTTCTTATCTCGGTGTTGTCGAGCATGAATTTCATTTTGTATCCCATTGCCCTTTGTACAGTGCATGAGGAATTATTTCTTTGAAAAGATCCAATTGAAGAATTTGAGGCCAACATGTCGAGTTGACTTTTTTAATGTGAAGATTTTTTATTTTGGTGAGATTTAAAGGAAATATTTGGCAGCTAAGACAGACAACACTGTATCCATCATAACAAAATGCTTCTATCATCTTAACTAAATGCTAAAAAAATATACTCTTTTTGAATTAGTTGACATGTACAATATGATTTGTCATGTGGCCATCCTGGTTATTCCATTGACTTTGCACTAAGAAAGGTAACAGGATGCTTAAAACAGTCAATCAATCATTTAAATGTTCAAATTGGGCAACTAAAACCACATGGTCAGGAGGTGAAAGAAAGGGAAAGCCCACAGCCATTGGTAAATATTTAAAATGTCAACACAAAGTGACCATGACATGTTGGAGGACCTGCTACCCCAAAACACTATGACTATCACAGTTCTTCCAGCACTGGCACTGAATGCAGGCAATCAATATAAATAATTAATGTACAGCAGTTTCATAGGAACATGTTTCATACACTAGGAGAATGGCTTGACTAACATTTACAGTACCAGTCAAAAGTTTGGACACACCTTCCGTTCACTTGAATGAGAAAGTGTGTCCAAAACTTTTGACTGGTACTGTATACTAGGATCTGACCAAGAAATCTTGCCTTATTGCCAAAAATATGTACCCACCAAAAGCCTACTGAATTTAATTTGCTTTTTGTATAAGAAATAATAAGTCTCCCGTTGTCCTTGGTGACCATTTTGTTAGAAATGTATTTTTGTGTGACCTACAGTATCATCAGTGTGACCCAACGTTGTACATTTCAGTATGCAATCTGTCTTTAAAATTGCCTTTCACTTCAAGTTAAGATTTGATAGAAAATTGTCCACATGATCCAAGCCTTACACCTACCACCACGAGAAGAAGAAGAAAAAGAAAAAAACAGAGCTAAAGCCATTTCTCCCATGACCTTTTCAGTATGTAACTGTACTTACCAGGCAGGAAAGGAAGCGAAGGCCAATTGGCCTCCAGATTACCGTGCCACCAAATGAACACTTTACACAAAGACTCAAGGCGCTGTGATTGCACAAGTGTGTATTTATTCAGGCAAGCTCTATACCCAGTGCACATCCATTACAGTAGCTGCTGCTTGGAAGCCCGGTTACGCTCTCCAGGATAGCTCTTCAAGGCATTCGTCTGAGATGCACAGCAGGCCGTAGAGTCCCTGACAGGAGCAGAGGTGCAGAGGTGGAGTCAGCCGGGGCCAAGGGGGCCGCCTGCTCGTGGGTTCAAGGTTCACTGGTCGGTTTTTTGAAGGCTAAAAGAAGAAGAGTGTCTCTGGGCAGTGTGAGAGCAGGGAGAAAGCAAAGAGCTACAGTCAGTCATGCAAGCATCTTTTTCTGTGAGATTGATGATTGCATGAGTGGTAGCTAAACCTAAAGGCACCTCTCTAAATATGTGATCCAGTTTTTTTGTGTTACTAAAGGAAAATATCCATGCCACATTTTCTTTTTTTTCTTGCTTCTGCTTATCGCTTCTGTTTCCTCATTAATTTAAATATTTTGTGCATTCACTGTATTCCAGAGCATGCTACCACTGGTACACTCCATTCAGTTTAAGACACTGAGATATACATGTGTCCAGAGATAGAATTCATCAGAGCATATTTTTCAGTGTCAGCTTTGTGCAGATTAGAGGGACATTTATAATCTTTTGATAAACATTTGGTTGACAGTCTTAATACAACTAGAAGTATGACATTTGTATGTTTAGTTGTTAATTAATGCAAGTGAATAAGCCAAGGTGGTCAGTCACTCATTCTTTAACATACCTGGGATGGCAAGTCCGTCAGCTGGTTGGTCCACCGGACTAAAATTCTCTACAACTACAGCTACTAAATGGACTGGCACACAATTTATGGTCCCCAGAGGATGTTACCTACCAACTTTGGCAATCCCCGAATTTTCTCTCTAGGGCAACCACGAGGTCAAAATGTTTAGCTTTTACTGTAAAGTTTCCAATTTTGTACCAACATGAATGGTGCACCGAGGATAAATTCTAATAACTTTGTTTTCCCCTGCTCTTTCTCTATAGCGCCATCATGTGGTCACAATTTTAATTTAAGCAATATTTTGTTTTATGGTGAAATAACTGCACAATACTGAACCTGCCATCAGTTTCAGCTGTACTTTTTGTTTGTTAAAATTAGTAAACTATATCTGCTAAACCTCATTGTGTTAGCATTGTTACTATGAAGATATTAGCTTGCTGATTTTAGCATTTAACTCAATGCACCACTGCAGCACAGTACAGCCTCACAGAGCCTCTGGCATGGCTATGGACTCTTTTTTTTTTTTTAATACACAGACTATTCTTAGGAGTTAAGCTATCAATATTACATTTTTCTCTCCTTTTCTGTTCATCACCTCCTCTGCTTAACTGTGACACCATCAGCCAGCGATCTGTCTCATGATTTTACATTATTCAAGACTTTTACTGCATGTCAGGCAAAGGGAAAGGATCAGATTAAACAAGGTTTGTGTTTCTTTTGGTTCATTTCCACATAATGTTAGTTTTTTTTTTTTAAAAAGGTAATTGAGTCATAAAAAGATACACAGCCAAATAAACCCATATCTATTCCACACAGACATCATATATTGTTGTTGACAATTTCACATAGCGATGATGGAAATCTATATTTCAATTCACAGCTCATAATTACTCCCCATTATACTGCCTTTACACTGGTGTTTGTAATAAATGCAGAGCGGCGATAATTTGTTTTAGTGTGATAGAAAGGCTCATTAATATGGGGAATACACAGCGGAGCGGTATCAGTGCAGGCAAACAGATGCACAAATATCATATTTTTGTTTTTCTTGAAATATGCACTGCCCTGCAATAACTAGCTTTAACTCACTCACAATATTTTTGTTTAATTCAGAAAAAGCAGACGTATGCATTTTTGCCACTGGGTGTAAATGGTTCAGCTCTGATCAAGGTTACCCCACCACCACCACTACCCCTCCCCATGTTTAACAACTATCAGCTTGTTCATGATCAAAGATTATCCTCCAGTGTTGTCCCATAAAAAAAAACAAAAAATGTAAAAAGTAGCTCATGCATGAATCCATGCCATTAGGTTTAGAAAAAAAACAATAATCAAAAACCCATCAAGGTTACTCTCTGTTCTATCCTACCTCAAGTCCCAAACAGGCATACAATTATTCAGCACCCTTGAAATCATGTATATTTCTTTACACGTGTGAAATTCTGGTATCAAGCTCACAGATTTTTACGCCTAAACAAGCAGTCAAACTGTAATAAGCGACACTGTAATGATGTGGGATTGTTTTGGAATACTCATGGCAGTAGTAGCAGTTGTGATAGTACAAAAAGCGCTAATGTTAAGGTTGAGGGAGAGCTGGAGAAAAAGAAGAAGAAGAAAAAAAAAACTGGAGTCAGATGAATATGCCTTCCACTATTGTTGCAATGTTATGACCGGTCTAATGAGATCTATAGAGAGTTGGGCCTCTCATTTTGTTGTATCGGCCATACACTCTCCTGCACAGGAAATGCACTGTGGAATTGTCCTCAGACACATCCACTCGGATGGATGGATGCATTTGCTGATGTTCTAGACAACAGAGCATTATGCAGTGCCCTTTTTTATGGTTTACATATAACACACTGGAGTGCTGTGTGATGACAGCAGTTTTACTATCCCCTCATGATGCATAGAAAGAGAGATGCATCTTTTTTTTTTTAAAGAAGGCGTTTTTACTGTTCTCTAGGAATATAAATTATTTTGTTTTTCTCCTGCTCATGTAATGCAATAAATCACATCCCCAGATATTTAAAAAAACAAAAACAAAAAATACTCTCATCAAAGTAGGGATGAAATAATGCCTGATCTCTCACCTCCCTCTCTCCTACACGGTTGCAGGTGCAACACTTGTCACACAATGCTTTTGCACTTCACCATGTTGCAGTGGCCATCGCTCCTCGCTCAGAGGCAACAGAACAATAGAGGAGCTCAACAACAACACAGTGGCTGCCACAGAGGTCACACACACACACACACACACACACAAACACACACACAAACACACACACACAACGCTACCTGCATATTTGTTAGCAGTTTAATTTTAGCGATGCCAGGCCATCTGCTCGGCATTTGTATATGGCGAGTGAGCAGTGATTAATCAGTCAAACTATTCCCCTACAATGCTCTGGCTCTTCATTTACACTTTAAAAACAAGGCAAGTGAATGTGCTGCTCCTTCAGTATTCATGTAACATGAATCATGTGTTCTTTGTGGAAAAAAGATAAATTCATAGGTTTAAAAAGACGTTGTATAGCCTAAGGAATCCTCATTTAACCCTTACATAGTGTTCGCATTACACACCCTATATGTATGTATGCAGTATGTTCTGGGGCAGTTTTGACCCAGTCTAAGAATCCCCTCATAAAAAGTGTCTATACCAAATTTTGAACCACACAGATCTATTTAAAAAGCATCAGCATCAGCATCTGACTGATCAATAAATGGGTGATTAAACCTTCAATAATGTTTCACAGAGCAGATAGAGTGCATTTTGTAGGTTTTACGCCACTCATTTTTGGAGCAAATTTGACCCGAACAGTATGTGAGGGTTACATGTTAAGACCTGTTTAAAACTGAGCTAGAAAATGTTTCAGACCTCAAAATTAAGTTGCATGATTTCTAGAATGTGTGTCTCCAACAGCAATTAAACTGTTTGAGGAAAGCAAACACAAGGTGGTGGTGGTGCATACACAAAGGTATTGTGGTGCATACACAAAGGTACATGCTGTATACCCACCTCTGGGTAGGGACACTTACTATATTCCTAACTAAAAATAGCTGCAGATAAAGATCAGTGAATATCTTGCAGAGCAATGCTGCAGTCATGCTGCAAAAGGGAGACTTTTGTTCCTGGACTTCAGCCTTCCAGACAGCACCTCCTCCGAGGCAGCATAAGGACTCTCGTAAAACGGCACCAAGCCTCAGGTGAAGCACTGTCTACAGGAAACAAACCGTAACTGTAAAGGTATATAAAACAGGTGAGTATAGTTTAAATTAGAGCAGCTGGTGAACTGGGCACACACAACTATGAATAGGAAACAAACACACCAACACAGTTCAAGCTAGAAGCAGGAGCATCTCTGGAAGATGATGAGATGGACAAATTGATAGTTAATGGCCATTGCACTGCAGGGAAATGAAATGATCAGAGTTGGAAGAGGTATTCAGATCCTTTAATATACTACCAATACTGCAATATATTCAACTCCATTAAAAGTAGAAGTCTTCCACAGAAAATGTGACTTAGGTATGCAATATTTTTTAAGCAATGTGCACAAACTATCATTAACATTTTCACTGTTGCAAATTAGTGGTGCACAAACATCATTTTTAGAAGACAAGTTTGCAACATAAGGTCTAAATGGTGCTTAAAAGTGGTCTCCATTGCCATCAGTAAAATTAGCACTTGGTGTAAAATGCTTTGGTGGGGAAATATATTCTATTTTTTGTAATTTGCTGTTGTCAGAAACCACTCAAATTGTATTACACTGAGCCCAAAAATATCAGCATATAAAATATCCAAGTTTCATAATTTAGATGGTAAACTCAAAGTTTACTAAAACCCTCAAATTTACATGAAAAATGCATCTGTGTTGTTAATTGTAAGTACGGCCTTAGTAAGGACATGAGCATGTGTGTAGAGCTGCAGTTGTCAGTCCGCCCAACCTCAATAACTGTGTCCACTTAATGTCTTACAGAAGTCTGAAGTCAATCTTTCAAGTTGCACCCCTGACTGCAATGAACTTCCCACTAGAACTTCCATTCTCCATGTTTTAATCAGCCCATTCTTCAGATGAAAAGGGGTGGGGGGGGGAATAAAAAGAAGCCTTTCATATTCTGTTCCGAAAAGGAACTCAATTAAGAGGTCCCAAAAGGGCCCTTTAATGGCTTATGAGGAAAGCCGTGATGAAAGAGACAGAGGTTATAAATATTTCAGGTAATTTTGTTATCTATTCATCTCTTCTTCCATATCTAGTCAGCGATCTGTCTCATTATCTCACAGCCGGATTGTTTTACTTACTTGATCACGTTTCCGTTGTTCCAGTACACTGTGTGTTTCTAGACAATGTGTTTTGTGCTGGCTTTTACTGAATTAATTTCATGCTTTATGTTGTTAGTGTTACAATTTCCGATATTTTCATATAAATAAATGTTGGTTTTATTCCCCTATGTCACAGATTGGTATCGCATTGATTGAACGTACAATGTATCCATTTCACGCTAGCTTTTACATTTCCAAACAGCAGCGGCTAGAGGCAGAAAACTGAAATATTCATATACTCTCTTTTTCTTTAGATTTATCAAGCCTTGCATATACGTGGTTCTTTTTAATAAATCTGTCACTGTGAAATTGCATGCATGTGCAAAAGCCTGATTTCCACTTTACAGTTAGACAGTTAGCCTTAAATGCACAACCGTAATCAGCTGACTGTACTCGTGTCTGCTCCATCAGTCTTTATTGCCTGCTGCATTGTCAAGGTCCTCAAACAATACCAAGCTGCCCTAATGCATAACCATTAAACAGAACTGTGGCTATTTATAGCTCCCATAGAGTCATTAATTCATCACACGTGCCTGCAAACCATTATTGTTGGTGATATCACAATCATCATTATCAAATGTTAAACAGGTAATTAGTAAGATTCAGTTTATTGCTTTTATATTAAAGGGCTTCATAATAAAGTATAAAATGAGTCTGGACCAAACACATAACAGATTGGCCAACACTGCCATCCTTAGCTCATAATGTTTAACATAAATATTTTGTATACAACATAAAAACATGTTGTATATAAATAGAATCTTTAAGAATCACGTCCACTTATAATAATTCATTTATTAGTCAAAAATTATATCTGCTCTATAAACTGATTTATACCATAATTAACAACATATGGTGGATAAGCACGTGAAATTCCCTGAATGTTGCAGTGCGGTCTCAGTGTCCCCTTTCTCTAGATTCTTATCTGTATACTGCCACTGCTGCTAGCCCCCCTACTGGCAAATGTGTATTTCTCTCCACCAAAATTACAAGGTGTTTTTTAAAGGGGACCTATTATGCTCATTTCCAGCTCTATATTTTTATTCTGAAACTCCTCAAAAGTAGCTTTGGATGATACACAGTTAAAAAAACACCTCATTTATCTTATACTGACCCTTAATGCAGCCCACCGTTCAGCCTCTATCTCTAATAAGCGGTCTTAGCTCCTTTCTCCTGAAGGCCCCTCTTCCTGGTGAACCTACTTTATTATTACAGGCCAGCTTCCTGGAAACATGCCGAGGAGCAGTCGTATCAGAGTTGTGTTAAGTTACCTCTGATGCAAACCCAACTTTTCCTTTACTGCTTCATATTAAAAGCTTTTAAATGACTAAATACAGGAAATGAAACATGTTCCTCACTGAATTAGCAGAAATCTGCAACACAACAAGATGTGGAGGTATTTGGAGGCATTTGTCCAGCAGATCAGTTAGGAATAACGCAGGGAGGAATAGTACAAGCAGAAACAGCCACAGTGATGATGATGTTTGATGAAACCTGCAGACGACCAGCACACCTCCAACAGGTACACTACTTATTTTACTTTGCCCTGCTGCGTAATGGAAAAACACTCACAGCGTGCCAGCTTGACTTGGCATGCCTAACCCCAAAACAATGGAAAAATGCCATATGCTGGTGGAGCAGTCAACTCGCATGCTGTGTGTGGAGCAGATGACCATATAATGAAATCCGTCATGACGTCGACTCAGGCTGAAAGTAAAAAAGTGTCAAACAAAAAGTAGAAGTATAATAGGTCCTCTTTAATATTATTATAAAAGATTTTCACTTTGACAAATGAAATAAGTTTGTTTGGTTGCCTATTCATGGCATCAGGCAAAGAGCAAATAAACAAGTTCCTGCACAATTATTCTCAGCAGGCTGAGGAAATGGCAAAAAGATACCATGCTATTAGAGGAAGCTTGATATACATGTTACTTTTCCTTAGAACACACCCACCCACACCCACTGTGTGCATTTTCGTGGATGTAATGACAGAGTCTGGAGCAGGTCAAATCACCTGGGGACTCCGGTGAGGATTCTCTGATTGCGTCAACAAGCAGCCGGATCTGAGCAGCTGTTCTTCCAAACTACAATCTTGTTTAATAGACTGTACTGTACTGTACTGTATGCTGTACATTCCTAGAAGTCTTACAGGGAATTGTTTCCATTAGTGTGACACGGTCTAATCTTGCTTTGGCTCCTGGAGCGGTCACTCAGTAAAATAATGTAAGCCACATCATTTTAGTCAAAGAAGAAAAAAAGTCAGAACTCTTCTATGATGCTGTAGCTCCCTGGTCTTGAGTGTTAGTTGATCTGTGGCAGTTGTAAAGGAACTCACTGACATTTTTGACCTTTTAAGTTGATATTATATATATAGTTACAGTTGCTATTTACATATCCACCAACATTAATTTGAAGTCATGTTTCTGTCCCAGGTATTTTTTGCTCTCTATGCATTACTGAGGGAAATATTTAGCTGTTAAATGTTCTACGTTCACTAGCTAATCCCTAACAATTTGACATTTGCTTCTGGGCAGGTAGCGTGCCTTGGGTTTTTAGTGCTTTTTTGTTGGAATCACCTGCCTGCTGCTACTTCAAAATGAAACTGATGAGAGCAGTGAGGATGAATCAGTGAAGTTTCAAGAAAAAAAAAAGAAACTATGTAAAAGCAGAACAATAAATTAAAAGAAGCCATAAAAATGGCTCAGGGGAAATGCAAAGTGAGGTAATAATTCTGTGTGGGTTTGTCAAGATGAGTAACACTTCTCAGATCAAAGGTCATTTATTCCATTAAAATGTGCTTTTTTTTGTAGCTGTTAACTAAATTCTATGACTGTACTGTGATGAAACACATCAATGCTGGTGTTAATATTGACATTTCACACCAAATTTATAAAAATCAGCATTTTATGGGTTGAAACTGGTTCGACCTGCCATATGCAGTTCAAAAATCAGCCCCGAAAAAGGCAGTATAGGCATTCTTGCTGATGTGCTTGTGGTTATGAATTTATTTAAATTGCTGAATCATATTGCCTGCTCATTGAGAGGGACAGTTTTAGCTTCTAGAATTACTGCTGGATGGAGTCTGCAACTGTCCGCAGGAGGACGAGCTGCAGGCAGCCACAAAAACAACAGAAATCCTCCTCGTATCTCACCCTGCAGCTCTTCAACTCTCCAGTTGTCTGTTCATGCAGTCATCAGCTGATAAAATCTTGTTTAGAAGCGTTAGATCACAGTGAAAGTTAACTGGAGCTCTGTCCAAACTGTCCGTCAGCTGAAGCTGAAGCTCAGCTGAAACTGGAGCCGTTCTGTTGAAACTGGTGTTTGGACTCAGCTGACAGGTTGGCTGCCGCTCCACAGGGGAACAGAGCCGCAGAGCTGTGGTCGGACAGGTTCAGTAACAGACGGCTGGAGAGATCAAGAGGTATCGGACGAGATACAAAATGACTTCTGGCCTGTTTAAATCTGTTGTTGCGGTGTTCGTCTTTCTGTGATTATTATATGTCGCTGTTGAGCAACTCCCCTCTTGCCTCTCTCCCTCCTCTCCTCAGCCTCTTCGCCCTCTTATCCCCTTGTCCAGCATTTTTTAAAATTATGCAGTAGGTGGAGTTGGGCTCAGACCTGGGGGTGCAGTTACACTTTAAATATATAAAATCTGTATTAGTGGCGCTTTAACAGCTAGAATACTAAAGAGCAAAAATGCAGAATGACACTTGAATATCAATTGCATTTAAGAGGCCTAGGAAAGAGATCAAATTAGAGTTAAAAACAATAGAAAATGCACTGTTCCAACACACATCTTTACAAAATCTTTGCTTTTGTGATTCCAATAATATGCTTGTGAAAGACATTAGCACTTTGAAACAAAGAAACCCTTTATAATAGCTAAAATGTATTACTCTCACAGGAGACAAAAATGCCACACTAATTACCGAGAAAAATATGATCACTGAAGGGAGCTGTTATGCTTTGGGCCTTTTTCTGAATTAGTATGTTACACAGTGGAAAGTGTGCTTAATCACTGTTCACAGTGCCAGGCTGCACGGGAAGGTGAGCCAGGCTAATGGAAGATGGTTCATCACTTGACATCAGTGTTAGGATGAAATGAGGGAAGGAAGGAGAAAAGGGTTATAAGGGCAAGAAATGTAGATAGATAGATTTATATTTTTTAGGCTTTTTGGGGCAGTTAGAAAGTTTGCCCTATTTTCAGTTAACGTATATCTGTGCCATTTTTCCAGACAGCTTTTCCCATCACTTCCCTGATTTGTACACGTTCTTTTCCTCCATCATGCCGGAGGCAACATTACAAGGCACAAAACATTTCAAAACGTGTAAAGTGGAACTAATCTGACTAGAGTACGTTCATGCTGCCTTGGCATAATAGAAATAATGGACATGTTTCTGAATGTCATACGCATGCTATGATGAGGTACAATTTTATCAGCAAGTGGTTCAGGGAGTCTTGTGATGGTGGTGGAGGGTTATTTCTATGGAACGGATACAGTACACAACAACAGGTTTGCACTAACCGCTCTGATTTAATATCTGCATTTCTATCGCTCAGCCTCTGTTTGATGGATCTTTATGTATGTCTATGCATACTATGTGACACAGAACTGTATTTACTGGTTAATAAAATCACAATGTCTTCATAAAAATTGGGTGGAGGAAATAGAAAGTAATCTACAAAGGCCATGGTGTGTAAAATTGGATTTTCCATAGGAGCCACAGAGAGGAACAGTTGTCGATCGAGGTGGATGCACACTAGTGTGTTTATCATTTTGCCTTTTTAATGCAGGAGAAAAAAAAGTTCATGAAGAATAATTGTCCTATATACTTTGTCATTTGCATCCAATGCAAGCATAGGTGCATTAATTCTCAACAAATATGGCACAGTCACCATCATGAAGTCGACCTGTCGCCAATAAGTGTGTATTTCACAGTACATTAGCATTACATTAATGCAACACCTATTTACTTCCATCTGGAATCCAACACTGCAACACAGCCGCAAATGAATTTAAAAATTATGTGTGGATATACATTTTATTAAGACCCAACAACAAATTAGATTGTCACTACAGCCAAAATTGGAAACACTCTTCAACATGTCTAAAGTTAAGGTTACATTTTGGGCAAAGTACTTTGTTGTTTAATAAAACAATGCTGCATCTCCTTCATAAGGATCATTTGAAGTTAGAAAAAGCCAACCTGGCTCTTTTTTCCACCATTTTACAAAACTGTCTGCTGATGTTAAAATAGTGGTGAAAGTTTGTTAAGTAGAACTGGGTACGTTGCTAAATTATAAAATCTGTATTACACATAAATTCTTGTAAAATCCTATGTGGATTTAGTGGATCATTTTATTTGTAAAAATACAATTAGCACTTCTGATGTGATATTTCCTACTAGTACTGTTACTCCATTTATATGGAAGAAAGTAGGTTTTGTACACTACTGTATTGGGATTATGTTGTATTTTCAAACGAGGTCTAGTAACTGTTTTAGTTCACATACTGTATTGCACTTCCACTAGTGTTGCTTCCTCTTTTTGTTATGGTCTTTCACTTATTTTGCTCAATTTCCTTTTACTGTTTTCCTTCAGGTCTATTGGTTCAACATTTGGTCCAGAGTAGTATCTCAACAACTGCTGAATGATAAAATATAGTAGAAATGAATTCTCTCCAAAGCATGAACATACTCACTTTGGTGATTCCCTGACTTTTCCTATAGCACCCGCACCACCAGCTGGTCAACGTTTTCACTCATCCAGTGGAAAGTCTCAAACAACTAAATAGAATGGTACAAAATGTAGTTCCTGACACTCGACCCCCACTTGACCACCATTAAGCCAGCATTTTAATTTGCCCAATCCTTTGGTGGATGGATAAATACATAAAAAACTAATTTTCAATATCCACAGCAATAATTGTGTTTAGTGTTAGCACATTTCAGCATGCTAACTTGTTAAACTAAGATGCTGAACATGGTGAACATTATACCTGTTGGACATATTGATGTGAGTATCATGAGGTGAAAATTCACTTCAGGTTCTTTCTGAGCACACAATGTGGTCTTTGTCTTGTTGCTATATGTGCTGTTATGTTACTTTTAACCAGTGTAAAATAAATATACATTGATGTTTTTAAGTAGAGGGGTTTGTTGGGGAATGTGTGTGTGGAAGACTGCTGTGTTGCTTGAACAGCTAGATTATACTGTTGTCACCATGTTGGTGGTAAAGTGATGACAGACCGTTTCAGGAAGTGTAGTCCTCATCCACAACATAACACAGAGGGAGACCATATACACACTTGGTCATTAAGCCACTACCAACTCCACCTGTTGAGAACGTATACCTCCCACTAACCCTATACATCCTACTCTAGATCCTTTTCCCGAAACCAGGACTGGTCACCAAAAATAAGTTTGACACATTGCTGTACTTTTGCAGAGTTTATATCAGGAAAACACAGCTCAGACAGAAAGCTAAAGGGAGAAAGAGAGGTAAAAGATAAAAGCCCTCTTCCTGGTATAACTCATCAATCATAAAGGCAATTGCGTTGCGCTCCCCAACTGGCCTCTGCTTGTGAAATGTGAGATGTGGAGGATGTTCGTCCCCACCTGTCTGCTTGTTCAAACAGATGCCCTTTCGCTCTGATCAAGTTGTAATTGGTGTGACAAAATATCATCCCCTCTTCTCCCTTCATGTCTTTTTTTGTTGCAAAAATTGATACAAATGAAATCTATGGTACAAAGGAGTAAAATGCAGATATTTAATAGGGCACATGCACACAGAGAGAGGTGCAGCTGGAGCAGGACCATCTGTCCAGGTGTCCTTTCTAATTCAAACTAAATCATTTTTCAGGTCTGCTCCATACACTGTATGCATAAAATAATGAGTTTTAATATAGCTGGAAAAGACACATTTTGTCTAGCCTATATTTAAAGCCACTGGAAACCCACATTCACAAAAGCCTAATAAAATGAGTTTCAATTCAAATGGGAAATACTGTCCTTTAAGTTTCTTGATACTAGGTTTGAATTGGGCGTGGTTATGTGGGCTCATTTATTATGAAAAATATGCAATTCAGAGCTCAACCCAGTTAATTTAGCTATATTCTTCATCACTGCAGCCATTGAACATTTATACGTACACTAGTTCTGCTCAAGCACCTTAAGCTCTCTCATCCCTTTAGCGACTTTCTTGCTAATCACACACTTGTTTACATGCTTTTCAGATCTTTAGCTTAGCAGTTTAGCTAAGCTACAGCTTCCCTCTCTCCCTCACTCTCCTGCTCTCTCTTACTATTCCTCTGCTTCCTTTAGTGATAATGGTACATGTAATGAATTTAGTTTTAATTTCATGCTTAGGGAATCGATATGATATTTGCTCATGAGAGAAGCCATCAACACAATTCCAGCAGCTCCACAGATCACATGTAATACCCAAATACTGTAAAAACAAAAAAGGTGTTGACAGGCAGACTAGCGTAGCCTTGCTTTATGCTATGCTAATGCTGACAAGCTATAATGCTCACAATGACAACATTAAAGGTCCCATATTATGAAAAACTCACTTTTTATGTGCTTGTGCACATATATTTGGGTCTCTGATGCTCCTACTAAGACACAAACTATGAAATAAGACAGCCAAGCCAGTTTTGTGTGTTTCCTTTGCATTTTAGCACTGGCTAGCTAGTGAGCGTTTTGCCTTTTAGCACTAGCTAATGCTAACAGCAGGTTTACAGATGTTTAGCACATTATGTTTACTGTTCTTGCAATGTTAGTTAACATGTTAGTATTTTGACTAGGGGTGTGACGAGATCTCGTACCACGAGACGATATTTCTCGTCGACGTGAATTTTGTCTCGCGAAGCTATAATTAAGGGTCGCACCAAAAAAAAAAGAAAAAAAGAAAAGACGATCGGTTTTCTATTGCTCATTCGCACGTCATGTCTTCTTTTTATAATGTCACGTGTGGATCATTAACTTTGTTGCAGCTTCTACCTGCTGAGAAGATCTCAGTCAGAAGTAGGAGATGAGGACAGGAGCAGGTTAACCTCAGGTCTCTACACTGAGAGCCTGAAGTAGGAGGAGCGGGGAATCTAGCTCAGCTGTGGAAGCCTAATGATGCAAAAAGTAAAATGAGTCACACTACCAAATTATAACTTATGTATTTATGTGATACAGGATTTGTGCAATTTACTTTTATTTCTGTGTTTTTCTATTAGCAATATGTTATAATTTGTGATAATTGGATTCTATATTTAATTTAGTATTTGTGATTGTATCTAACTTTTGTATTTATAGTTGTTATTTCCATAAATACCAAAATGATCCATCTATAAAATATCTATATGGGGAAACCTTTCACAGTTCTGCGTACTGCATATGATAATTATATATTTAGAAAGTAGAAAAAAGTGATTCATTACAAGCTGATTAGTTCAAACATTTCAATTCAATTTCCATTTTGTGAATTTTAAATGTCATGTATTTCCTCATTGAAGTTTTCGTAAAAATATAGTTAAAATCTCGTCTCGATCTCGTGAACCCAATATCTCGTCTCGTCTCGTGAGCTGAGTGTATCGTCACACCCCTAATTCTGACATTTGTTAATAAGCACTCAACACAAAGTCATGAGCTGATTTTATGCTGAATCTGTCTTGCAGAAAATGATGCAGTTTATGCTCATGAAGCAGCTGGATCAAGTCCACGATTATTTATCTTTCCGTTACATTAAGACTTGACTGTGGAAAGGAAGAAACTTTATGGAGGAGTGAGTTAAATTGATTATTTGTTTGACTCTTACAATGATAGAAAACTGATCAATTATATTACAGCTTTTTACAAATATGTAAAAGTTGTAAACACAACTGCTTTGATTTCTACAGGTTTCAGGAAGTGATTGAGAAACATCAGATAAAACATCTCTTCATGACTGAACTGGTGAGTAAAATATAGTGAATCTTCAGACTGATCCGTGATATGCATGTAACACTAGTCTACTTTAACCTTTATCATTTTACTGTTGAGACTTACTGAGTGTTGTTGACAGGCCTGGGCCACAGCAAGAGATTTTGCTTCAATCAGATGGAGGAGCTCCACAAGAAAATCGCTAAAGAAGCGGCTATCACAGCAGGTGCAGGAAGGCCACAATGGAGGGCCTTCAAATTTTTGTTCCAGTCATCCGCCCAAAGGCAGTGAAATCAGTTCAAACATTGCTTCCATCCCTGCACAGCAAACTGCTGAAAGTTTTTGGTGGCATCCGACTTCATCCAGTATCTGCAGGTGATGCAAAGCCAGGAGAGCTCTGGGAGCTTTAACAGTTCACTGTTCCAGTCGTTCCAGAGGTGGTGAACATTGTTTTGAAGTTCCTCCTGGAAGAACTGGAGATTGAAATAAAAACTGAAGCTGCAAGCACTGAGGTGGGAAGACTGCTAACTGACACAACAGTTCTCTTTCTCAGCCAGTATAGAGCTATCTCCGGATATCTTCTGCTCAGGGTGTGTACCACAACAGTACAAAACATGGTCTGATCCATATTCAGAGAGACTGAACATCTCTCCAAGACTTTTCAACAAATTGACTACAATGAAAGCTCTTTCTGTGCCAGAGAGGGAGTCATCTCTGCAATACAGGACATGGACCCTGATTTCCAGACTCCTGTGTCCAGCCAGGCAGACCTTCTGCTCAGCACCTCAGAGTGGCAAGAACAGGGTTCTGGAGGAGAGCTGTGTTTCTCCAGAGGTTTCTGACACAGAGGGCTTTGAGGTTGCTGCTACAGAAAGCCTAATTGAAGCACCTGTGGAGGAGAGGGAGGCTTCTCTAAAGGTTACGCTCACAGAGTGCCTTAAAAAAGGAACACCTAGAGGAGAGGGCTTCACCAGCAACCACTGTGAAAACATGAGGACTGGACACCAATGTGGTCGTATTCACGAAAGCCAGAGCACGAAGTTCTGCAGGAAGATGTAGAGGCTCAAGCCCATTTTCCACTGGGTCCGTCAGCGGCACGTTACGGCTGCACGTTACGGCCGCAGCATTTCTATTTTTGACGCAGCCGTTTCTAACTCGCGACAAGCTGAACAGAGCAGATTGCACCAGACAGGAAGTCAGACACAGAATCGGCATAATAAAACTTCCGTCTTTCAAAATAAAACAACCCGTGCAGCCTCCCGATCGTATTTCAGCAACAAACACGAATAAAACAGACAGATAAAGACACCATCTAGCTACGTAGCTACTGACACATGATATAAGCACAAAAATAAAAGAAAATTACCAAATCAACTACATTTGAGCAAGTTAACAAAATCAGGCCGTTTAGTTGTGCTGCTACTACAGTAATTACGGTCGACTAAAGTCACTCGTTCGGATTCGATTGGGCTGCCGTAATTACTGTATGAACAGTGCAACTTCATTTTAAAAGGCAGATTTCTCTCCCAGGGCACACTCCGCTCTGCTGCCCTAATGCTCCCGGTGTGAGTTGACGCTGGGCAGAGGACGGAGCTAAACCGTGGCCGTGGAAATCCCGGGTCAGAGCTTTGTTGTGAAAAAAAAGAAGTACAGAGTTTGTGCCTTTTCCTGTGGCATTTGGAAGATAATGTCACGTGGCTTTGGTGGTTCTTCTGAAGGATAATTCACATTAATGTCCATGAAAATAACTGTATATAACTGCATCAAATAAATGACATTCCAGAAAACAATATAGTAATATATTATAATATTGTTATTTATATATAACATCGGGTTCGGTGGGCACAAACTAATGATGAAATGAAACCAGTGTCAACAACACACAAGGTTAATGGTTACATTCACAGATTTCAAGTTTCTATCTGAAAACATTAAACATTACCTCCTCTTTTAAATACTGATCATGAGGTCACAAATATATAGTTTATTTTATGGGCCAGCATGAACATTATGCTGGTCCATGCTGGTTTTTCCAGCAGGGCGAAAGTTAGGGTTAGAGTTAGTGAGATTGAGAAGTTACGTTACCATTTTTAATGCTGCCTTCTATCGCGTTGCATTTGGTTGTCATGGTTACCTTGACATGTGATACAGAGACAATTTTTATTAAATCAATGCAGTAATAATTAAACCACAAGGAAAAATTGTATGGGAAATAATGTATAATAATTGCATGTGAACTAATGACTAATCTGAGCCATTTTAAACTTTTTTTTATTCACTAAAATGGCTATGTGCTATGGCATTGACTGACATGGTCTTTTCATTCAACTAGTGGCCTAATTACCCTGTAATCTTTCTCCTTTGTGCCAGGTCAAAGGATCAAACATACTCCATTAAAGCAGACCTTGGTGAGCCATTTCTCCACTTTGCCTTCACAAATGAATATTCTTTTGGCATGTGGTAATCGTAATAATGTGTCAGTCTGAATCATGATAAAAATTATCAGACAAGATGTAGTCAAAATTGAGATATTTCAAGGTTAGAGAATTTCTACTCCACAGCCCTTGAGAAAACATAAAACTCAGTTTTTCGTTCTCTAAAATCCAATATAGAGTATGAGTGTTGTCTTTTGAGATTCGGTGTTAGCTAAATTCATTTTTACACTTTGCTGAACCGCTTAAAGAATAATATGAGACACCATGGCCTTGTAGGCTTTGACCTGAACTTTGAGAACTGAATGAATACCAGTAGGATTTTCTCTTTTTCTTAGTATGCTAATAGTTTTGGACAGGATGTTCTTTACCCAGATCATATCTGAAACATAACCTTTGCGCACTGATTGGCAGAAGGAGAGTGTGTTGGTAGGTAGGTGGTAGTACAGCATATATTAAAGTGTAAATGGATCCACATGCTGACATAATAATCCTTCAGAGTAAAGCCGGCATTACTGTTCCAGTCAAACAACATGAGGGCACACTGCCACTGTACTCAGAACTTGCAACAATAGAAGAAGGGTTGCTTAATGGCCACTGAGCAAAATACTGAATGGTCAAGCTGTGTGTTGTGCAAATCAGCTAAAATTAATTTGCTGCACCTCACAGCCCATTTAGAATACTCTTGATATGAAACAAGGTTAATATAAAAGAAGTGTTAAGATATTTCAGTGTTATAACAAGACTAAAACAAAATAAAAAGCAAACTTTGAAAATGAAACCCATGACAAAATGCTTTTAATGTTTTGTCAGTGGAAAAAGATTTTAACCTATTGAATCATACTGTAAGCGCCTGATGAGTAAAACACTATTCTATGCTGCCAAAATCAATCAATCAATCTTTTCCTCATTAGTTAATTCAGCTGCTCTACCCATTGTACAAATGAGCATTTTAGTAACGCCGGAGAAGTTCTAATAGGAGGAGAACTTCCGGTTGTGTAGGGGGCGCTCGTGATGTAGTTCAGTATGTTCCGGTATAAGCAGTAGAGACAATAAATATAGTTCAATTAGATTAGATTTTCATTGCTTTTTTGTAGTGAAACACCTTTCTGTCAGTAATTGTGGTGTCACTTTACAGAATTCAAACTTGTGTGTGTGGAGCATAGTTATTAAGACAACCATGATTAGTTAGCAGCTATTACGTTAGCCAGATCTACATTTGGCTGTCAAACACGAAAATCACCCTTGTCCTCCTTAATATGTTCACTGTGAACCTGACTGCCTGTGAGTGCTTTGGGGCGGGGGAGGGGCTCACGGCAGCACCCGCTGCTCGTTGAGGACAGTAACTTGCAGAGCTATACGTCCTTCCACTTCAGTCTAAAAAACACCAGAAAAGTCTCCAATAACACCAGAAAAAGTCGCTAGATTTGTCGCTAGTCGCTTTTGAGGAAAAAAGTCGCTAAGAGGGTTTGGAAAGTCGCCAGATTTAGCGAGAAAGTCGCCAAGTTGGCAACACTGACTGAGAGAGCCAGCCAATCATATGTTGTCTGTTGAGTCGCTCGCTCTCAAGATGTGTTCACAGACACTCAGGAAAGATACTGTTCTGTTGAAGCACCCTATTTCCAAGGGTTAGCGAATGTTAAGCTAAATGCTAGCTTTCCTGAGTGTCTATGAACGCATCTTGAGAGCGATTCACTGACTGAACGAGACCGTCAGGAGAGATATGAACGGAGTGACTTAAGTATCTGGGCTTAATCTCGCTTTTTTAATAACACACATAACAGTAACGTGGCCCAGTTAGTTACAATATTTCTGCCAAGCTTTTAAATATGTTTGTCAGCATATTTGGTCTTTATTTCTTTATTTAGTAGCCCTTGCTGAAAGTGAACAAAAAATGGAAGACAATAAATTAGCTGATTTAGCCGGAATCTACTCTCTATTTTACCTTCAATACATGTACATTTAATGTCAAGGTGTAAACACATTAGCCACTGTTGTATTGTACATAATCATGAAGTTGCAGCTATGTATTTACCTTGAACTACTGTGTTGTGTTGACCGTTAGCACGATTGTTTGTTTGTGTGTATACACAAGCCGAAATGAAATAGGAGTAACGAGGCGACTTTTAAAATGTAAGGAGTAGAAAGTACAGATAATTGCGTGAAAATTTAAGGAGTAGAAGTAAAAAGTCGGCTGAAAAATAAATAATCCAGTAAAGTATAGATACCCAAAATTTCTACTTAAGTAAGGTAACGAAGTATTCGTACTTCGTTACTTGACACCTCTGTTATCTATTTATTTAAATACTTTGTATTTATCTCTTATTATATTATCCCTCTATTTAATTACCATGTATGTATGTATTTGAATATTTATTATTTCATACCTTTCAGCACTGATCTCCAGTGTGGTCTCTTCAAATGGCTGCAGCACCTCGCATGCCTCTTCAATTGCCTCCCACTCGTCATGGGTCAATGTTGATATTGCTGAATTCACCAAAGCCAGGGTGGTGATGATGGCATTACTCAGCCTTACAAATCGCTGCAGCATGTAAAAGGTGGAGTTCCACCGGGTGGGGCAATCCTGCACAGGCTTCAGGTCTGGCAGACCCATTTGTCTGAGTGTGGCCTTTAGCTTCTCTGCCGACAAGGTGCTTCGATGGAAGTGATCCACTATATGTTTTACCTTTTCCACTGTTTCTGACTTTTTAACCACCCCCTGGCAATCAGATTTAGTGTATGGGCATACAGCTGGGGGACCAGGGGCCTTGCAGAGGGTCTTCCTACCTCGTAAGGTGTAGGAGGGACCTGAAGCCCCTGTCCTCCACGATGGAAAAAGGCTGTAGGTCCCAGATCACCATTCTTGCCAGCTTTTCATCCAGGGTCTTCTGGCACTGTGGTGTCATCGGCCGCGACATAAATTGGGTCAGCCTTGTTTGCCCCATAGTTTGGCCTCTGCCCCTGGAGTCCACTGAAGACACAGACAGTTGTGAGTGGGATCCGGCACTTGTCTGCTCCTCAGATAGTCCCTCTACCTCAGACGATGTCTCCCTCTCTCCCCTCACCTCGAAGAGCCACACCCCAGGGTGCTTCGTTTTCAGGTGCCGGTGTAAATTGGCAGTGGACCCTCCTTTAGCGGGATAAATATAAGTCACTGTTCTCTTCTGTATATCATATAATAATTTCTATCCGGTGAGATCTATCACTTCCAGGCGTAAATAAATGTCAGGTGTGAGCGTGAGAGCAGCTTGAAATGCGTGTCTCACGGCCAATGCCTGAGACTTCAGAGGTCTGAAATGTATTTGGTATCCATGGCAACCATAGACTTATCTGTCAAGATTTGATCTCCATCATATAACAACCTGAAGGTTTTAAATTCAGATATTTTCGGTTGTGTGCATTTACTTAACAAAGTTATGAAAATGCAGCAGAGTTTTTCCGCTGAAAACATTATCAACAAATAACTGCTGCTGCAAAGACTCGAACCCTTGTCTCTTGCACTAATGACAAACACGTTACCTATTACGCCACCTCTCCTGTCGTATGAAGTGATGTGACAGCCCAGCATGTTTGCTAATACGGAAGATAGATATTGGCGACAAATTATTTTTAACTGACAAACTGACACTTGTATGCATTCATTGAGGAACGATTATGAAAATTTAATACAACTTTCCCGCCAATGTGTGAATAATAGCAAATAAAACATTGTGTCTTGTTAATTATGTTAAAATACATATTTAATGGCCTTCATGCCTTATTAAACTGTTGTATTCAATGTATGCAGCATAATGACAAGTCTTTAAATGAATACGCCTTCCCCCATTTCGACTTTAAGTTTGACGACGAACGAACCATGAACAAACAGACAGATTGGAGAGACATTCAAATATTTTATTAATCTGGCATGACACAGAAAATACAAAAACAGCATGTACCATTCACTGATATTCAAATGTAAAAGTGGTATTCCCCAGATACTTCAGTCAGTCATTCCGTTCATTCATTTCCTGTCGGTCTCGTTCAGTCAGTCACTCCGTTCATTCATCTCAGTCGGTCTCGTTCAGTCAGTCACTTTCCTCAAGATGCGTTCACAGACACTCAGGAAGCTAGCACTTAGCTTAACATTCGCTAAAACTCGGAAATGAGTGCTTCAACAGAACAGTATCTTTCCTGAGTGTCTGTGAACACATCTTGAGAGCCAGTGACTGAACAGAGTAGACAACATATGATTGGCTGGCTCTCTCAGTCCCTCCTCTTCACCACTCTGATAACTTAACAGTGAACACAGCGAACAAAAGAACGAGAGAGAAGTGAAACGGTGAATCAGGTCAGTTCGTTCGTTTTGAAGAGTCGTTCGTTCGAACTGATTCGTTCGCGAACGGGCCATCTCTAGTAATCATTGCGAGGAAAATTTGTGTCTGTTAGCTACAGTCATGTATTTCTTAACTCATGATCATGTTGTTGCTAAGTATGAATAGATGTATTCTTATATATCATTACAATGTTGTGCTGTTATGCTCACATTTGTGTGTGTGTGTGTGTGTTTAGTTCATATATCAAAAAAATTTTCTCCTGAATGATAGAATAATGTTTTGAGCTAAAACGTGATTTCCTGATGGTTAGGCTAGAGTAAATGTATTGTCTAAAATATGATAAGAATCGGAAGAGAGACTGCTTCTCCTTCAGTCATCTCCTGTGCATCATTACTAGACTCTTTTTGCAGCAATAAAGATATTCTGAGAAAAGAAATATTGTGCCTGTTGGTATTTGACCAATGCTCATCTGCAAAAGAGAAAAATAAAATTAGAGAAAAATTTCACTCATGGAAATTATTTAGTGTTATTGTCGACCAAAACTAACAATCAAATGGCTAAAATGTGAGTAAAATTCATATTTTCGTCAAAGGACTTCAACTAAAAATAAATCAAATCAAAAACATGTTGCTAAGAAAAATGCACTGAAACTGATGTATATGTGCTCTACTGAGTACCATCTATTTCTCAACCATTACACTCCTGTGCTAGTGGGATCGCCAGGGTTGAGTAATGACTGGGAAATATTCTCATAGGAAACTACAGACTATTGATAGATAGCATATCTTTGCTGACGCCTGCAATGCCTGAGCCATATAATTTGACATACAGAGTTCAGCGGGCTGTGTTGACAGTGTGTTTATAGGCAGTAATAAAACATTAATGTCTTTGTCAACCATTTCTTTTGACACCAAAATGGGGAGCAATGCTAAAACAACACTGTGCAGCAGCCCTTGTCATGCTTAGTTGTTTAGCCAGGGAAGAATTCAGCTAACATCGCAAGAAGGTTATTTATCTTGGCTAGCCACTGCCCTGGGCTGCAAACTGCAAAGCACTTAATAGCGAACAAGTGACATCTTTTTTCAAATGATTCAACAGTCATCTAAAAACAGAACTGACCAGTGGCCTGTGGCTATTGTTAGTGTCTAGTGTGACTTATAGCATTATGTCACTGCACCCACAGAGGGGCAAATACAGGCTTAGCATAAATTAAAGCCTCCCAAAATAACCATGTAGAACTTCTTGAAAAACAAAGCAGGCCAAGCAAGGCAAGCTTTGCCTACAATTAACCCCAATTAATCTATTTCCATTCCCTACGCTGATATCAGTGCACAGATCAATGTATACCGTTGCAAATGAGTGCAGTAGAGCAGTTTTAAATTCAAATAATTAATGAACCAATTTAAATTTTCTTCGTCTGTTTAATCTTTTACTAAAATGAGCAATAACTAATAAAATATTTGATATAAAAATGTATTATTATAAATGAAAACTGCAGCAAAATTCTCAATAATGCATTAGTTACATTTCTAATACATTAGCATTACTTTACTATACATTTTTGGTCAAATAAAGTATGTGCATATTTGTGTGTGTGTGTGTGTGTGTGGTGGGGGTGTATGGCTAATGTCTGTGCATATGACCAACTGTGCTATACTTTATTAATGGCTTTCCCTTTTTTCTATGCATTTTAATACTGTACAATATTGCAGTATGGTGAAAAATTAAACAGGATCTTTTCGGCCAGTTGATCCAGTGCCTGCTGACACAATCTGCCATTGGGAAAGGGAGCCCATGACCCACTTAATGTTTCAAAACCATGATGAAGTCCAACACAACACACAAACTCTGAGCTAGAACAAAGGAGCAACACTGAACCTCATTTAGAAAGACACAGGACGCTAACAGTTAAAACAAATAAGGTAATTTAAATTGTATGTTTATAAACACAGATATGAGAAGTTAATCACATTAATTACATCTTAATATTAATCAATATTTTCACACCATGTCAGCTGGATACAGCCGTGTTGCAGTCCACTGGAAGTGTTTCATAAATTAAGCATATTCAAGTAATAGGTTCTTCAGCAGCCATTTCCTATAATATTTAGAACATTTTTGGTGACATTTTTCTGTGTTTTACAAGCTTGAATGCACATATATACTGCATTTCTTATCAATGTGGTAACACTGTGTATCTGTGTTTTAGTAAGGGAAAGCACAGCATTCCTTCTGCTTCAGGCCTCCTCAGAGAAATGACAAAAACAGACATGAAGAAACGAGTTTAGCCATATGTACTGAAACACAAATTTCATGTTAATTGTCAATAAATATTGGCATTTCAATACACTCCCATGTGAATTTCATGCTTTGGGGACGTGAGCTGGTCTGGAAAAAAATGATAGTGAAGCAGTGAAAAGAGCATGGGCTGCATATGTGACACGCTTGTCACGCTCACATGTCAACATTTGGCACACTGGGTGCAACATTAGATGATGTAGTGGTCAGGAAAGATGGTGTAGAAGTACAGAAAACGAGTTAAACTGTGCCACTTGTAGTTCAACAGTCATGTTTCTCCATTACAAGGTGGCGGTAACGTCTCATGTTCACAGCAGCTGACAGCAGTGTTCACAGATCACAGGTGTAAAAAGGCTAATAAATGTAAAGCAGAGGCAGGTCCTCACATGAACCCACTGAAAAGTGAGATGAAGCCTCTCCAGCATGATAGTTGCTCTCATTCTGTGCCAAACTACCATGTAGTTGTAGTAAAGGATGCTCAGTATTCTTGGCAAAGATTCATAAAGGCAGATTTTGGATGAAGCCTGTTGAAATCCAAAGCCTTCCACTGTAGAGATGAGAAACCTGTCACAGCGTGGTGGGCTACTGGCTGAGTCTCACACGGTCCTACTGAAAGAATTATGCATAGGTGCCTGAAGAGATTGGAAATTAAAATGATCCATGCATGTTTCTGACTTACATGGTAGGGATTTGAAATTCTGCTTCATATGATTGTCTTACTGTACATCATACATTGTTTTTTATGGTTATATATATATATATATTTTTTTTGCATGTGTGGGTACAAAAAGTGCAAGGTGGTTTAAATTGTGGTTGGGAATGGATATAGAGTAAATGAAGTGTGTTTGGGAATATATATATATATATATATATATATATATATATATATATATATATATATATATATATATATATATATATATATATATATATATATATATACATATATGAAGTGCATTCTGAGGGTCAGTCATTGACCAAATACTCATTACATTTGGTATGGATATCCTTGGTTTCAATTGCATGATTGCATTGTTACTTAATGGCCTTCTGGTATTCTGTCTAGTGACACCGTTGTGTCAAAATTGTCCCTTCATCAGCACCTTAGTCCATGGTATCTTGTAAAATGTATGGCTAAATGTCCTATATACAGTATATTACTTTTTTGGTGACCCCTAACCTTTTGTCTCATCATCAGACTACAATTCCCATTTACTGAGTATATTCATGGCCCTCAGAGGATGCACTTTTCTCATTTTGGGCAATTGAACACCATAAAAATGTAAAGATACAGTGTCATATATTGTAAGGGGGAGATTGTCATTGAACTGGCTCATCAAGCTTTGGGTCCATGTCATTTCCTCTGCTGCTACACTACAAAAAAACATTATATTTTTGGCCCTCATACTGTTCAGACTGAACTAGCTTCAATTCTTATTTCTACAAAATCTCTGTATTTTTAACGATAACTATAATGATTGATGTGTGATAAAGATGGCCAATAAATAATAGAGACTAAAAGTCTTAAAATAAGATGAAGTTACTATCAGAAAATTAAATCTGAGATCAACATTGTCCCTCTGTATGTGACATTCTGATTCATGTTTCTTTAGCATTGACTCATCTGTCATTACTTTTTTATGTGAAGGTAAGCACTGTTGACCCTTGCTGCTGAGCTCTACTGTTCAAACATGCTTTATTGCTCAGAGTTGAAACATATAACTAAAGGTGTCAATTATACACCTTGATACCGAGCTTTGTCCCCACCAAGAAAAGCATTGGACACATTACTGCTGCATATTAAAGTGAACATATATTCAATTTTCTGCAATTAAAATATATTGTAGTTAATGAATAGAATGCATCTTACATCATATTCATGCATTGACATTGCTAACCAACCTGTTTTGATGGGAGAGAGATTTCACTCTTTAATCAGGTGTTTCATTCATTCATGCTTCCAGCTCTCTGTCTTCCTCCCTTCCTCTTCCAGTCGGTCAGGACAGATTCTGACACTGCTGACGTTGCCACTGATTTACACTATTGTTGAGGGATGTGAGCAGAGTGCCTTTTACCAACAACTCCGAATCACAGGGGCTTTTCATGTGTTCCTTTCATCTTCACTGCAGAGCAAAATGTATTCCATTAGATTACCATGATTTCCATTAGATTACCATTAGATCAGTGCGCAGTCTTTTGCAAACACAGTCTATAGGGTATGAGCAGTGCTTTGTAAGCTTTTTATATAAAATACAATGAATGTCGGCTGGCTGGCTGTGAGGGTTTAACATTGACAACCCAAAATTTGTTCTACCTAGTATGAATACAAGACCTCAAGCATTTATGACATTGAAAATATTTTTTTATACACACTCTCTCTCTCTCACACACACACACACACACACACACACACACACACACACACACACACACACACACACACACACACACACAGAGACAGAGACAGAGAAAGAAATACACACATACAGTGAACAGAAGAAAGAAAATGAAGCATTAAAAAACAGTATTAGCCAAACTTTATAAAGCATTTGTCTAGAGCAGTGGTCTCCAACCCTGCTCCTGGAGAGCTACTGCCCTGCATGTTTTAGGTATCTCCTCACTCTAACTCGTTATCAAGCAGCTGAGGCTCGTCAAAGGGCTTGATAACGAGTTGATTATTAGAATCAGGTGTGTTAGAGTGAGGAGATACCTAAAACATGCAGGGCAGTAGCTCTCCAGGAGCAGGGTTGGAGACCACTGGTCTAGAGTCTGTGCAAAAATGATTTGGGTGTAGAGGAGGACTGAACATTACTGTATTTTTAACTTCTTTTTAAAGTTCCTTCTCATCATTATTAGTATTTTCTACATCCACCCCACAATATCTCAAACTAATATAACACTCATGAATGGGTAAAAGTGCATAAAAGTTCAAGATGATGTACTCTAAATTAAATCTTGACATACTAATTAAATATTAATTTTCATATAGACACCATATAGCACAGTATTAGAAAATCTTTTCTTACATTTATTTTTTATATGACACATTTGCATTTGTTCTTACACATTTGACTGTAGTTCTGCTTCCTGTTGCACAATAACATGAAGGTGGGAACTGCTTTTGGATTGTGACATGTTCTTGAGTGACAACACTATTATTATTATTATTATTAACCTTTATTTTACCTCGAAAGACCATTGAGGAGAAGTCCTCATTTACAATGGAGTCGAGAAATGATATATATGATATATTAAATCACTAGAGACCCCCCACTCTCCCTGCCAAAATGTATACTACCCTACCCTCAGCAAAAAAAAAGAATTGCATAAGTATCCCTCTTTTCTGAACACCCCTTTCACCAAATTATTTTCATACAGTCCCTAAACACTCTGACTTTAATGTGCCTACATTAAAAAAAAAACATTTGTGTTGTCCAGCTTCAACTGACTTTCTATTGTGTTTCACATTTTTAGATATATTTATATCTACTCTACTTTTCTCTTCTTCTAAATGTAAAAAAAAAAAAAAAGTGTTGTCATTGGATACAACTCTCTCCTCTTTGTCCTGCAGCCAGGGAAAAAACAGCATTTGGTTCAGACTGCTTTTTAAATTACAAATCACAAGTCCTCACTAAATGCATAGGTAGGAACTTTGCCACTAGATGTAGCTGAAGTACTCAGGTACCAGCTACAGAGCTCAGGAAACATGCTGTCCTTGATGCCAGCTTGATGCTGGTGTGCAGGTCTATTTTTTATTTCACAGCAACACTGCAAGGTGATAAAACACAGGGTCATTGTCTTTGAGAAGCAGATATGTTCTCTTACATTTTGTTCGTTCATTGAGCCATATTTGTGTTGAGCCCTTTCAGATTCATATCTGTTTTGATGATGCATGTCACAAGTTGTTCAGCTGTTGTTTCCAGCAATCATTCCGCTTTAAATGGAACAGATAGACATCAACGCAATATAACTTCAGGCGACATGAACTTCCTCCAACATAACTTCCCTTCCTCTTCCGCGGCTCCCTCTCCATCCTATGTTGTGTCTGCATTATTCACTCTCAGGCAGATTGCAAAGAGACAGTGGGGTGGCGGGCTGGAGGTTAGCGTACTGATTATGCCATCTTTTCTTCCTTTCAAATCACCAGCCTCTGCTCTCCAAATGTAACAATCACCAGGAGGGTGGGATAGAGAGACCGACATTTGACCTGATTTTGCACAGATCTATGACCGTTAGCTCGGCGCCTGGTTTTTACGCGCCGTGTGTAACTTAAAGTGACACTTGCCTGAAGCTCCCTTGGAGGCACAAAGCTAGGTTGGCGCTCTGAAACCACATATGACAAGCAGGGGAGGGGAGCAAGAGAGGAAGCTTGTCAGGGCAAGGGGTATTTGTCAGAGAGCTAGAGAGGAAAGGCCAGTGGAAAGAAAAGAAAAAAAAACACTCACCCTCTCTCTCACTTTTCCTGCAGGTTGTTTTGTTCGACTCTCCTGCTCTTGTGCTGGTTTTTCCTCCTGAACAATGTCCTTGGATAGTTAACTACTTGAGAGCGAGTGGCACTGCGGCGACAGAGCACACGGAAGGAAGTAAAGTTAGGACACACAGGCAGCGGAAAATATATTTTTGCTTCTTTTTCATCGACGGAACGCTTGACAACGCGAGCGGCATCAGAATCCATAACACACAAATCATTGTATCAGCTTTGTATCGTGTTGACTGGCTGAGGTTATTTGCAGCAATCTTTGTCTCAAACCTGTCAGTGGATTATAGAGCAGTCATTGCTGTCTATGTCAAATTAGCTGCAGCATGTCACATTACTACAACTGACTGTTTTGCTAAACCCTTTCCCAGAACACACTAGTTACCCGTTCCCGTGAATACTGTGATATAAATATGAATAATACCTCTATTTTACCAGTTCAAGTTTAAAGGTAGGCAGCTAAAAACAGACACATTTTACCTTACCCGTACCTACCTGATACTTATCATTTTTAAAATGCTAATAAACCATCTTTACATTGCAATACAAGCACAATGCTATTTCTTTATTTACATGCCTTCTAAATTGATTCCAGCTTTTAGCCCCAATCTTTCAAATATAAATTAAATAATCAGCCTGAGAGTTTTTTAAACCTAGTTTAATCATCTTAACATTAATCACATTTCAAGCTACAGCTACTCAAATCTGCTAGTGACAGTTAGGTGGAAAAACCTTCTTTTGTCTACCGCTGTCTGACATTAAGGACCCATTGTTTCAAACATGAGTAAGAGTGATACTTTGAGTGGTAAATGAGCCACTGTTTTTTTAAGCTGCATACGAGCCATGCGAGATGACAGCTTAACAACGGGGGGCGTAGCTTAGTGAGTGGTCAAATGCACATTCTGCTGTACAGTAGGTTTAAATATTGTAAAATAGAATTTCATAAGAAATGCTATTATGTTCATTGCAGCCACACATAGTTGAGCTTTTGAAGATGTCACAGCTCCCAAAAATAGAAATCAGCAGTTTCAGTTCACTGACTCTCCAAATTTTAAGACATTAATAATTGATTGTTTCATACTGACATGATGAATGGCACATGGTGGGTATGAACGATGCACATACTTATTCAAAACAGTTACTTTTTCTTTTGCTGCAACTTTTGATTGTGAGCGTGAAATAATTGAATAAATGAGTCTGCACACCTTATACACACAAACAATGCAGTAATTACTGCAGTTCATCATCATTTGGGAGGACTTTACATGGTCCAGTAGGTGTTCAGCATCGGAGATCAAAGATGAATAGTGTACGATTTGAGAGAAGGAGTGAGAGAAGAAGCTCTACTACACACACACACACACACACACACATACACTTATTCATACTAGAAGCAAGAAATGTATCTCCTTGAAGTGTGTTCTTATGCAGCGAGGAACACCTGAAGGCCTACATGGCTTACTGACCTACAAGGACAACAGAGTGGGTACATCATGATTGTTTATCCTTCTACTACGCTGTCTGGATCATTTGTCAAGCTCATATCATTACCCAACAGGGAAGATCTGCTGCATCTTATTATTATTCACCGTGGCAGTTTGTCTGATTCAGCCTCTTCTGGCTCCACCTTTGTTGTGTAAGCTGGAGATTGATGCTGTTTCATGACTCCCTCATTGGACTTGCCTGCATGTCAGCCTTGGAGATGTCTATAAGTAAGAGCTCTCTGTCTGATTGACTGACAGCACAGAGTGAAGCAAGAAAAAGCAGCTCCTCTAAGTTATCCTGAGGCTCTTTTTCTAACAAGGATGCTGTCTGCACACATAGACCTGTTGCTAGAAGGAAGAATAAAAGTGTTAATTTAATGACATATTGTTTTAATAATCTATATAACTAGTTTCACATGTGTTCTGCATACCTATGAGGGAATTCACTTTGTTTACTGGACAGGAAAATACTTGTTATCCCTTTAGGAAAGCTCAGCAGCTGTAGGTCATATACCTTGATTGGTTGGTAAACATTGTAGGGATATCAATATCAATCTGTGTTCTCGTGTTTGTGTCATTAGCCATGGGCCAAGCCTTGTTCCAAATCACAGTCTAGAGTGTATGAAAAGTATCCCACCATGCATTTGCAATTACAGAAGACATAAGGTTGTCTCGTGACTGTTCTCATTTTGGTTTGACAGCTGTTTGTGCATTACCAGATAAAGTTTGGGTGTGTTTTCAAGCTCAATATTAAATCATTGGATTTCAAATATGTGGTTGTGTCACATGCTGGCTCTGTGTCCCTCAGACTTTTCTGATGGCTTTGAAGGACAGTCGCCATACTCAGGTCCTGAACCCCAGCAGTCAGACGCCCCTGTCAACGCCCAACCAGACCTCCCAGTCCATCATTCGGCCGCCTTTACCAACGCCCAACCACACCTGTTCTGCACCCCAGTGGTCTCTTTTTTGGCCTCCATATTTGTCGCCATCTTCAAGAGCAACTCCACACATCTGGTTGTCCTGCCTGGTTCTGCAGGCCTTGATGCCACCCTGGTTGTGTTCCTTAAAGACACTGACCTGCTCCTGCCTCCTGGCCACCCTCCAGTGTGACTACGCTCATCGGTCCGGCCTGCTCTGCCCCTTTCTTGTCCCTGAAGTTTTGAATTTCCCTTCTGCCATTCTACACACCTGTTCTGCATCAGTCTCATCAGCTCTGCCCTGCTCAGCCTATCTGCTCTCTGTCTGTTCTACTGTTTCATCACCTCAATCACTAACCTGAGCTTCTGTGCCCATCTCCCCACCTGCACCTCATCTCCTCCTTAGTTCTGTTAGTATTTTATTCCTGTGTTTCAGTTCAGTCTTGTTGGACACTTTGTTTTGTTCTGTGCTGTTTTGCCTGCCTGCACTTCTGTATCCAGTTACTGTGTCTTGAATAAAGATTTATTGTTCAAGTTCGTGTTGCCTGCAATCTCCTGTGTTTGGGTCCACCTGCTCCACTCTGCAAAACAGGTTGATTTATCAAATTAATGGATTCAGATGTGAGAACCTACTAGCTGCATGAGACCAGCTGATCATATCTGCAGCGAGCAGGCCGGCTTGTAAGATGACCTGCTGGTCATTGCCCATGGTCATCCTGGGAATCTTATCATGTCATGTCCTTCTGTAATTTATCGGTGACAACTGCAATCTCCATAACATTACAAAAATAAGATATGGTAGCTTTTCTAAGAGAAGTTTTGGTTTCAGTGCTGAAATCTAGTATTTCTTGCTGCCAAACTGGTGTTATTTAGTTAACCCTGAAGGCAAAGCTAAGGTCCATGTTTATTGGACAGTTTAATGTTGTACTGTAGTGCTGCCTGTGTCTACCTATGGCTCCTTATATGTAGGAGAATACAGAATGGATCTTAACACTGAATGAAAATTAGTAAATATGTATGAAAATGAACAGATGCAGTATGGTGTATGGTAAATTTCCTTTAATTGTACAGTGGAGATAACATGTATCTTTTGTCTGCATCTTACAGGCAACACACTTGAAAGCTCAGAAAATTCTCATTGTACTTTTAAATTGAGGTTATCATACAGGTGTAAATAGTCATTTTGACGTATATAATAAACAGAGCCCTGCAAGAACACATAGTGTTCCATTTGTTAAATGAACATGCTGCATCCTTCCTGTCTTTCACTTTCCCAAAAACTTGAGGCTGGATTAATGTCTGTGAAGGTGTTGTCAAAATTGAGAGAAACCTACATATTTGTGACTATAACAAACTAGAGGTACTTAGTGACTGGCCGGGTCTGTAAATGAGTCTTGAATCTCTTTTCTTGAAAACAAAGTATGCATGTCAGTTTGGGTAAGCTTTTCACAAGTCTGGACTCAGGAAGGCCTCTGTAACAAACTATCAAAGACAATGTTGTACATAAATTGGGATTTGTCAAAGCAGGATTTGAACAAGCACAAAATGTATCTGTGAATCCATAATCCGGCACAGTAATGTGTACTGAAATGATGTGTATGTTATGTTTGAATTACCTGCCACTGCAAATACAATAACTGTTGCTCAAGGCAAAGCAGTGTCTTTTGCAAGCTGTTGGCAGCTGGAGAGATTTTCAGCACCATTAATGGACTGTTAATATGTTGATCTGCTCATATCCACAAGGCATTTTCCTGCCAGAACAAATAGGCATCAAACACTGAGACTGATAGAACCTTCAAATGACAAACCCTCTGACTAAATTTTTAGCTGTAGCCACTTATTCGCAAAACAAATAAAAATAAATGAGAGGGTTTGAATGCTGAAAAGCTCAAAATAGGATAAAGCCAACATTATGCTCAATGCAGTTAAAACACTTCTGTCTTTCTCTCTACTTGTCTCCAATTTGCTCCGTTTCCTCCATGTTACCAGGGAATAAAACATATCAGAGTGTCAATGAAGCTTGTCATGAAAATGTAAATTGGATTTGGGATTTTCATTTCCATTTCACAAATTATCAGATGCTCCTAAATAATACCGGATGCTACTGAGAATAAAAGTGAGAAGAAAAAAAATGAATAAACAGGCAATAGTTGAAGCCAGTATCATACATTATCTAGGGCAGTGGTCTCCAACCCTGCTCCTGGAGAGCTACTGCCCTGCATGTTTTAGGTATCTCCTCACTCTAACACACCTGATTCTAATAATCAACTCGTTATCAAGCCCTTTGACGAGCCTCAGCTGCTTGATAACGTGTTAGAGTGAGGAGATACCTAAAACATGCAGGGCAGTAGCTCTCCAGGAGCAGGGTTGGAGACCACTGATCTAGGGTATTTAGCCCTGAGTGCACATCTGGTGTCAGTTAAGGGGTACCCAATCCATTTTAGCTTCTCTAAATTCAGGGTGTTTCAACCCAAGTTGGTGTGCTCTGACACTCCAGGGAACAAAGACAATGAAAATTCATCTTAATCTGAAGAATTCTTGCTGGCAGCCTCCCCTCTCCCAGCCCCATGGGGGACAATAATTAATCAAGCTAGCATTAAGTAGGTGGGGTGCAGGGGTAATAGATCAATTGACAAGCTGATGATAAGAATCGATGGAAGAGATAACCTTGGCTGAGGTGCACAGTCTGGAAGATGGGAAGAGAATGCGGAGGAATAGGAAGGAGAGAGAGAGAGAGAGATGTGATGATTTGGCTCACACATATGATTGTGTAAAACAAAATGTTAGTTTTACTCTCTTCTGAAGATAAAACCACTGCCCCAGACCAGAGAATGCTGACCTCACTCACATACATTTAGGCATACTCATGCACATTTACTTAAACATGCTCTCAATTAAGTTCCAAAAAATGTGGCTTTGGCAATATCAGTCGGTTGGTCCACTGCTTTGGTCTATATATCTCAACGACTGTTAGATGGATTGACAAGAAATGTCCTACATTCGCAGACTGTATATAGCTTTCTTGCTCAATTTGAACTATTTTCAACAAGTGCAGAGCAGGGTTATTAGTGTTAACCAAAACTAAAACTAGCAGTGAAAAAATAACTTAGTTAACTGAAATAAAATAAAACTAAGACTACAACTAATTAAAAACTAAACTAAAACTGGTCAATTCCTGAAAATGAAAACTAAACTAAAACGACTTAATCACTTGTTCAACTAAACTGAAATAAAAAGGCAAACTGAAAATATAAATAAAAATAAAAACTAATTAAAATTTCAAAACTATAATAACCCTGGTGCAGAGGTGTCCTTGCCTCAGTTCATACTACTCTGGGTGACTTTGTGGTTTAATTGTGCCCTTACACCTTCCCATTGATAATGTATGCAATCATGCCGCCTCTAAAATTACCCTGGCATTCTGTATGCGCATACATTTAATGTAGTTGCTCAAAAATCATCAGATGCCTAAGAAAGGTTAGATACCATTGCCTGGTTAGGTTAGGATAACAGTGGGCTAAGACTGTAAACACCTACAGAACTCCTACATATAGGTTGAAACCCAGAGGCAATTGACCTGTGTATTATTCTAGTAGTCCCCCGATTCTGGCGAGTCTGCTTGCGCAAGTCACATCTTGAGGGGCAAGGAATGGAAGTCTTGTGGAGGGATTTACACTCAAACTGCAGACACATACTCATTAGTACACATACACTTTTGTACTAATGCAGCAGCAGAATTATTCAGATCCCTGAGTGACTGAGCAAACCATTTGTCAATGGTTCTGCCCAGAACAGTGTCCAAGGAATTACATCCTTAATGGACAATTCTGCACCTGCCAATTTACAGCCAATCATCTTCCTGCTTTAGCCAACATTCGGTGCTAAAGCAGGAAGTAGTGTGTCCTTTAAGTAGTGACCAAACCTAAAGGTATACAGGGGTTGGTGAGGTGGATGTGTGTACCAGAAAAGTTGCCCTAACTATGGTCTGCTTCAATTTTCTTATCATCACTGATTCCCATGTTTAAAGGTATTGAAATTCAACTTTGCAAAAAAAATATGTGGCACTTGTTTGTCAAAAAAGAAAAGGATTTTAAGCAGGTTTGGGATCATTAGTCTGCAAATGTTGGCCTTGGGTCAGGTCTTTCTCTTATTCAGAAAAGACAATGTAAACAGCTAGAAAATTCTTGTTATCCTTTCGTCAACATTCCTCGTCTTCCAATGTTGTTTTTTTCTGACTACATAGTCTGTGATTCTAACACTGGCAGGTTATTTTCTTTTGATTGACTCCAAACACGATCATAAATACTTGAGTTTGTCAGCTCAGTCCTAATAGCCACTGAGGGTCAAGCTGGAGACAAACTAAAGTTGGCAACTGACCATCTACAAAGAGACCATATGTGATAATGATTTGTAACCCTACTGATCTTCCACTCCTACTCCTATTGATGCACATCTAACCATGTCTCATCCACAACCAAGAAACAGGCAGGGAGTGGAATATGAAATAGTAAGAGTAAACATGTTTAAAGTCAACATAGCAGCTTACATTTCACTTACTGTCAAATAAGCTCTTTATGTGCTTGTAGCTTTTCTGTCAGTTCAAAGAGTTCACAAGCACTCTTCTGGCTCTGCTGTTTATCACAGCTTATTTATTTCACACACATTGTGAAAACATAATAAAAAGGGAATAATAGTTAAAAATAAGTGTGTGTTGCTCCTCTTAGTACAATACTTCTTTGTTTACACAGAGAAGTCAAGAGATAAAGTCCTTGTTACTTTTATTAGGACACTGTTGTCTCCCCAGACTCTTGACTGCTGATGTAGAGGGACTGACTATCCTTGCGAACAGCATATTGGTAACCTGAGGCATACTGTATCTCCATCAAACCCCAGTAGGGTGACAAAATTATGTTTGCGTTTAGCGTGCGCTTGCTCTATTTGTCACACAAATCCTTTAATGCTATTTTTATGACTGTTGTGGTCTCAACCAGTGCTGTCTCTCCTTCGCCATTCCCACTTCAAGTTGTTTGTCAAGAGGTCTACTAAAACGGGACTCTGGATGTCAAGAGCAATCCACTTTTTATAACTCAACAATGTTACAAAGATGATGTACTTGTATTTCTAGGTCATTTCAGTCGGTCGCCAATTTGTTCCAGACTGAAATATCTCAACAACTTATGGATGGATTGCTATGAAATGTTGGAGTGAAATTAAATGAATTGCCCTGACATATAATGTGATTATAGTGTTAGCGTACGCATTGTTACTGCTAAACATATGAAAGTTTGCACTGTCATTGTGCTCATGTCGGCATGCTGATGTTGTACGCCTCACAGATCAGTAGCATGGCTATAGACACGTTTGTACAACTTGTTTGTTGGTGTATTTTGTTAACTGTGGAATTTCGGTTTTGATTTTTTGATACCACTTGTGTGATTTGGTCATCATTTCCTCAAGGGTGCTGGTCATTTTGCACCAAATCTGTTGTGGAGGAGGGAGATATTCTCCTCACTGAGAGTATCCCCAATAAAATCCTCAATGCATTTTGAACACAAGGAAACCCTCTTGCAGTTATTACATCACAGTCAATATCAGCATTGGCTACTAAACCCCCACTCACAGAAAAACCTGTTTTAAAAAAAAAAGTGCAAGTGACATGTCTGTGGGATGTTAACAGGCTTGAGCAAATCACTTACTGAAGCAACTAAGATTCCAACAAAAAAAATACAACATTATAACACTGTAGATTTCTGATGTGTAACACATATGTGACATGATTTTCATATACACAATATAGCCATCCTCTCCCTTGATGAATGAACACATCTTGGTTCGCATGGTTTACACATACAAGATCAACAATTAGCAACAGTCTGTCACAGTAAACAAGGAAATGAAAGAAGGAAACAAAAAAAGAAGGATGGTTAAAAATATGTCTCAGATGATGTTACAGCCTTAGGGAAGTGTGTGCGTGTGTCTCTGTATGTTTTCATTTGCTGTGTCTCTCTCCAGGTTCTGCCCTCCCCCTCCCTCCTCTGGTGCAGGTTGTGTATCACACCTGTGCTTAATTTTGTTATCAAGGACTGGAGATTAAAGGCTGGAGGAAAGACAAAGATTGGGTCAGTGGTCCAGTTGGCAGCATGTGTGCTGTGTGTGGTTAACCATACTTGAATGGTTGTGTACCAGGTTCGGTAGGTTTAGAGGACGGTCATTGTTTTCTGTGTGGCCTAACTTAATTTAACTGTGACTACTGTCTCTGTTAAAGGTGAACCAGCCCCCCGTTTTGTGCAGAAAAGACTCGCTTTAAGTTGCTGCTCCACAGTTATTTTCATTATCTTGTAAATAAATTCGTTATTTCGTGAACACATCCATTTCCCCCTTTATTTCTTGCTCCCGGGCTCATTTTTATATGTTACCCCTTTTATTCCCTGGACATTTTTCAGGAACGTAACAGATGAAGAAAAATGGGAAATGCTCCATGTGCAAGGAGGACAGTGATGGGCTTTATAAGCTGCATGACAAACTGCATCAATTTTGTGTTGACTCCTGCAACTCCTACAAACACACTCTTTAAAGTACTATTAAATCAACATAAACAAGCCCCCAGGGATGAAAATTTAGGCATGCCGGAATGTACAGGAGCTGACAAGGAAAGTGTTGGCGGGTACAACAGTAAGACAGAGAGTAACACAGAACAGAATGATGAGTGGTGCACTCAAGTGAGAGATGGAGAAGGCCAATACACTGGACCTATTCTTCATTAGATTTGACACCTGTACCTCCTTGCCCTGCCCTGCCCTAACCCAACTCCAACACACCAGATGGATCTGAGCAGCTGCCCTTGCACCCTGCCGTCTGTTCGCCAATCACGGATCCACAAGGCCTATTTCCACCTGGATGGAATTGATGGGAATCGTGGCTTCGACTTTAAAACCATCCAACCCCTCTCGCTAGGGTACCAGTCTAGGAGTTGTGTCTGACCTGTTTATACTGAACATATGCACATGTTGGTGTGCAGAATATGTACAATATGCAAAACAATATGTGAATGTGGAGAATAGCATCACTACATAGTTAAAACCTATATTTCTTTGCACATTCCTGTTCCCATAGAAATGAGAAATTAGAATTATTACCCATGTAAAAACCTTTTTCAACATCAGAAAACGCAGCTAACTTATATTCAATTGTTAAGTTGGTAGTTTAGTTGTCAATAAAGATGTAAGTAATATTATATTCCAATTTTGTGTTTTGAATATTGGTGAATTTTGCTAATGGAGCCACCTCTTCAAATAACACTGCCCAACTGCATCCAGCAGGTGTGTTTAATTCAAATTCAGTCTGAGTTCCTTAATATCAATGTAAGATATAATCAGTTTGTAATAAACAGTATACATCCCCTCAGTGTGTTTACTGTATGATGACCACTAAGCACAAATTATATCTAAAGTTTACTTTGTACTCCCTTGGGGACAAACAGGCCACTGTATATATATTAGATTGTTATTCACTGTCTGCTGGAGCCAAGAACAGAACTCACCATCGTGGATCTGTGTACCAGGTGTTTTCTTATCCAAGAGTTACTTTATTACAGCAGTGATGCCAATTTGGGTTTCTTCACAGCTGTCATTGCAGGAATTAAATTGGTAACGTTGACAGTAGGCATAACCAGTAAGCCTATTTGACCTTTTTATAGATTCCCCTCTAGTAAAGCAGGTGGTGAGGCTAAAAAGAATATTAGCTGTAACATCTAGTGACAAGAAGTCATTCAATCAAACAGCATTAACCAACAAAACAAGAATAAGAAGAATGGATACTGTCTATCTTGCCTATCCCACTTTTTCTCGCCCTGTCTCATTCATGCTCTCTCTCCCTCACACGCACATCCTCATATCTAATCTCATAATTACACCGTAAGCAATCTGAGACCACTTACAAAACTCCAAATGATTCTCTTGTTTTCAGCGCAAAGAGATGCGAGCTCTACAAGGAGTTTTTAGAGTTCAAAGACTCTGACAACCTGAAGCTGTTAAGTTACTGCAGTACCAGGTGGCTCAGTCTGCTTACATGCAAACAGAGAGTACTGAACCAGTGGGATACTCTACATGTAAGACTGCAATTGAAACATGGAGATAACTGTAGAATGGAGTTTGGTATGGTATTACATTTTTAACCATATATTGGCACCCTATATCCCTGATATCTTCAGGCATACTTTGACAGTGATGAGGAGGTGGAGAGGAATGTCAAAGGTCGTGATCTGGCAGGCTTTATGATATAGTTATGAAAACATTTGTCTTTATGTTGCCCTTAAGCCTTAAATTGAATTTAATATTGCCTTTCAGGTGGGTGTCATGACTTCTTGGGATAATGTCAGAGTAATGGCTTAATAATGACATGTGATAATGCTCAGTATACTGTCATATTGTTATGACTGCCGGTACAGTCTACAGTCAGAGAGAGTACAGAGTCACAGGCTTGAAGAGGAGATGCGCAGGCCGATCAGGTGATTCTTAGGCTACCTCACACCAGTCACGGCCATCATGGATGAGCCTCTCAGGGAGGTGGACTACAGAGAGGGACATCAGTTGGCAGATAAAAACTGTTCATTGAAGCACAGATGAAGGCATTCATCAGAAATACAGAGCTTCCCATTTCAATCAAGAAAAAAAAATCGTTCAGTGAGTATATTACTCTGTAGTTTAATGCAATTATGATCTCATCTTTTGACAGCCTAAATGAAGTTTTATAGTGTCCCTGAAATGTTTGCCACTGCCTAATGCATATTGGGTTTTTTTGTGTGTGTGTGTGTTTTTTTTTTTTTTTTTACAAAGTACTCTCTTGTACAACTGTGAGAACCTTCTATGAAACAGTTCAAAAATAATGTCAATGTTTTAAAGGAATAGAATATCAGAGAGGCCTTTTGATATAAAATGATTATTAGTTCTCAAGTAGGTAACATTTGGCCTAGCATTGTATTTAGGTTCAATGTTACCTGAGCTTGCTGACAGTGGTTTACTGGTACTATAGTGCTCAGGTCAGCTTTGCAGGTCTGTTTCTTTAGTGTCTAAATGTATAATATTGACTTTCTTCTGCAGACTGTCTGCTCCCATCACGCCTTTCTTGAACCAGGTGTTACAGCTGGATTGAATGTTGTTGAATGATCCAACAAAGCTTAAAACTCAAAAACAGCTGAAATACAAACTAAGTGATTTCATCATTTTGCCAAACGACATTTTGTCAACATTTGTTGTTATTTACAAAAGTAATGCCTGAATTAAATATTTTATCAGTGTATACCATAAACCAAATTGTAATCGAATGGGTTATCTACATGTACATCCAGGTTATAAGCTATTGTACTTTATCAGATTGGTATAAAATTTCATATTTTTAAAGGTGCTGAATCAATTTTTATGAATTACTACAAGATTTAACCTTTGTAAACCTCTGTTTCTGCTGCCGGCTCATTGTGCTCGAACCCTTTCAGTCGTAGTCTGTGGCTGTTTGAATGTACGAGTCATTTGTCAAGTAAGCTGCCGCTCCTTTTAGCCTTGCTTTCTAACTCATACTAAGGATTGATCTACTCCTGGTTTGAAATGTATTTTTTGTAAATGTTCTCTCTTTTCAATGTGTACTCGGATCACAGACACTGCTTTCAAAGGTCTTACACCCCCCTTTTACGGCTCTTCAGTAAATGTGTAAATAAATAGGCTTGCACTCAGATTCACCTTTGCCGGTATTGCTAAGGAGTACACTAAAGGATCAGTTCACTCAAAAACAAATCCCCTCACACCATATATTCTGCTGTCTAAATGTTTTATTACAATGGTAAAAAAAAAACATTCAGCACGTTTAAGAAAAAGCAGTGTAGGTAGATCAAAGAAACCATTTAACTTTTTTTAGCTTCAGCTGCAAGGCCCCGTCCTTTGGGCCTCCTCTCTGCCTTCCCCCTTATCCTGACAATTATGGTGCGGCTAACACTAAACACTCCAAATTAAAGTTTGCCCGGCCAGGAGCGCACATTCATCAACGAAGCTTGCTGAAACGTGCTGTGCTTTCAAGAGTGAATAATGCCAAAGCAATGACGCTGTAAGTGGATTTTCTGCCTGCTCCCCTGCATGGCACTCACATCACAGAACCCATTTGAAGTGTTTAGTCTTGGAAACATTAATCCCTGTAATTTTAGGTCTGGTGTGCCTTCTCTGTCAGGTACATTAGGGTCGCATTGGAGAACCAGTAAAACAGTGAAGAAGCCCCGGTGTTGTCCGACAGTAATTAGAATGCCATGTGTTCATCCTTACGAGGTGAAACAGCTCTTGTTAAATTAAGGCCTGTCACGCTTTAATTGTCTCCACTGAGAGAAAAAGGGGGAAGAGTTGCAGAGACAGAGAGGTTGAAAAGAGAGAAAAGTAAAGACAGAGGGAGAATTTATGTTATAATGTTACAAATGCGGTTAGTTAAAGTAGTGACGAGAAGGCTGGTTAAGAATTACTGTGATGTCTGAGACGCATCATTGTACTTTGCTCTGTTTATTTACGTAATTACCTCCACCGGGGAGGTTCTGTCATCAGTTCAATATTTTTTTGTTTGATTTTTCCAGTTTGTTGATTAGCAAGTCAAACACTACTTAACAGAATTTAATTGAATTTGGTGGAAATAAAGAACAGGTGATTAGTTTTGGTTTGGATCCATATCAGGTGCCAACCCTGTCCCCTAGAAATGATGTTTATATACCACTCATTTTCAGCAGCAATTGTGTTTACTCAGATTGTTTTATAGTAAAGAGATGTTGTTAATTACCTTACATGCCAACTCGTGTTGTATGTTGATACTCAACTCATCAGTAAAATGTTTATATAAATATTTAATATATTTTATTTGTTTTCTGACAATGACTACTCTTGGAATTAAATATTTACTCATAGCTCAATCATGACTAAAGCATGATAAAACCTTGTTTATGGTCACTTGATACACCAGGACAAAAATGAAGGTGCATGATTTAAGCAGAAATTAGCATGAAGTAGCTGTGGAGACATTTCCCTTGAAAACAGAAATGGTGGCTAGATGAAAAGTCAGGGAATCACTGTAATCAGTATGACACTGAATGTCTGTACCCAGTTTTGTGCCTATCTGTCCAGTAAATGTTGAGCTATTTCAGAGGAGAAGTGAACATTTTAAAATTGCTGCTGGTGCTAGTCAGGTTAGCAACAAAGTCATTAGGATTCATCCCCTGGGGACCATTTCACAGCAATCCATTGAATAGCTTGGGAAGTACTTAAGTCTGGACCAAAGTGGTGGATCAATCAACACAGCTGTCTCCACATCCATGCTGCTAGCATGGCTAAAGGTTTTAGAAGATCCAAATGGTTATCTCTGTGTATTCTTTTACACATATAGATACAAATTAGACATTTCTTAATGACATGTTTCTTGACTAAATACATGCACAAGCAAATAGACACAGTGGCTCACACTATCTATGAATGCTAGAAAAGGTTCTGATAGCACCTTCACTGCGTAGGCACAGTAATACTGCTTTTACTGCTGAACTTTTAGAAAGCTGGAAGATTTCCTGTAATTCATCTGTAATTACAAAATAGACCCATCAATTCAAAGTAGTACTTCATCAATAGCTGTTTTGAATATTGCAAGTCTTTTACTGAGTGTGTCCTTTAGTCATATACAATTGCACTCTGCAGGAATAGGACTGACTCCAGGTCTTGTTTCAACATGAATTAATGAATCCTCCACTGCGTGTGTGAGCACTCACCAAACAAAGCTCTGTTTTCTAGCAAAACCAAGGATCTTTCTGCAGGCCGCAGAAGAGAATCAGAGTGCTAATAAAGAGAGGGCTAAGGTCTGCAGAGTGAAGGATTGTAATGGAGCAGCTTGACAGCGTGAATGTCTTCATTTTCCCTATATTGAAGTTTAAAAAATGGAGCCCATCCTCGCCACCTGGGTGTACCTTGAGCTGTCTGAAAAGAAGTGATTACCTGCTCAGAGTGTGCCACCAAGGCCTTGGGGGATTTGATCATCAATTAATCACAAAATCCCAAAAAGGTGCTATTCATCAAAACTTAATGGTTCTTTTGCTGATGAATAATTTTACCGAAAAAACGTCTGATACACGTGACCAAATAATCACTTACAGCTTTTCACTCCTCAGTGACCACCTCAGCTAACGCAGCTACATTGCAAGTATGGTTTCTGGCACAATAATATATAAAAATACCAGAAGTAATGTTCTTCTTGTCAAGTTGAACATCAGTAGGTAGAGAACATTACATAATGAGATCAGGTGTCAAAACATCCAGACTATTTTTAGGAGCGATGGCATACATGTATGTACAATGATGTAATCATTATGTCAACTTTAAGTAGTGTACACTAGATATCTCATGGCTACATCACAGAGACAGTGTTTTCATCCAGCTTTAGCTTTAGTCAAAATGTTAAATGGTCACTAGAGAACCCTACTTTGTCCACATGTCTTCACTGGGTTAAGAGAACTTCCATTTAGAACATATTATTGTACATTTCACACAGACACTGTGCTATTGAGCAGTGTTCAGCTTTTGATAATGGGCTGACACGTAGTCTGTGTGAATATTCTTAATCAAGGACTCTGTTAATGTAATTTGTTGTCACTAACCAGCAGGTGTTGTCCTAATTATTGACTATAGTGTAGGCAGCATAATTGCTTTGGCGCTTGGCTAAATTGGTGAATCAGTTGAATGTGTGTCTGATATAAAGTCAAGGTTGCTGTATTCTTCTGCGAGCCCAACAAGTCTCCATTAAAGTGTTTCTTGTCAGTATCACCTACAACAACCTTAACAAGCGTTTTCCGATCTACCACCTATACATTCACACTGACAGTGACTTGAGGTAGGGTGGCTGTGGCTCAGGTGGTAGAGCGGATTGTCCACTTATTGCAGGATTGGCGGTACGATCCCTGGCTCTTCCGATCAATGCGTTGAAGAGTTCTTGAGCAAAACATTGAACCCCAGGTTGCATGGGGACGTTGCCACCATAGGTGTGTGAGTGTGTGTATGAATGGGTGAAAGAAGACAGCAATTGTAAAGTATTTTGTCTGTTAAGATTAATAAAGGTGCTATGTAAGTTTGAGTTTGAGTTAAACGTCTGCTAGCCAACCCTCCTTCACTATCCTTCTCTTGACCAAAATTGGACTGAGGGGCTTGGCTTTGGTGCATCTCTATCAGAGATTTAAATTAATTTAATGACTGAGAGAGAAAGAAAAAAAATTAAAGCATACACGTACGTCACCGTTTTTAAAGAGTTTTCGAATATTGCCAGTTTTCTTGTGAGGGCAATCTGAGAACCACTGGGTAGTGATAATCTGGTGTGGAGAGCTGGATCAGTTATCTTTTGATTCAGATGGGTATAAATACATGTCCATCTGTGATAATCACCATCATTTATTGATTTCCAACCCATTTTCTACAAATTCAAATTGGATTAAGGCCAGAGGTAGTTATTCACAAAAGATTTTGTGTTGTATTATTTCAGCCAAATGCAGCATTTGTTTCAATCTGCATGGATTTAGATGGAGAAAGGATCTCTGACACAACTTCAGATGCATGGATATGCAAAGAAGTCTCATGGGATCAAGACTCAAGCAACACTTGTTGTAGAAGGAACAACTTTATTATGAGACCAATGCATTTCTCTGAGTGTCTTTCATCAGAATCAGTATACAACACATTATAAAGAATATCTGAATAAAATTGTTGTGGAGAAAAAAAAAGAAAATAACCAATCATATACAAACAATAGCTTTAGTTTTCAAGTGTGTGATGTATATTAACTCTGGTGAAAGCCACAAACCAAATGTGTTGGTCTCATAATTAAACTGTTTCTGGATAAATCAAGTGTTGCTGGAGACTTGACCCCTTTACCGTTTAATAGACTTGTTGAGTTTGGTGATAATGGACAGTGAACAGGTGACCCCTGTGATACATTGTAAATATAAAAGATTACAGCCATGTAAAAGATCAGGTCTACATGTGACCTGTAGTAAGAAAGAAAATATTACATGTAAATAGTAAGTGACATGAGCTATTCCAAGTCGGTCTAAAGCTGTACCTTGGCACAGACATAGCAGAGTGGCATGTTTTCTAAATCAAAGTATTGCCTTTGAAGACATTCTAATGAGCACCGATGTATGCATGGAAAATTAAGGACAAGCCCTTTAAGTCATCTCCTGTGATGTACATCAGTCATACATCCATAGTAATCCATACATTGCTTGCTAATCCTGAACCATGCACTGCTTGATTCCCTTAATTTCCCATTGCCCTCCTACTAAACTGTTGCAAGGCAGTATGTGCTGTCCACATGCACACACATACATTGTAGGATCAAGCACACTGATGCAAAACAGGTCAGATGATTGGGTAAATGCGTTTACTTTTCAATTTGTACTTTTCTTTAGATATGTTGTTTAATAAAATAAAATGTGCTCAAATTATGCTTTTAAAACTTATCACATCCTAAAGTAGTGCTGGGATCTTCAAGTCTTTAAGTGTGTTTTGAGTTTTACCAGTATAGGTCTGGTACATATTGAACCCTTAAAAGACTCAGCATCCTATCCTTAAGCAACCCAACAACTTCCTTCAATAAAATCTGTTTCATTTTTCTTTTTAAAAGTTACACCCAGGATATAAATTCATAGTTATTTTCAATCAAAGGACGGTAATAGGTCCCTATAATACCACTACTGTAGCACCTGTGAGTTAAGTGTGGAGCAGTGGGCAGGAAAGAGTGCTCCACAAAGGCAGACAGGAGGCCCCTGGGCAGAGTGTGGGAGGGCCGGTAATTCCCTGAGCAAATTCTGCAGACCTGGAGGGAACCCCACTGCTGGATATGAGCTAATCAAGCCAGTGGCAGAAAGAACTGTAGTACATGGAAAAGTTGTTTTTTTTCCTTTTTTGATTATGGGGTCTGAACTGAGAGAACTCACCTGAAAGACGGCAGCCATGACAAGAGCTGGTGGAAAACTGAAACTGAAAGACTGAAGAGAGAAGCTTTAGAGCTTCCTTTTCTATCTCCTTCAGCTAAAAAGGAAACACATGACCAATTCTTATGAAAGGAAAGGAGATATTTCTGCCATGCAATTCCTTGCTCCAACCCAAAACATTTTTACCACACATTTTCAAGTTTTTAATATGTAATATATGGTTGTGTCACAATGTGCAAATTCTCCTTGGCTTGTGGTTGTCTTTCCCCCTGTTTATGAATTCTCTTTCACCTATTTACCTCTTGATGTTTTCCATCAAGGTGAAAGAAAACTATTTATGGACTGCAAAAGGAGAGAATTTATGTGACTATTCCTACCACTAGAGAAGCACTCCAGAAAAGAGGTAAGAGTGGCCTAGCTGACTGCTGCTTCTGACCCCAACTGTAAAACTGGGCAAGAGGGGCCTTTTTTCTCCCCATAACACCACTGTTTCTTTGTGTGCCTCTGTCACAAAAGCAATTGCCTACTTAATATGCTGTTTGCATGATTGCATAAACTGAGAGAGCCCCTCAGAAAGATACATTTCTATTTGGATCTTGAATTGAGTAAAGAAAATGATCCGAGATATTTTAAGGACACCTCCTCTAATGATTTGTGTTGTAGGTTTTCAATCTGGAGTGCACTTACCTTGTTAGAGTCTGACGCTGGTCCCCACGTTGTTGGTCATGTGCAGCACATCCTTTACATCAGAGACCGCAGATGGAACACACACATATCAGTCCTGCTGCTCTCTGATGGCAACAGGGATATAAATAACTGAAAGTGAGGACTGCATACAGTACCAGTCAAAAGTTTGGACACACCTTCCCATTCACTTGATTGAGAAAGTGTGTCCAAACTTTTGACTGGTACTGTATATTCTGTTAGCAGCAGGACCTGATTGTTGGACTATATTGATTACATTATCGGTGTGTTTGTACTGATGGTAAGAGATGGTCGGAGCAAGGATAGGAAATGAATGTACGATTTTTGCGAAAGTGAATACGAAAAAATTGTACTGCATACACAACCAAGTTGTGCCAGTCTACAATGTTCAGCATGAAATACTTTCATTTTAAATGGGCAAAAAATCCCCAAAAAGCAAGGCACAAACTCAGTGAAAATTGTCTTGCAACCAACATGGCACCGAGTCAGAATTTGTGCCTCCACCAATTTTGCATTTGCCCATAAATAGCCCTTTGTATTTTTTTTTAAAAGTAACAGATTTAAAAACAAGACAAAGAGTCTACAGCCATGCTAGTGACATGCTGGTGTTTAGCATGTAGAATGTAGTTTTACATGTTAATATGCTATCTTTTTCTAATTATTCGAAGAAAAAAAACAAAATACAGCTGAAGCTAATTTAAAAATGTTTTAGTTTTGCAGGTATTTGGTCATAAACCAAAGTAGTGGATGAATCAAAATTTGTACCTGCTGGTGCTGCCAGATGTTACTACGATGCCCTTCTGTGAACCAAATTTCATGGCAATCCATCCAAAATTACTGAGACATAACACCACAAACATGATCCTAATGCTATCACCAAAGTCACCAAAGGTGCATCATCTTGGAACCCTAAATGTTTACCAAATTTTGTGCCAGTCCATTAAGTAGATGTTGAAATATTTCTAGCCTGCTATTGGTGCTTGATTAAAATCAAGGACTTGAAACTGGATTTCTGCCTGCATGAACTTTGCACTTGCATAAAAATAGCCCTCTCTACTTTACAAAATAATTTCCATTGTGTAGCGCATCACCAGTGAAAACATTATTGATAAACTCAACTGGACAGAGGTTATTAGTTTCGGTCATAATGATATATCTGGTACATGGTTCCTTTAGAGATTAGTCTTTGTCTGGGATGAGGTATTTCCAATATCATTCACACAATCACGACTATTCAAGGATGTGTCTCAGTGTCCACAGGTGTGCAGGTAAATTACACACTCGCAGTCTAATTCTGTCTATTCTACTCTATCCATCTATTACTATTTTGTAATCAGTCTCTAAATCACCATGTAATAATCTGTGCAGACGAGCAATTAAGCTAAGGAATTGTGCTGGAGACATGACTGCTGTAGAAAATAGTACAGGAAACAAGAGGAGGTGGGCTTTGTTAGATGGAAGCAGGAGAATGGGAAACCACAAGTGACCTGGTGTGTTTGAAAAGTTTGAGTAAAGAAACAAAGTTTCTAGTGTGGCAGCAGTGGGAATAAACCTGGTGTGTGTACAACCAGTCATTTCTGCCACCTGAAAATGGCCGGGCAGAATGAGTGCAGATTCATATCAAATAGAATCCCTCACTCATTCATCTTTTTATTTTATTTATTTATTTAGTTTTAAATTGTTTAAAAAAGCTCTCTTTGGTTTCCATAACCAGGTATGTAAGTATCCACAGTAATGCACAATGAACATTAAAGGGGACCTATTATGCTTTTCTTTATTTTCATATATATAATGTTACAATATTGGATGTTTATATTAAATATGGCCAAAGTGTCAAATAATGTGGTAAATTAATGTAGAAGTAATCCTTTACTGCTTTTACTGTTCCTCCCTGCATTCATTCTAACTGATCTGCTGTACAAAGAGCTCCAAATATGACCACAGCTTGTTGTCTTCCTGTTTTAGCGCTGCTCACGAAACTCTGCTAATTTGGTGAGGAACACTTTTCATTTCCTGTAAATTCTTCACAATAAAAGTCTCTCATTATTGAGTAATTTGAAAGGGTTTGAAGCAGTAAAGCAGGAAATGTCGGGTTTGCATCAGCAGTAACTTAACTAACAGCGGTAACTGGCAGGCTTCTGGAAAGCTAGCCAATCCAAACAGAGTGGGCTCATCATGCGGGTGGAGGGGTACTCTAATGGAGTCCCAGAATAAAGAATTTAGTGCTGCAAATGAGCATAATAGGTCCCTTTAAATGAAATGATGCAATTCTTGTCATGGGTTTGCAAATAAATGTTGCAGAGGACAGTGCAAGGAAAACATGTAGGTGGTTTTTATTTGCTTCTGTCCTCCAATATATGCAGAGACCTCGCTCCAAATAAGCATAATTTGCAGTCATTTATTTCTCAAATGATGCTGTTAGGGGGTGAGGCATTTCCTGAAAGCACTGCAGCTAAACTTAGATGCAAATGCAAAATTCCGCTAGAAAGTCAGGACCCTCTCCTCTTGCATTATCCATTATTACTGTAGAAAATATTTTTCAATTGATTTAACTGTAATATAGACAGAGATCATTTGCCCTCATTTGCCCCCTCTCTTAGAGCTGTGTTCATTGCCTCAGGGTGCTTTGAAAAGACTAATAACAAAGCGCTGATTGCTCAGCCTCTTTTATAGCTTAAAAAATGTTGCTAATTGTCATTTAACTTACAATATAAGTTCTTTGTTGAAGTGATTGCAGTGGTGATGTAGCTACTAAATCTTTAAAGTCTTTTTTCTGGAAATGTTTATAATATTTTGTCTATTTAAGATACCACATCTGCGCTCATGATTTCCATCAGCCATCCAGATGTAGTGGACACTGAAAGTTTCTTTACAACAAGACTGCAAGACTTGAAATGTCCTTTTCCATGAGCTGAATCCATTTTCATGAAGTGTGCAGTGGGAATGCGTATTGTGATGCAACAGCAGACTGGAGAAAACAATACAGCAATTGTCTCCCTCCTGCTCGTCCCGTGTGATCGTATTCATTCTTCAGCCCAGACTTATCACTGCTCTCCTCTGCTGGTGGCCCCTGGGCTTAAAGCCGCTGGAGCTTAAAGGCCCGCAGCCTCCTCAGTCTACCTGATTCCTCCTCATGCCCCTAAAGACCAGTGTCCTCCATTTGTCATTGGTAAACATGCAGAAAATCTGGTGTGTGTGCTTCACATGACAAAAGCTCTAGAGGAGAGAAACAAAGAGGACACAAAAATCAGCATATTTTCAAGAGATGTGAATTTCTACAAAACCTCTGAAAAGCAGACTGTGGGTTTTAATTTGTTAGCTTAAGGTGAGTACGTTGTATATTTTATTGTGTGTCATACTATTTTTAGCGATTTAATCCCTCTGTTTGATTTATTGGATTCGCATGCCTAAAAGAATAACCTATCACGTAGCGAGGAGAGGTGGAGTGATATTTATGACACGGCTTTACTCAGAGTCATTATAAATCCATTGACCACCGTTGTGTCACATAGCCTTCTTGGAGTCCCAGCCAATGCATTCTAAAAACAATTTTTAAATACCCATGCTCAATGGGAATGTTGATGAATGGCCTGTCTCACACTTTGGGAGGGTGGTGTGGAGGGGGGGTGAGGGGGGGGGGGGGGGTTGAGTTAGGTGTAGAAGAGCAGGAGAGAATCCTGATGAAATTACAGAATGGATTGATTGATCTCCATGGATGCATGTTGCAATGGAGGCATGCAGTTAAAACTGATGCATCTAGATTAGTGTCAGAGGAGCCGCTGAAGGACAATGAAAGCCATCGCCAGGAGACGTGACCTTCTCAGCATATGAAACCCCCCCCATCACACCAGACCGCGCTTCATGGCAGTAAACCAAGAGCTGGAGGAAATGTTGTCACTGCCAGGAGGAGAGAAACAAAAGGACAATATGAGGCAGGAATGAAATTGCAGATGTTTCAATTCATATTCATTAGCATGGCTTTTCATTACAGAGGAGAAATGAATGGTTACAAGACAACTGCTAACACAGAGAGGAACTGGGGTGTTGTGGTTCAGGCTGTGCAGCATCATGCACAAATCACACATGGACACACAGTTGTGTTAATTTGTTCTGCTTTCCAAGAGGCAATACATTCACAGTCATGTTAAAATTGATATTCTCTGGCACAGTGGACTTCCCAGTTGTGGGTCAGCGGGTGGTGAATGTTTGGAAAACTCAAACCCTCCAGGACAATGAGAAGAAACAATGTTAATTAAAGCTGCAAGCAGTGATGACGGGGCCCTTGCACCTTAGTGCACAACGGGGTGCACCGCAGTTGAAGAGCTGTTATAGCGATGCAGCAATATTTACCAGAGGGCAACTGACATGGATACACATATTCTTGAATATTGGACTTTGCACATAGGAGATAAATATCACTTCCAGATTGTACTATGTGGCACTACAGAACTCACTAATGTCTATGTCATGTTGCTGAATATCATGTGTTGACCACACAGTGTAAATTGCATCTAAATCAGTTTCTCACAGAAGGCTGACTTCATGTTGTCAATAGGTGGCACAATAACTATGACTCAATATGGGCATGTAGATATCTTCAGGCCTGGACTCTTATCCAGCATGTGGAAAGTGGGGCAGAGCGGACAATGAGGAGGCAAGTTACAAAAGCTTCTTTCATGGCGAAACATGCAAATTTTCCACATCACCGTGGCAACAGCATTCCACGAAAACTTACAAGTTTTGCATTTTGGCATTGTGAATGTCTTGAGATTTTGCTGACCATATTTGAGGTGGACCCTATAGGTTTGAAAAGTTCCAAGTGCCTTAAATAATGTGTAATCACTATATCTATGACATTATAGTTCAAAGTATCGACTATTTGTTCACAGTTTAGCACCACATATGTCTGAGGGTTATACCAACCAAATTTCAAAGGAATCTGATAAACCATCTACCAATAATTCAAAAAAAGTTTGCATAAAGTACAGGAATGGCATAACTCCAAAGCATGATGATGCAGATGATGTTAAAAACAATAGCCATGACAGTCATGGTAGTGCCATAAGCTGTGATGTGAATACCAAATACTTATGCTAGACTGTGAGTCTGGACCACTAACTGACTCTGGCTACACTGTAGCAAACCCGACAATCAAATCTACTTGGGGAATGGAGTAAAAAATGACTGAATACAGTATATATCCATCTTTGGTTACAAGAGGTGAAGCAATGGAAATCGACCGAACAGTGTGCAGATTCTGATTTGTTCAGTCTGTCTCTGCCATTTAGCTGAATAACTTAGGAAGTACAGCAGCAGGAGCATAAGAATGGGTGAGTGGACTTTGATTTTCTGCCCTGTCTGTGCTGAAGTGGATGTACATGCTTATTCTTGCTCAACAATTCACCTATATAAGTCTACAAATATGTTTCAAACATATTTAAGTCTTGCAGCATTTTGCATAAAAATAAAAATAAAGATAACAATGATTAAAATCACAAAGAGCTTTTTGTATCCCCCCCCCCCCCCCCAAAAAAAAATATGGCTACACTCCATATATCGCCCCCATATTCAGTTTGCAAGCAGTATTTCTGCACAAGGTATTTGCAATCAATGGCTCCATTCTGTACAAATGCAGGAAATAATCAGGTCCATCCACACAGAATAAAGGTGTGGAGGTTTGTGTGGGAGGATGGTTAGATTTATACACCATGTTTGTTCCATTTTTGTCAGTAGTTAGCATTGACATTTTCATTATTTCGATTTTGTACATAAACTAAACTAAAGGTTTTGTTTGCTTGACCTACGTATACTAAACTTGTACTATCATTTCACATATTTATCAAACAAGTGAATGAAAAACTTTGACAGTGAAACTGCAGTGGATGCACACAATATCAGTCTTCAAACGAATACAGTAGAAACATTAACATGCATAGTTAACATTTTTTCCCTATCATAAATTGCTGCTGAAAACAAAATGCATGTCAACACAGTTTGGAAAGGATAAGCTTGTGAAATTGATGGAATATGTTCACCGTTAACAAAAGTGTATGACTGTTTGTGGTCCGCAGGCAGTCTAAAACAACATATGGTAATTAGCCGAGAAAAGGATTTATTGGTCTGAAGAGAAAAATCTTGGCAGGCTCATATTGTCAAATAACATCACCCCCCCAACTGTACTGCTTCTGCATAACATTGACATGCATTTTCATGATTCTGTAGCTTATTGCCTATTTTCTATTCCCTCACTCGCATATCCTTTCTTATTAACCTGCATATTTGCAATATTACTAGCAAATGCCCCACTGTCCCCTATCTTGTGCATTTTGCACTCTCTAAAAGCAAATATACCTGTGGAGGAAATTGGCTCTACAATAAGGTGAGCATGATGTTAAAATGGTTTTGCCTTCGGAAGTTATAGATTTTTAGAAACTGGTGTGTGTGTGTGTGTTTGTGTGTGTGTGTGTTTGTGTGTGTGTGTGTGTGTGTGTGTGTGTGTGTGTGTGTGTGTGTGTGTGTGTGTGTGTGTGTGTGTGTGTGTTGCCCAGGGATATTTGTGAAACTCGTGGCTTTCCTTACAGATACATTTAAAAGTCCTAATATAGAAAAATATGCAGTAACATCTGTAAACAAGCCTACTCAGACTGCATGTAAGTTTTGAACTCGCTCTTGAAGACTAGATTATATCTATTAGAAGTTTGTTGATTGATTTTATCTTTGCAAACTACATATTACCTCAGCTTTAAAACAATCCCTCTGCAAACAAGGAGTATAAGGAGTATCCCTAAAGGACCATGTACTATAACCCATATATAAGCTACTGTTTACAGGATTCACCTCCTACATGTTGCCTGACATTGACTTTTTTAGTCAAGTAGTTGCTCATTTAAATGATTATAGAATCCACTCATGATTGAAGAAACTTTAGATCACCTGCATTTATAGAACCTGCCTGCTTTGGATGTTACTTTAATGATTCAAAAGCTCCGTCGCACAGCCAAGGACAACTTTCCAAGACATCAGATATCTATCACAGCGTAACAGCCAGACACAACCCCTGATAGCTCTGAAAATGTAATATTCATTAATGCATTCGTTTGGCTGCTGTAAAAATGCTCTCAAGCCCCCTGGTTCTGTATGCTTAGGAGAGAATAGTGATTAGTGAGACTGGGGACAGTCTGCTGATTCAGCGCATAGCATAGGCTTTTCATTGCCTTATAGTGAAATCCATGACCGCTCCTCTATTCTTCATAGTCTCTCACTGCCACTTGCCTCACACAACAGCCAATTAATTTCAGTGTAAATGAAACTGGTTCATGAAAGCCACAAATACAGCATGACTAATTAAGTGTTGTGATATTATATTGTGCCATTTATCGCATTGATGTATAATCAGGTTTGATAATATGTTAAGTATCCCTTTTGGTGAATATTAGTAGCTATCCAACTTTAAATTCATGTGAGCAAGGTAATATTATCAAGAATCTGTAAGAAGTATGTTGCATTTGAATATCTTTTTCGTGTGATCCTTTGATCCACTGTATCTCATCAACTCTAAAAAAAATATAAAAACAAGCATTTGGACAACCCCTAGCTCACAATCAAAGCAGTTCTTCTGAGAAAACCCATATGACAAAAGATAAGGGCCTGTGGACTACACAGCCTCCCTTTAATTCTCAGGGCTTAACTATCCGCTCTGTTTGAAGCGCGATATTTGACGTACACCTGATAATCCCTCATTCAACATTAGCCGACAGTTTTTAAGAGTGCTCTCTCCGCCCTCCTCTTGCTTCCCTTGAACATTTCTTTGCTCATTTTCGCTGAGATCCCAGGGCTGATGTCTGCCACTGATAAAGCCTGATCCTCAGTAATTACACAGGGTAAGGGAATTGGATCTGTCTCTGGCTCCAAACTGTGATTTCTACTTCGCCTTGTCCCCCACGCTGTGCCTTTTCTGGTGATGAGACTCATTACAATGCCTGATGCAGATCCGCTTTTGTCGTAAGCAGCACTGTAATCACCCAGAATGCTCTTACATTTCAACTTGCATTCATGTGTCAGGGCTGCATTTCAGCAGTGCTAACTTGTCTGAGGATGTGACTCACCTCGCTGACTGACAACAACCGAAGTGAGCAGAGAAAGAACATATGGGATAATGAACAGATGAATCAAAACTGTGTGTAGTAATTACCAGTTCACGAGGTATATGTTTATCACATATTTACAAGGCATATACCGGGAAATTGATATGTTACAAATATGGAAAATATGTTCAATGGCAGCATTTGAAGAAAGGAAGTGTCATCAAGTGAAGAAGGCACAACGTTTTTACTTCAATTTTTGTCATTCATGGGTATATTAAGTACATCAAAAGAGCAAGGTTTACTTCTTAATAGCAATCCTGTGGTTCAGCTTTGTCAACAAAAGCACCGTGACTAAGGTTAGGAAAAGATTGGGGTTTTGGTAAAACTTATGTGTCTTTGGAGTGCCTTGGTAGCTGAGTAGTTACTTTGCATGCCACATGATGGTATCGTACCTGGTTCAATTCCTACTGTAGGTCATTCCCCACTCTCTCTCCCTGTTTCTTGTTGGCTTCTATGCCACCTACTGTCAAATACAGGCAAAAATGCCCAAAAATAAATCTAAAAGAAACCCAAAAATTTTTTGTCTTGCATCAAAGTCATTGTTGACCTTTCGGATATTTAGCCAAGATGACAACCTTTCCTTAACCCATACCCAAGTGCTCTGAGTGCCTAAACATAACCATAAACAAGAGACTGTAATGCATTATGCATGTAGGTCCTTTAAGCTGAATGCTAATAGGCATGTTCAGCAGGTATAATGTTTACCATGTTCCATGATCACCATTATATTTTAGAATGTTAACATGCCATCAGTGTCGCTGGTATTTGGTAAGTAACATTTATGGCACCAGATGATATATAACAAGATAGTATAGAAAGTCATTAGGATTCATCCTCTGGGGACCATCAATGTTTGTACACAATTCTGTTGCAGTCCATCTAGTAGTTGTTGCAGCACTAGATGAAAAGTTGGGATCCCCAAAGTCATTAGGATTTATCCTCTGGACACACTGGATTTCTGTACCAAATTTGATGGCAATCCCTCCAATAATTACAGTAACATTTAACTAACCAACTAAAATGAAACCCTGAAGGTAGCAGTAGAGGACAGCTAAGAAGAACAAGTCATTAGGATACAAAATATTCATGTATGAATGTGATCTTCAGGTTTGGATGAAGACGGTGGAGAAGGAGAAAGTTTGGGAGACAGAGAAAGCTAGATTGGAAATCAGAAAAAAGAAAGTTGCAACCGGCTGAGAGAGGATCTCAGACTGATGAATGACACTGCTCAGAAGAAGAGAGTGTTAAGGTGATGAATACTAGTATAGCCAAATCTTAGTCTAATGGTATAACACACACACACACACACACACACACACACACACACACACACACACACACACACACACACACACACACACACACACACACACACACACACACAAAAACAAAAAACAAAACATCCTCTGCACTCTAACTTTTATCCACAAACATTCAGGACTATAAAGTCAGGAAAAGCACATTTAAAGAAAATACTGTGTCTATTAGAGAAAAAATAAAATTATATATTTTCTCGTCATAATTGCAACCACAACACCAAACACACAACAGTGTGGTGGCATGTCCCAATACAAGTCTTATTTACACCAGCAACGATTCTCTGGAGAGGAAATAAGCCACTGAGATATTATTTGACATCCACTGCAGCACTGGATCCAAAGTCATTATAATTGGAAAGGCAGGAGAACGTTTGTCAGAAAGCGCACTCATGAGGGAGGTACTCGTACCCATTGTGTCAATCTTTTACCATGGTGATGCCGGTACAAATTTGTCTGTGTATTGAAAGGTTTATTTGTACATGAATTATACATTAATTCCCCTTTTCCTAAGTCACACAGGCATTGATAGAGCGCAGCAATATGACAAACAGTATGACAGTACAGTATGACAAGTCATACCGTAATTGCCTCGACGGTATCCTAGCTATTATTTACACAGTTTGATCCAATTTGTAGTTTGAAATTGTATGTTATACTTACATTGTTTGGACAGATGTTCACCTTTTCCCTTTATAATTCCATATAGCCATACAGACAGTTGGTATTTGAGGGTACCATCCATTATCCATTATTGTTAATTGGTGAATTAAGGAATGTGCATTAACACATGAAATGTTCACTGTAGAAAAGCTGCAATTTCCACATCAAAACAGCTTGAATGCCTGAAGGATTGACTTATAAGTGTCTTGAATGACAAACCAACCGAAAGTGGATACAATCTACTCTGTTACCTTCCTTTATGACTGAGCAATTAGCTCCCTCTTTCCTATGTAATTTCGGCGTTTAATGTGAGAATATTAAAGACATCCAGAAAGCACAGGAGAGAAGGGAAAGAAAGGAAACATTGACTTTAATCTGCTCAATTGAGCTGCTGTGATTTGGTTGTTGAAACCGCTGCCAAATGACCCGAGGTTTCTGTTGGGTGACCGGCGCAGTGCTGCAGCTGTTGCTTTTATGCTAAACCCCTCTGTGGAGACGCTGTTGATTGTGGGATTAGAACACAGGTCTCCTCCCCTGTTCATTGCTTTCACTTCAGCCGTGTTTCATGACAAGACAGCCCCGGACCTCAAATCTCTCCTTTAGGCATCATTAGGGAATAATCAATGCAACGGCCTAATCTCTAGGAATTTGTGCACCTGTCAATAAGTGAGCTAGTTGTGAATAACAGTTTCTTTACACCTTAAGTGTTTTAAACAAACAGGAGAGTTAGTTTTGTGACCTTGCATGCTATAATAAATTTCACATGGACTCATAATCTATTTATCTCAGCATGTTAGCTTACTGGAAAGACTCTCGAACAGTAACTTCTCTTGCCTGAAAGCCAGAACACAGTTACTGGAGCAAAAACATATTTTAGAATCGGTTAAAATTCGTACCTACTGCAATTTGATCGAGTGAAAGCTAGCTGGTGAGCTAAAGCTAAAACTTTAAACTAAATTGACTTACTGTTTGTCTATAGTAGCTCTTATCTGTAACTGAAAAACATCAATTTTAATAAACAGCTTAATAATTCAGTTTGTTGTTTCATATAACTAAATGGGTCAATCAATGCTGAGCCATGTGAAATTCATGTGATTTGGTGCAAGCAGATACTTCTAAAGCATATATTTGGAATAATTTTGTTTTCAGACACATTCCTCTTTTTATTTTCTATTTATACACATCAGTAATTACCTTTGACCAGGTGCAATGAGATTGATCAATACAATTTTGAGAATATATACACTTTATCTATCAAGAATAAATCACATTTTCACAATCATGTCATGGAAAGAGGTAAAAAATATTTTATTCCAACCATATTATATTGATTATATTGTTATATTGATTTCAGCCAGACACCTGGCATACATATTATGAAATATTAAAATTAAAATTAGGTTTATCTTTAAGTTTATGTTCAGATATTTAGTTGAATCATTCTCTTCAGGAGTTATTCCTCCAGTTTTTAAATCAGCTGTTGTTCCGTCTCTACTGAAAAAAATCTTGACAACCAAATCTTAATAAGTTTAGACCCATATCTAAATTACCCTCTTTTTTGCAGTACTGGAGAAGTAGTGGAGAATGAGGTATCTTCTCAGCTCATATCCTTACCCTATGATTGATCACTCAGTCTTTGAAAAGTTTCGGTCCTGTTTTCAAATTCATCATAATATAGAGACTACACTTCCAAAAGTTTAAATTAAAAATAGGATGCTGACTGTTGTGCTGTTTTGGTGTTTGGTCTCTCTGCTTGATTTAGTTGATCATGGTACATTTATTAATTCTTAATTCTTATAAGAACTCAACTATACAAGCACATTTACTTTATTCTATATTCCTTGCAGTGGTTTCCCTATGGTGTACAGAATTGATTTTAAATTTTTGTTGCTTTTTTTTTTTTTAACTCACTGAGTGGCCTCAACCCATCTTACAGCATTGACCTTCTCACCCCTTACACTCCTTCTCCTACTCTCAGATCTGCAGAGCAGCTGTTGCTCTCAGTCCCCAGAGCAACATACACACTGCAGCCTACAACTTAGAGCTGCAGTCTAGAAACACTGAGACAATTATAAAGTAGCAACCTGCAATGTAAGGAGGGCAGTAAAGGAGGCAAAATGGAAATACATTTCCAGGAGGGCAACTCCAGATGCATGTGGCAAGGTCTAAGAATTATGACAAACTACCTCAGTGTCCTCCTCCTTATTTTATGCTTTTATTTATATTTTTATCCATTGCTTTTTATCTATGTTCTTGTTTCTTTACTGTATTGAACTTATTCTATTTTTTGATTGCACTGTATATTGTCTGTATTTATGACTGTAAAGCACTTTGTAAACTTGTTTTTGAAAAGTGCTATGTAATTAAAGTTCATTATTATTAATATTATATAATCATTAGCCTAAAAAAGCAGAAAAGTTAAGGCATTACAACCTTTCTATCTGTTACACAGCTTGCAGGCCAGACTTACAACATAAAAAAAAAAATTAAAAAAAATCACTGGTTCTGGCATAACTTCTCTCACCCTTTGTAGGGCAGTCTGGTTGATACCTGGAGGTCATACTTATTTGCCTAAAACAGTCTTTGGCACCATAAAAAGCCAATATGCTCTTTTGGAGGCATGCTGCCATTCACATAAACAAAGACTCTTTGAGCCATTTCTATGCAGCTATAACAAGTTTTACCAACAGATAACCTGGCCTTCCAAGTTTGTGAACAGATAATGAATGACCTTGTGTAATGCAAATTGGTAACTCCTTTATTAAGCCTAATCTAATTAAGATCCCCCTTCACACATTATTAAGGGAAGCCAATAAACAAATGCGGGGTATAAAGATTTGGCATGGGAGCGTAATCATAAACACGTCTTTAATTTCACAGCAACACCGCAGTGTTGATTGCTGCCATGCTGCTGGCCATATGTCCTTGAAGATAGACAGTAACTGAACCATTGTGTACTTATTAGTGTTAAATTACACATGTAAAATACATGATGTACAAGCAGTTTCACTTCATTTTTTAAATAGAATAGTATAGGAGTTCCCTGATATCTTTACCTCCTTTAGTACAAGAAACGTGATTACCCCCCCCCCCCCTAATATAGAAGTTAAAAAACAAACAACCAGCATATGAGAGTCATAAAAAAATAAAGAGATGCACAGTAGCTCCTTTCTACTCACTGAAACGCTTTCTCTGCCACCCCCCTCCTTCCTCCTCTTCTCCCACCTTAACTTTGGAGGAGGGCCTCCCCTATGATGCCTCCAGATTGCACTCGTAACAATGTGACCGGGCCCCGACGCAGGGATCCACATTTTCATATCTGAGGCCTATGATAGATGAGGCAATCTGAAAAAGTTGTGCTGAGAGATACATCAGGTGGCAGACAGGCCCAGATAAAGGAAAAAGAAGACTAGGGCCCCCATTGTCACCGCTCCATGGATATATAGTGGCTCCCCCAGGACCAATAACTCACATACATATTCAAAAAGTACAACAGCAGTGTGCCACCCCGGGGACAGATGCTAAAGCAGGTAAACCTCTGCCTCCCTCTGCCAGGCTCCCAACACTGTACTACAGGTTTAATGACTGGCCCTCCTCAGACTTACTGTTACCTGAATTATAGCATGTTAGTGGTTATGTGGCTGTTTATCCACTAACACGTTGTTAAAAACATGCAGTTTTACGAGGACTTTGACACTGTCATCAACTTACATCCTACAGTGCAAATTAAATTCTGAATGCTGGTGATGAATATGAATAATTTATAGCCTAAAGAGACTGACATTTAATGAAGCTATTGGTGATTTGACCTAACAAATTAATCAATGTCTAATCTAATTTATTAAACACACTGCAGGGTCAAAACCCTTTCACTCATTTATCTTTGTCAGAAATTGTAAGTGCTAGGGGGGAAAAAGAAACAGTTAAGCCCTCTGATGTTGTCTCTAGTGGTGTTGAGGAAGCTTCTCTGAAGACGTAGTCAGCAAAGTAACAACTTACTGTACACTGGTAATAATTAAAGTACAGCGAGGCTACCAGTGTGAGACATAATTTACTCACTTCAAAGAAGACTAGGCATGCCCAGCTCAATTGGACTGCAAGTCAATGGGATATAGGTCAACATTTTCACAATGTGCTGGCTTGGAGTATTCTTCATCAGTGCTGTAGAGCAGTGGTTGCCAACTTCCGGGTCTGGACCCCTAAAAGGAGTCATAAGATGAATGTGAAGGCATGCAATGCAACTAACAGGAGAAGAACAAGGAACAAACAAACCAAAAATATATTTCTGCTATAAAAATGATGTTTTAGATTTCTGGATTACTGCTCATCAATGTTGATGAAGGCTCAAAAGCAGGTTTTGTTTCAGGTTTAGGGTTAGGGTTGGGGTTAGGGTTAGTATGCAACATGAGACCCAAAAATGTTGTCCATACCAGTGACCAGTGGCATTACAACAAAAATGGCCATAAAACTATGAAGAAAAAAGCATCAAATACATATATTTATTTATATGTGAAGTGTTCTTTCATCATTTGAACTTTTTAAGTGAAATTATCACAGTGGTTGACAAACACCAGAAGCAATTTTGAGATATTACTGTCACATCATTGTGTGTGGGGGCCAGTCTTCAATACTTACCCATAGATGCTGATGCATTATGGGCACCTAAGAAGGAAACATGAGACAGAAGCTAAATGATTATAACTCCACATTAAATTGTAAATGATCTTCAGCTCCTGCAGCTTAATTTGCAGTCTAATTTTCTCCTGCCTCTTGATTGCCTCTTCCTCCACTGTCTCAATACCTTTTCTGTACACTTGGACGTGGTGAAAAGTTGTGAAAAATGAGTCAATATGCTGGCATTCAGTCAGGACAATATATGAAGTCATAATAAGTGTACAGTGAAATGTATAAGGAAACCAGTTATTCATTTCCAGAGGGACCTACCGCAATGTCAGACAGACTGTATCAGGACAATTTGTCATGCATTATTGCCTCCAGTGCACAGTATGCCTCAAGTCCATGTGTATTTCAACAACGGGGTGTAAGTCATTACAGTATATTCAGTGTTTTCAACCAGCAGGCTCAGCAGTCTAAAAAAAGTCACTAATTATTCTGAATCCACAGTAGTTCATGAGCAAACACTTTAAATCTCCAACCCGACATGTTAAACAATATAACTGCAGGAACACTTTGCTTCATAACAGTTTATCATGGGCAATACAAAGGACAGAAATGCCCAAAAAGTAAACTTCTGAACACAAGTGCTCATTTGCACATTAAATGTCACTTTCAGCAGACTTTTAGACTGGCTTAGAGAGATGGAGCCGAGACCTACGCTACACTTCTTAGTGCATAAAGAATTTTTGAAGTGCTCAGTTAACTAATTTTAGCAAGTTTGCTGATAAATTCTTTACACCAGCTCTTAGGATTGAAATGTACTGTGGGAGACTCCCAAGAGCACCAGCACATGCCATGGAGCAGCAGGCTTTTCAAATCAATACGCACCCTGAACTGCATTAGCATGCAATGATAATGTAACTTTGACAAAAAAAGATGTTGACTGTGATGGATTGCCTATCTTAAGCTCATAGCGCCTGCGAGTTGATTTTAGGGTGGCACTGAACAGGGTTGTGCACGGATATTTGGAGCTCTCAGTTGTCAGCTTCTTACTTTCTATGCTGGGGCCAGTAGATTAAAAACGTGTATACAAAAAACATGAATATTATACATTATACATTTTAGAGAGGTTAAATATCTTGACATACAGACTACTTATATGGATATTTGTTAATGACAGACATATCATGTTCACCTCCAGAGTCAGGAAACGCACCCTAGTAGACCCTCAGCATAACCTGTTCCAACTACTCCCGTGTGGTAGGCGTTACATAACATTGTGCACCAAGACAACCAGGCATGAGAACAGTTTCCTCCCACATGCCATCACCCTGATGAACAGTTACCTCAGTCATAATAACCCAGTAATATAGCACTATAATACCCAGTGTATCAACAAAATATACAGTATCTAACAAAAGTGAGTACACCCCTCACATTTTTGCTTTTCTGTATATCTATATGTATATATTGTATTTGTTTATTTCTATATGCATGTATCTATTTTTCACCCACTTTCTTGTTAATAATAGAGCTATTTTTATGCTGTCCTTGTGTAGCCTTCTCAAATTGCTGTGTGTAAGCACATTGGGAGCCACCAGAAACAAATTGTTCATATGCTTAAACACAATTAAAGCTAATAGTTAAAAAGCTACTAATTAAAGCTGATTCTGATTCAAACATCTCGGTCAAGTGCCTGTGTACATAGTTTCAATTCTAAACTATTTCTCTAAAAGATTAAAATATATTTGACAGCTGTAGAAAGAAAACCTCCCTCAACTTTTGACAATGTAAACAATTGTTGCTGATATTGCTACGACCAATGAGCCAACAGTAAAGAATGGTTTTAGCTAGTTGGGCCAAATTACATTTGATTGAATAAATTTACTACCAGTTAAGGATGAGTCATTACAAATCAATGATATTTTTACATATATTTGAGACATAAGCCATAACTGAACAAATCATATCGGGACACATGATGAAATTTCACTGTTGCTCAATCCTTACTGGTGGATAGAGGTTTGTGACATCCCCTTTTTTTCTTTTTTTTTCTCCAAATGAGCCCTTTAAGCTGAAAAGTGTTCTTATTCATGAGTTCATGTGAATATTAAACATTTTTCTAATTTTAGATGCCTCTTGAAAACCATTATTAAACTGTACACTAGTTGGTATTCATGGCAGTCTCACAAAAAAAAGAAAAACGATGGTGTGCTGCTGTGGTAAAGTGAAGAACAACAATGTCAAGTATGAAAAGACAAGTCACAAACAAAGAGAAAAGGCTTGAATAAATGAGTGGTCTGCTTCCATACAGGACACGCAGGGTCACCAAATAGTTTGATGTGTATAAAAGAGCTCTTGACACTTTCCATGTTTTAGCTTCTGTGCTGTGATTCAAACACATCTTTAAAAAAAAAAAAAGTAACCTCTGTCTCTGCACTAATACAAGGAAAAATTCATCTTTTCTATGAACTCATTCTTGAGTAGTGCAATAGATGAAAATGCTCTCCCTGACCTGTCAGAGTGCTCAGTTTGAATGCTGTTAATTGGCACCTCTGAGCACATTTATTTCCTTTAAAATATACTGTGTGTGGAGTATTGACGTGGCTAGTAAATGCCTCCAGAGTTGCTGCCTTGACAGACAAGGACTGACAGCAAAGAAAAAGCCATCAAATTAGAAAATGAAAAAGCCATCCACCTTAAACGCTTTGGTTCTTCCCCAGTACCTTTTATAGTAATTACAAAATATACAATTGAGTTGAAGCCATCAAACGATTTTTCTGCCAGTACCATCATGGAATGATATTCCAATTTTATGCTCCAGTACCTTGAAAGACAGCAACAAATAAAAAAGAGAGCTTATAATATACTCTATATGATTATGATATTGTTTTGAGTGTCCACTTAAATCACTGTGAAAGGAAATAACAGGAATAATTATGTTATATTTAAACAGAATCATTCTCTGCATGTTGCATGATGAAAGCATAATTATTGTGTCAGAAAAGTGTATTTACAATGATACACAGTAACTGCAACGCATAATTTAGCATGAATGCATTAAAAAAAAAGAGTTCTGGTTTTGTGCCAAAACAGCAGTGTCTCTTTAGCTCAGACACTGCTGTAATGATAGTTTAAATATACAAGAGAACATATGAGACAGCTGCCCTGCATGAGACCTCAGCTTTTCCTCTGTGATGTTATCCGGAGCTGCACTTTTACAGCTTTATGGTTTTGTCCATCAGAGGCAGAACTTGTTAACACTCTATGTCCTTAAAACATATTGAAGTCACACTGGCCACAAAAAGGCACAACGTGTTCTTCTTTTATGACTTTTGACACCATTGATACTGATTTATTTATTTCTTCATTTGGGTGGCTGTGGTGTAACATTTGCCTTGAGGTCCTGAGTTTTATTTATGCCTTTCCTTGAACAAATCCAGGCTAGTTTCCCCTATTCGCAGTATTTATGCTAAGCTAAACTAGGCTAGTTGTCTCTTGGCTATAGCAAATGGATAGATTTAAGGGAGGTACAGTATCTGTTTATGTAACTGTCAGCAAGAAACATACATTTCCAAAATATTTCTTTTACCCTCTGAGCTTGTTTTTAAAAAAACATTATTTGGGCATTTTTGTGTTTTTTATTAGATAGTTAGTGGCAGAGAGGTCGACAGGAAACAAGGGGAGAGAGAGAGAGATGGGTATGACATGCAACAAAAGACCTGACTAAAACCAGGGAGGTTACAGGTATGTGGCATGTGCTGTAACCACATTAGCTACCGCCTCCGAGTTTCTAACCCCCATTCAGTTTAGTACTGGTGGATCAAGTTCCAGTTACAGGACAGACATTTGATGAATCATTTGGCATCGAACATTTGACTGATCAGACAGTGAAGGGTTCACATAAATTAAATGTGACATGGAATGGGTGTAAAAGGACACAGTAGCCAGTAATGCCTCACCCACACCTTAGAGTTTGGTTTGTATAAAAACTACTGCTGATATCAAAGTTGTACAATGTTTTAGCAGTGATCACATGATACCAAACAAACACAAATGAGTCAATCTGTGCAATTTCAACCGAGGTTCAAGTGGAACATTAGCTGACGCGCACCAAGTGGACAAATTACTATGGACCCTTTGCCAGACAGGTGAGGTGAGCCTGCTAAAAGCCTTATTCCTCACCCAATCCCCCTTATTAAATCTATTTCAGTCACAGAGGAGGAGATGTAGATGGAGAGCAGCAGACAGTTTCAGGAGGAATTTTAAGCTCTGAGGCAAATCAGATGTGAAGTGTGCAAAACAGTTTTCAGCTGACGATACACGGTAGCAGCCATGCGTGTCTGTTCGTGCATTCGCTGTATGTTGGAATCATTTAAATTATAATATATTCAAATAAATACCACAAAACTTCTTCCAGAAGCTCAATTTAAAAAAAGATTTAGTTGGACAAAATTTACATTTTTTTTTTTTTTTAACCAAAGAGCAAGGCAAGGCGTTTTCTGTCTGTACAGTTTTGTTTAGACTCAAACCATTTTCAATGAGTCATCTTTGTGGTTTGAATATGTCACACCATCTATAGGCAACACTTAAACTACTGGAATTCCATAAGTACTAGAACTACAACAGAGCAGTCATTATGACCCTTGATATATTAGGGTAGAGAACGTCAGCTTCATGTGCCTGTTGTCATATTCTATGATGTCACCTCCTACCCCCTCCCACCACACACACACACACACACACACACACACACACACACACACACACACACACACACACACACACACACACACACACACACACACACACACACAAACACACACACACACACACACACACACACACACAATAGCCACAATAGCCTGCAACATAGCCTATAGTAGACCTATACTAGTGTAAGAGCCGAAATATATTATTTTGAATTTTTATTGTGATTAGAAGACAAATATAGGCCTACTTGGTGGGGCTATTAGATTGCTCTTAGATCAGCAGGTGCGTGCCTGACTTTGTGGTATGAGGTAGGGTTTTTTGAGAAGTGAAAAAGTGGTTTTAGAAAAGCTTAACACCAACAAATATGGATTGAAGCAGATCATTTCATTAGGTAAAAACATGTTCTGAATTTTGGAAATGATTACATCAATGTTTTTTCAATAAATATAAACTTTTGAACTTTACAATGCTCATTTGCGGAGTTTTGGACAAATGGCGATCTATGCTGCCGGAGCGTCTTCACCGTCTTAGCCTGCTGCAACTGACCACTCAAAACTTTCTTTTCGCTATCTTCTAGTTTGAAACAAGCTAGCTTTCCAGCAGTGTAACCCTCCCCAGAAAAAAATCATTGCCAGGCAGATCATATTCAATCACGGGAAATGTAGCAATTATAAAATATCACACCTATACCAAATATGAAAGTTGTGTATCACATTTGAGTTGAACCTCTTTCTCTCAAGATATCACTCTTGCATTCAGCCTCATCACTCTTTTACATTTATCCAGTTCATAATCAGCATTCAACAGCATCTCTGGTGATGTCTTAACTCTGAATATTATGTATTATAATGGGGTATTAGATGCTGTCATACAGTTCTTTTTGAGCTTTGACCAGTGACTTGTATAATTCACTCCAATGGTTGCGTCCAAAAGCTGCAATAAACATTTTCTTTATATTAATAATGGGTCAAATTACTGTTTTGTTTGAAAGAAGTTGCTTGCAGTAATGAACCAGTAGAGAGTTGTCACTGAACTCTGCAGTTTTTCTCAGCTAGGGTTTTTGAGCATCTTTTAACTCATTATTTTAGCATTAAGGCCTCTAAATTCACTGTTTTAATTCACCACTTTCATCTGCATTGTTCCCGGCAGTTGCTATTTCAGTGACAAAAGCCCTAAAACCCCACTGTACACTACCCACCAGCTAACATAGCAGAGCATTTAGGGCCAGATATTTCCCTCGGGAGTTGGTGGAAACCAAAAGCAGACCTAATAGGAGAGTGAATATGGGACTTAGCATAAAATGACTCTAAATTAATGCTAATAGTGTTTCCATGTCTACTAGATGTATGAATAAGCAACTGTTTTCTATAAAAACTTAATATGGTGATAATATGTTCGTGTTGTGTTTTCCCTATGCCCCACATGGCCAAAAATCTGCATGTTTAAAAAATGTACTTTTGCTTTTTAACTGTGGGGTATAGCTATTAAGTCACACTGAATGCTATTGTTAAATTTAATTTAGCTTGGCTGTCACTGTTGTGAGCTGGAACCTTGACTGAGTTTCTATTGCTTTTACACACTGCCTTATTATCTACAGTAATGTCGTCATTATTCAATGAAATACATTTACTGTTTATCCTGCTTCCTACACATTGTCCTTGACCCTTTTTTGCGCCCATATTATATGTTTCTTAAATTGTTAATTGTTTTCTTTTATATTTTTATATTTATATTTATATTTATAAGGCAGCTGGAGGACTGCTCCAACAAAATGTCATTGTCCTGTGCAATGACAATAAAGATTATTCTATTCTATTCTGACCTTTTTTGCCCTCACTGACACCTGCTTTGACATGCTACAGCTCTTAACTGTATTTTGTATGACTGCATAAAAACTCAAGTCTCTCTTCGTTCTGTTCTTGTAAATAAATATTCCAGCTCCAGTGTCACGTCTTACATTTATAAAGCAGCAGCGTTTCAGGTTGTGTCAACATTAGATTAAAAATGTACACATATACAGAACTAATTCTGTGAATGCAGAATAACGATTCCTGTAAGACTGTAATTTAATACAAAATGGAATATGTTTAATTCCTCTCTTGCTTTGGAAGTGGAGAAACATCCTGGAGCACAAGTCAGGTTCAAATGAGGGGGAAAAAAGGCACAGGGAGGAAACAGTAGAGGGGAGAGGTGTGAACCTTTAGCCCCGGTTGCAGCCGAGTCTAAGAGGCTGCCAATGTGAAAAGGCCTGGCTGTGAATTCCCCACTGAGATGGGCTTGGTCCAGAGGGAATGCAAGCCAATCTCCAGCCTGTTCTTCTACCTGGGAACAGCTGCAGCCTCCATCTGCCAGCTCTTCATGGTGGCTACCTGAGGGAAGAACGCTCCACCCCTCCATTTCAGGAGAGAGGCTTCTTTGTTATGACAGAGAGGAATTTCAAGGTTTGGTGGAATCAGTAGGACTCCATCCCTGGTTGTCTGTAAATATGCATGCGTGTCTTTTCTGCTGAAGTGCACACTGACACATACAGTATACGCACACATACACACACCCGAGTCAGGACATTTTTCATTCTACTTTAGAAATGATCTTAATTAGGGTACGGTCATAATTGGAGCAAGCAGAGCCCAGATTTTAGCCAAATCTTCCAAGTTAATGGGGCATGTGAACATCTTAGCCAGATTTCTTCAGGCTTTTTCAAACAGCTTGTGTTGGTCAACAGATGCAGTAAACCGGGTGTCATGTTTACGAAGCGTAACACCATGGTTCAGAACAGAGAAGTCACTGAATCCAAGAATATGTTATTTTCAACCCTTTTCTAAAAATATAGTGTCTGAACTATAGTAGCACTATGGAGCAGTGTTTTAACCAGTGGATCCCCATTAAGTTTGTCCTGTGGGCGTGCACATGGATGCACATGCATGTGGTGTTGTGTTACAGTCCTGCCAAATGGTTTCACACTTTTCCAATGATCTGCAGGTGGCTGTAATGCACCAAGAAATGCAGCAATCCACCAATAAAGGCAGGAAGAAGACAATAGGCAGGTAAACACTGATGCAAACACTGCAAACTTCTGTTAACCTCAAGGACACATACAATGCATTTTTCCCTCGGGGAAAATGCAGTGTAAACATAACTTGTTTGTTTGCACGTCTAACTCCACAGGGCCCCTTTAAGCTGGATTCATACTTGATGCAAGCAGTTAACAGGAGGCCCTGCCATACATACCTATAGTGTATGTTTTTATTTATAAAGCAGCATTGGATTTCTCCTGTTGATACCATCACCGTAATACTAAACAGGTGTATCATACTAGTTTGGACCATCAAGTATCTAGCTTTAATTATATCTCCGACAGTAACTATGTTTACATTGTTTCAAACTATTGTTTTTCTACTGATATAGACCTCTTTATCTGTACAGTATGACATTCTTTATGTATCATAATTGTCTACGTTGCCTTTGTCTCCATCCTCCCTAAGGGATGCCTGTTAGAATGAGGTCTTGAGCTATTGTCTTTACCATTTTCTTTTTTCTTTCATCCCATGTGTTGAAAAACTGCTGTATCAAATTAATCAGTTATCCAGTACCACCTTTTAACCTAGTATCTAGTGTCCTTGTTTGCCAGTCATCTTGTTTTCCATGACTGCACTTGTGCTGTCAGTGTCCCAGATTTTGTAATCTATTGATAGTACAAAATATACTAATTTACTGTATGTGTCAAAGGATATTAACACATGTAAATACAGGCTCTATATTGCTGCTGTTGTTAAATGGTGTAATAAAGTGGTTTTACACCACAAATGGCAGAGAAATTTAGCGAGTCTGTCAGTATGATTATATGAGGTATTTATGTTTGGAAGAATTATGAATGGTTGAAATTAGATTTGTCAGAAAATTCCAATACAGCTTTTTCTAATGTATTTTATTGGTTCAACAACAGCAGCAGTTGCCTGATGGCTCATGAAGGGCCAGTAGAAAGCCACATGGGGACAGTGAGAGACCACCGTCCCAACAGACTCAATGCTTTCAAACGCAATTGCCATTCAGTCATATCTTGTTGATGACGACACTGTCAATGTCAAAGCACCACAGACTAGTTTTAGCCAGCAGTCAGAAGTCCATGGAATAAAGAACAATGAACAGGAAGCTATATGACAACAGAGACATCTGTTTCTTCATGGAAGAATGCATTTCACTGGAATGAATACACCACCTACAATCAAAAGTGAACAACACAAAATCATTTTTAATGGCACCGATACTATACAAAACTCCTGTTACTGTATGAACAGCCATGACACACTGAGCATGTTAAACCCATCAGTTTATGAATTGTGACATTCATATGGGTAATTTATGTTTTATAATTTAAATGTCACATATTGCTCAAATAAACATGTGTTTGTTTCATTGCAGCTAATAGAACTCATCAAAAAACATAAATCCTCATTAAATGGAGCCATTTCAAAGAGCAAGGTAAGATGTACCCACTAACCTTTCATTTGAATTAATGTGGTGATACTGTAGTACCCACACTGACACACCAAACATTTTTTTTCAAATGGCAAGGTTATTCTAAATATCCCATGTCTAAAATGTCATAATGCTTTGTAGTCCCTCTCTCTCTCTCTGAATATCAATGGCCTGTTCCCCTTAGACAAAGGAAACACGACTCATGTCTTTGACTAGATTGCCATTCATCAGGGGCTGTGGTGACATTACTTACCTAATTGATGCACCGCTAATTGCAATGAATTACCCTTGTGTTTGATACATTAGTGCAGCCTCGGTGCACACAGACGTTTCTGCATTCTGTTATGCTGACCACCCCAGTGGGATTGAAGTACAAAGTTAAGTGTGTTTTCATTACATTGGTGTTACATTCAGATTTGACAATTAGTGTCTGGCACACACAGGATTATGTTTCAGTCTTTGGCAACATGCGACAGAACCTTTGCATGTTATCTGCACTGCAGTCAAAAGGGAACCTGTGATTGTTGTATCGATGCAGCCAAAGTGATTTATTCCAATGGAGAGAAGGGCAGTAATGTATTTGTGTCACTTTACACTGGATCCACTAGCCATTGGATTATTGGCCTGTCCAGTTATAATGCAGTTTTTCTAAATGTTGTGTTTACTGTCAGTACAATAAAGCCCCTTTTTTATGATTTGGTCACACAAACACTGTAAATATACCTACCCAGCATGGCGCTGTTAAACAAGAAACACTGTGGCTACACCCTATTTTCAGCATGGCTCAGTAATGCCAGCGATGCTAACAAAGCTAACTAGCTAAAACCTGTCTACTGACAATCTGAAAGGAGTCAATCAACTAATTTTTTGTGTGTTTATCCATGTTTAAAAATGCTGCTAAACTTTGGTGTAAAAAGGTAGCGGACGGTAAACAAATCATTTTTTCAGCTTCTTTATGTAGCAAAAAGATAAATTACATATTATTCTTGGAATATTGGCGATTTTACGAGACATTTTCAACCCATTCCATCCAAACTAAAAGTTGCAGTTGTTGGATGTTTTTGAGAAGCAAGTTCCACAAACCAAGCTTTGTACTTTGGTCGCAGTAGCTGTTCCCGTCCAGTTCTGTCAAGCAAAGAAACTATTTTCAAGGGCAAGGATTACATCAATACAAAAGCTCTGCCAACATAGCGGTGCACCTGGCATAATACATTGTTAATGTATACAGTAGAATAGTTATACAAGGACATTATTGCAGCTATGGCCTCCAGCCATTTTGACTGAGTATTTATAACACATAATACATAATCATATTCCCCTGGTTGAGAAAGACACCTGTTCAATATCTGAGTACCTCACTTGCATTGAGCAGAAGGCATCATGGGAGGTTATATGGAATTGCATTCACATTATTCTGAATTTCATTCATCATTTTACATACGGTTATGCCTTCCTACAAAAAGTTAATAAGCTATCATTTTACATGAAATTTGGCGCTGAAAAATATACACATATGTACCACATACATGGACACCTGAGAAGAAAATGAAAGTAAATCTGACTTAGTCAACATGGCATCCTTGGCGCCAAAAAGGAAATATGTTTTCTACAGTAATTGATATTAACTTATATGGTAAGTCATTGATTTGCTTAGAGTACTGTATAGAACTGCAATAGCATTTCAAAAGGCCACTTTTCTTTTGCTGGCCAGGTTTCTCTTGTGCATCCAGGATGATTCTGCATACAAGCTCCAGTATGAGATGCAGTCATCATCTTGTATGCATTGCCATTTGAAATATGTGCTTCATTCAATTTCATTCAACTCAACTACAGGCTATGTAACACATTCCTTCAGTGGGGAGAAGTATGATAAATGTATGTGTTAGCAGACAATATGGTTTTCAATTAAGTTAACTTTTGGCTGCCAACATAGAACCAAATGAAAACTAGTTAATAAATGCACAAGAGTGCAATTAAGACAATTAAACCACAGTATAAGCACAATTTGAACTGCACAACACAAAGTCCTCATTCCCCAAGACACCCAGGGCAGATGACTCCCAGCCAGCTTCCCACTAACAGCAGGGTCGCACTGATTGCTAATAGTTTAATACCACAAACAGCAGGGGAACCTGTGTGAAGAACAACATGATGGATAATGAAACTATGACCAACCCACTGGGGGGAAGTAAAGCAACCTCCTGCCACACCTACAGCACAAGCTGAGACGCAGGAAGACTCCTCCAGGAAGAGGATGGTGTCCCATAGGGCAAGCAACAAGAGATGCCACACTGTCAGAGAGGTTGTAAACAAATCCATGGTTTAACTCTATTATCAATACCAAATTATTTAGATGTTAAAGGTCAGCTTGTTTGAGATGTCCATCACAATGGTCCATTCCTCAGGGAAATTGCACAAGTGTGCAAAACTGCTGCAAGTTGAAGCACAAAATCAATATTTTTTATAATAACAATGAAAGAGAGACTACATGAAATGTGAAAGTGGTCCCCCACAGAGAATTACCATCCCATCTGGTCTGCAGAATTTTTTAGTGTCTTTCAGCTAATAGTTTTTTGTCAGATTAATTCAATTTAACCACTGTATGCTACTTGCACAGTACCAAATGGCAGACCGATAAAATTAGTGGCTATCTGATTAAAATAGTGGAACGTTAAGCAACCAAAGAGTTGGTAGAGACTACAACAGAGCTAAAAAGAGAGTAAATATTGGGCATACGCTTTTTTTCTAGTGTATGTGCAGGGTTGGGAAGCAACAGAATACAATACAATACAATAATTAAGACAAAAAAGGACAAAAAAGGTAACTGTCTTCCATTAAATTTACAGAAAAAAAGACAATCAGATTACCAAATGTTTTGTGAAAATGGGGATTATTAGCAGGATTACACATTTAAATTACACTTTAAAACAAAGAATAATACTACTACTATGCACTATAAAAGTCCCAAACACAAACAGAGTAGGAAGGAGAGGGCAAAATAACTCACTGATCCATGATGGTGTGAGCAGAGGCTGACACCACATGCCGCGCACAGCGGGCGCACGTACACACACTTCACACACACAGTGAATTTACGTAGGAAGAGGAGGTAGGGACGGTGGTTATGCGCTGTGGCAGTCCCAAAGACTCATACAAAAAAGTTAAAAGAAAGCTAGAGTATACCACAGCTCGTTGCGGTGGCTCTCCACTGAGACGACTGTGTTTAACATTCCCAGAGCTGAGCGTGTGTCACTGGTCACTGAGCATGTTCAATAGTGAATTAGAGTTAGAGAGAATTCTGATGTGTGATGCAGATAGAGGGGAATGAATAAAAGGACAATATGAAACCCACAATGCTGCTGCACATAAGTCTGCCACTGCCATCCTTCTGAGAAGAGCTGTGGAGGAGGACAGAGCTCTCATAGAGTGGGCACCAATACCCAGTGGGGAGTTTTCTCCTGCTGCGACATACATTATGGCTTTGTTATAGCTTCACATAGCCAGTGGGCCAAATGCTGTTTCGTCACAGGCTTTCTCTGAGAATGTCATCTGTAATGCACATCATGTGTTCAGCACTTTCATGAAAGCTCTACAGGCATTTTAGATGCAAAAAATCTTGGTTTCCTCATTTTTTAATTTTCTAACCCTAACCCTTACAGAAGTCATTTTATTGATTTGTTATTGATATTTCTTTTTCTCGTGTCTTTATATGCATATGTGGGATTGCGGTAATCCAAAAGTAACAGAAAGCAATCAAGTTAGGTTACTTTAATTATATTATAATACTTTAATATTTATTGTGATACATAGATTAGGTTAGTCACTACATTTTTAAAAGTAATTGTATCAATTTTTTTTTTTTTAGAAACCCTCCCCAACACTATTTGTGCACTCATTTAACTTAATCATGCCCTCGTATTACTCATAAAATGCTTAAAACGCACACATCATACTTGCTGCCTCTCGTAAAATTAAGCCTAACCAGAATTGCAGTAAGAAGCAATTTCATGAAGACAGCTTGCAGCTTGTTTGGTATTTGTGCACATCATTATGGATAGGGATTCAATAATTAAGTTTTATTTCAGTTTTGGGAAGCATTATGGAGACCTATTGTCAACACTTACTAGTCAAAGCTTTGTTATTAGTCAGAGCACTGGCATTGGTTTTATCGTTTTAAATGTTGAAATTTGGCAGAGGTAACTGACTTTATAATAAATCAGTTGCAAGGCCCTGGACACTGTAGGATGTACACAAAGTGCACAACTCGAGCCTGAAAAGTCCCAACATCCCCGGTGAGGATGTGTCAGACACAGACAGTACTTTTCCGACGGGCCTAACTTTATATAGCACTTAGACTCCTACGTTAAGCTTAAGCTGTTTGGTACATGCATTAATGGATATAAAGATGGATTTTCGTGGAGGATAATTTGTCTGAAGGCTGCCAGAACAAACAGTGAGCCACATGAAATAGGAGACTACTTTGTGGAAGTGATAGAACGGTTGGGTGGGGGGGTATCCAAAGCTTGTACAGGCTGACATGGGAACAGAGAATGTAACTGTCAGAGACATCCAGCTGTATCTGCAAAGAAATGATGAACACAGAAAAGCAGGAGAATGAAGTTACATAACAGGAGCAAGCACAGCAAACCAAAGAATAGAGAGCTGGGGGGGCGTGATACGAAAGGAAGGGATTGAGTATTGGATTCAGCTATTATGGGAGTTGGAAGATGAAGGACTGTTCATTGGTGATAAACTGGACAAAGTTTATCATGAGATATACAGAGCTCTATGAGCGATGTGCCACGCTCACAGTATACCAGAACCAGGTGCTAAGAGATGGCATAGTGAAATTTGACGAACACACATCAGTAGTGTAGTATACATAGGTATTACACTTACCCACTAGAAAAGGTCCGGAATTTACTTGCGCAATGATATGTATCAACATTAATTGCTAGACAGAGATATGTTCTGACATGCTGATATCTTTTAGCATTTTGTGAACGGACGCAAAAGCTCATCGGTCACAATGCAAGCGTCAGGCATTCTGTCACTTTCCTTCAATTTAAGGTATTCTCTGAACTATATTATATAGTAATTAGTATGTTACAGGCCCAGCCTGATGTGTACGTGGAGCCGTGTGTGTGTATGTACTTGTGACGTAGGAAGTATGCGAGGTGGGTGCGCTGTGTGTTTACATGTGACGTCAGTGTGTGTGCGACGGGGAGAACAGGTAGTAAACTACAGAAAAAGAAGTGTGCAGTCACGTTGTAAAAGGAGTTTTATTAGAAGCAGCCACAGTGAAACAGTGTTCAGTTCAGCGTTATACCGTGTGGTGACCGTAACTCTGCAGAGCTGGAAATAAATGCGGTCCTCCTGTTCAAACGAAGAAGTCCCGGTTTTTGTTTTGTGTTTTACATATTTAAACCAGAGACCCTCTACTACGGTTCGGGGTCTGGAGGCTGGTTAGTTAACAAGTAGTTTTATTCTCTGAACTACAGTCATCTGCAACTTCATTAGGAACACGTGCAATATAATTCAATCCAATACAACAGCTCTGCTATTAATTCTGCCCTTTTTTTTTTTTTGAAGTTTATACATTTTCAGCTTTTGATTACATTGCCAAAAAAAGTGATAATTCTACTTTGTTTATTACTGAGGTCATACTAAGTGGTGGTGGTGTACTTGGGTGCATTACATTGCACCCTAATACACCTCAATCACTAAATAATAAACATAAAGCAGAATTTTCACCTTCTTGTCAAAAAATTTAGTATAAGCTTCATAAATGTAGATTTAGAGCTGTTTCATTGAATTGAATTAGATTGCACAAGTTAGTCCATTGAGTATCTTATATAGTTAAGTTATTCTCTGAACTATATTTTATAGTAATAACAAGTTATATAGTATTATACAGCTAAGTAGTTATATTCAGTTTCAGTAGCATTAGCATCATGTTTTTGTTGAATATGCCTCACTCTCTCTCTTCAGGTCTGTTGAATGAGAAACATCTGAGTAATTTAATATTGGTTTTGTAACATCAGCTGATAAAACGCGCAGCACCGCAGTATTTTACACATTGCACCGTTAATATCACCTGTTTAGTTGGAGCCGTTCATATAGACCCTTTCATGGCCTACGTCACTGTGACGTCACGACGTTAGCTGGAGGCAAAACAAAGGTAAGCTTGAGACGAACACCTGCGAAAATGTCGTCTTGCTGTGTTTTTGGGTGCCAAAACCGCAAAAGCAAAAACACAAACTTAAAGTTTTATCGCATACCAGCCACTGCCAGTTGTAGACTACTTTGGTTGAACGCGATTAAACGGAAGGATTGGACTGAAAATATAATCAACAACTCTCGTGTTTGCAGCGCACACTTCATATCAGGTAAGATTAATATGTAATGCATCATCAGTTTCAGCCTGGATAACGTTATGGGTTAGACTAAATTGTGACTGAAATTACGTTAAGTTAATCATTATTTGGGGCTGCAGTAATAATATGTCAAGGAGTAGCAACTTGTATAACTTGAGTAGCAGTAAGTTAGTAGTCGTAGTAGTCGTAGTAGTAGAAGTAGTAGCAGCAGCAGGCAGGTGTAATAACAATAGCAGAAAATCAGTATTAGTAGTAAAAGTAAAAGTCACTGTAAAAGAAGTAGTATCGAGTTAGTAGTAACGTGAGTAGTGGCAGGCAGCAGTAAGTTAGTAGCAGCAGCAGTCATGGTAACGTTAGCCAGAGTAACTTAGCTCTCTTACTTTTGCAGTGGGAGAAAATCTTGAACATGTCCGTTCACGACATAGTTATAAGCGTTTAATGATTTGTATGCCTTCATTTTTCTTTTGTGTATACGCTTGGTAGTCAATTAGGTAAGTGTAAATGTCTGGCCATTTTACGGTGGGCAGTCCTGTCAAATTGTCCATCCAGTGAGTGAGAGTGTAGGGGTCAGTAAATGTCGTCTGGTCAGTCAGTGTCAATTTTTTTAAATAACACACACGGTCTCGGAGAGTTAGTGTATTTACATATTTACTAAAATTAGATTTTTCCTTGTCCATTCTTGCCAAAACTCGTTAAAACACGCTAACCGGCGTCCGTTAAAACACGCTTACCGGCGTTTACAAGCTATACCTTTTGAGATGTTTTGCCTCCAGCTAAGCCCCGCCCCCAAAAATATGTCACACTGTTTACATTCTGTGAAGGGGTCTATACTCTGAGCCGGTTAGCCTGAAACATGTTACTATAGTAACGTCACAGTTACCTGTCTGAGGATTAACGTTGATAATGTTGACATCACATGGTGCTGTTTTCCTTAGTTTTTCGGGCTCCGCTGTTTTTTTCTGAGCAGGTTCTGCATCAGATGATGTAGATCTATGTTTTAGCCAGAGGTCTGTGTTTGTTTCCTTAAACTTAATATCACTGTTAGCGTGTCTGTGTTATGCTAGCGGTAGGTACAGAGAGAGCTACAGGTGTGTTCAGGGTCGAAGTCAGACAGTCGGACACAACGGTTTCGACCAGTCGTCCTTCAGTAAGCACCGCTGCAGATGTTGGTTGAACATTAATATACATCGCTGTAAATTTTTTGAAGACGTCAGTTAAGGCGGCAGGCGTGTGTTGCTTAGGCGGCCTGTCTAAACCCTGAATGGTTTGGGGGGGCTTTAGAACATTTTAGGGAGGTTTAAGCCCCCCCCAAAATTGGCCTAACGACGTCCATGGTGACAATGATATGTTTGTTTTATGTTCGATCATAAGGGAATAGAGAGATTTTTGTTTAGGTTTAGACATGTGAGTATATATAGTGTTTACTACTTTGAGGGATGTTTTTGGTCCCCTAATTGACTAGGCATCTTGGAAGATTTACCCATCCTTGTTACTCTATGTACTATACTTCTTTAGCTTTTTTAACATTGAATATTTCCAAGAAAAGACTCAAGATGAGACACTTCAATGTGTCATAATGTGTTCCAATGCTGCAAAGCCATGATTGACTCAACGTATCTGTCAATTATTCTATTTTTGGATTTAAACATTGCTACACTTGATTGGTGTTATTTCCTGTAATGTATATTCACCTTTATTTACCTATGTTGTGATTATTTGCACATCTGTTCATTTGACACATTCACTTCACTTTTTCTTCATTTAATTGTTTTACTGCATTTAATTGCTTGCTTATAACTTCAGTGTTTATTTAATCTATTCTGCTTTATATAGGCTACTCTTTTCTGCTGTTGCTGTAGCACTTAGATTTCCCACAGGGGATGAATAAAGCTTTATCTTATCTTAATTACTGAATGAATGAGCTTTATTTGTATAGCGCTTTTTGTGGCAAAAACACCACAAATATGCTTAAAACAAGACTAAAAACAGGCATATGGTGAGTGTCGTGACACTTCTACTTGTTTTGACGTGTTTGTGAAACAAAAGCTGACTTATGATGATAAGCATATGGCTGTGATTACTGATAGGAGTGTCTTTTTTTCAGCTTTTCAAACAGAAAATTACGAGGTCATATTCCAAAGAGTGTCTGAAATCAGAGACAACACAGCCATACATTTATTAATAACTCTCATCTGGGTTACATTTAGCAACATGACAATATATTTAAAACATCTGACTGTTTAAAGGATAAGTGTTTGTCCTTTCAGCCGCTTGTTTAACATCATCGGCAGCTGAGCCGACTCCTTTACCTCTCCGCCTGTCAGTCTCTGTACATTCATCTTATCTAGTGCGCGAGAATTAACCGAAATGTGGGAACAAATTGTATCTCGTGCCCCCCAATTAACCAAAAACGTGGGAGCAAATTTTTATCTTGTGCCCTTTAATTAATCAAACGGTGGGAACGAATTGTATCTTATATGAACGCAGTAGCATTTTGAGCACTTAAATGTAGTAAACATGGCCTTTATATATGTATTTTTTCCTCTCTATGACCACTCAGGGGCTCCTTACTGTTTCCCTCAAGCTGCAGGAAAACATCAATTAATGCAAGATTAACTGCTTTCACTTTGATGCACTGTCAACATGTATCAGATAAATGTAGTAATGTAACTTATTATATTTGATTACTTTTCTAATTTTCTAACTTGTGTTTTCAACTGTTAGGGTAAGTGTACCCATTAAGCCCACCAAAATCTAAATTCAGCTGTTTGGGTTAGGGTTAGTTAGATACTGACATGATTCATAAGGGAGATCATGTCTTATAAAGCAAGATTTATCTCTCATTTGAAAATGTATTCATTAGTTCATGTAGATAAAATTAAGATATTTTATAAAAAAAAGTCTGGCATGGGCTTAATTGGTACTGTGACACAATTTAACACTATTTGTGCTCCAAATAAGCCTGCATCCTGATTTATTTACAAAATATATATATATATAAAATATTGTTTCAAAGGATTAAAAACAGTAATATATGTATTCAGTAACATGTTAAATGTTAAAAAATGAGGAAAAAACCTTGCTGATCAAAATCTTAAAGGTCTGACTTCAGATGTAACCCCCTTTCTAAAAGCTTATTACACAAGTGGCACAAACTACTACTTTAATTAACCTTGCATTTCATGAAGGGGACATAACAAGATACCTTACTTGATTTATGTAACTCACAAGAATCATATCAGGTTTAACTTCTGAATACATTTCTACACAAAGCAAAGACTGTGGCTAATGACCCCCATCACCTACAACAGAATCACACCAATCACCATAAAACAGAACAATTACAGCAACCAAAAAATGTGTGACATACATGAGGGCATGTGAATATCATATTAAAACACAGTTGAATACATGTGAACCTTGTGCAGAAGCTTTACAAATGATAAGGTCCTAAAAACTTAAACAGATGACCAAAACAAACTAAAAGAAGAAGGTCTCAGAGTCATCCCTCACTAACTACACCGACCTCCCTCATCTTCTATCTAAGCCTTCACAGTGGAGGCCAGGGGGCTGTACTTTCCTTTGAAACATTCTTCTAATTTACGTCTGCCAGCGCCAGGAAATTGAAGTCAAAGGTTCACTGCATCTTGTGGCACAAAAACGGATCTGCTCAGGACCGGTGTGTATAGGAAAGAGGGCAAATTAACCTGGACACTTAAAAATGGGACACAAAGGGGGCGTGAGTGGTATTAAACACTTCATGAAACACAGTGAAGTTGCTGCTGAAGTGGGGACAATAGATAAAACCCAGTGATTTCTCAAGTGTGCTGTACTCTGGTAGGTTTATATGTGTTTATATGTTTTATTGCTGTCACCCTCCAGCTTTTCCTGACTGTGTGAAATGATACGTCTTAATGATATTTCTTACTTCTTGTCATTCGATCTGCTTTGTTTGTATTGTGCAGTTTAATCTTTAGACTGAATACAATTAGTAGAAAGCACTTATAAGTAATACCAGAACAGATTCTGCTTTTTAATTGCTTGATTCTTCAGTAATTCTTCAGGTAATGTGACCGCTGCTGCAAAATGATACAGAAATTAAATATAAGAACACAATCTGTAGAAAATCAAAAATACTTGTATAGATTTGTCTGTTAGTGACAAAAGAGAGTTGCAATTAACAGTTAATCTGCAGATTATTATCTTGATTAATCAATTAATAGTTTTGGCAGTAATAATGAATAATACCCATCATATTCCTCCAAATCCAAAGATAATGTATTCAAATGTTTGAAGGTTTTGTTTGGAAAGTGACTCGGATATTATCCTCTGGCAGTCCTGCCACCATAATCCAAATGATAGAAGAGATGAGTGGATACAGTTTTGATATGTTCATCTGAGTTGGCTCATTTCTTATATTCATTATTGTAAGCTCACAGCAAGATTTATACTTTTTGTCATTTGGCAGAGACTTTTATCCAAAGCAACTTACAAACAAGGCAAGACTCCAAAAGAACCACTGTATAAATTATCAAGTGTATGAGCAGGTACAAGTGCAATGTGAAATAACATCAGACTAAGTTTGAAATACTGTGTGTATATATACATTATAAGGTAAATGGTAAATGGACTGTATTTGTTTAGTATTTTTCTAGTCTTCTGACCGCTCAAAGCACTTTTACACTACAAGCCACATTCACCTGTTCACACACATATTCATAGATTGATGGCAGGTGGCCATGCAAGGTACCTGCTCATCAGGACGAGCTAATCAATCACACACACATTCCCACACCGATGGCACAGCCTTCGGGAGCAATTTGGGGTTCAATAACTTGGCCAAGGAAACTGGAGGAGCTGAGAATCGAATGGCTTGTTCCTCCTTTTTATGTGTGCAACTACAGTCATTGTGTATTGGGTGCTTACCGCACCTGAATGCTTCCAGTGTACATACACCATACACTGTAAAAAATAATGGACGTAGGCACTGTGACGTCACCCATTGGTTTTGTGGACTCTGGTTTTCAAAGCTTGAGTTTGCATTGTGATCTTGGGTTTTTTGGAGACAGAGTGTTTTTGGATGAGAGGATGGAACTGACCCTTGCACTAGCTGCTAGCTTTGTTAGCATGGTGCTTTTACACTCTATGGGTCACTGTAATAATGCTAATTTTACCATTGAAAACCAGGTATAAAAACATTCAAATGAAATGTACTTAACAGAAAAGGTGAACATCAGACCCCTAAGAAAGTGTTTTAGTACAACCAAACTGTGAGCAAGACTTTTTTTGTGACCAAAATATCACAATTAACTTGAACTGAAAACACAAAACACTGAAATTGTGACGGCTTTGCTTTTAAACTTTGACTATGGTAACGCCACGGTATGTTGCCTAACCAATGTAGTTGCCCTGGTGCTGACTCGTCATAGTGGCCCTGACCTTAATTATGCATAATTTAAGCCTTAACAAAATTTGAATGCATCCTCTGTACAGTTGTCATGAATGGGGGGACATAAGCTTTAGAAACTAAAACGTCCTTGTTTTTGAACCAAGCTATGAACATGTTTATTTCAGCTGTAAAGCATTTTAACATGGGGGTCTCTGGGAATTAACTTACTTTTGCATCCAGCCTCAAGTGGCCATTTGAGGAACTGCAGTTTTTGGTACTTCCTGTGTTGGCGTCATTTTTCAGCGCTAGAGGTTGTCGCTTGAGACGCAGATGGAACACTTGATGCTACATCTCTATGAGCGTGCAGCTCATGCTACTCCATTGTCAGCTATGCTCATTTGTCTCCTCTTTTTCATCAACGAAAATATAGAGAGGTTTTGATCACGTTTTTAAAAAAACTACATTTAATTTTAGTCTTGTTTTTATTCGCCAACAATATTGCATGTTGATAAGCATATTTAGTCAGTCATTGGTTTTCAGTAATGAAATTAACATTAACTACCACTCAAGCTGACCATTATCAGCTTTTATGATATGCTTTATATCCCTCTGTCTTTAAGATGTTATGTGCTGTGGCCTTTACCCAGCTTCATTTTCCCTCCCATCTGTCTGCCTTTTTAGTTTGGCCAGTGGCCCAAAGTGTCTTGTAATCCTTGATCTCTGAGGTTCAGTGAATTACCACACACCTAAAAACAGCCGACTCAATAACCGGGAGATTATCAGGACTTCTGACGATGTCAGCAGCAGCAGCAACAGCAGCGGCAGCAGCTTGGGGATGGAGGCCAATCACTGAATGCAGAGAACTCCACAGCTTGAACACTTACCAAAGGCCCCTTCCACTAAATCAAACCATTCATATAGAGCAGGGGGGACATGATGATACTCTGGAAGGTAGTGTTAAGGCAGCAAGTAGCAGCAAAGTCAAAAAATACAGTTCAACTCTGTCCTGCAGAAGTTATGTGTGTTTACAATCTATCTTTCATCTTTAACCAGCCAAGAGATGATTGACAGGTGTTCTCCTTCCTTGAACAAGCAGTCTAAACTCTTCCTGCACCTGACTGGGTGAACTCACGACTGTGCTGTGGGTTTCACTTCAGGGTTTCAGACTGGGGGAAAAACGACTGCTGTCAAATTTCCCCAGTTAGTTTTTAGATCTTTAATAATTCATTCACAACAAGATGCTGGAAATGTTCATTAAAATTAAAGATATCTGCATTCCTGGTTGGTCCAGCTTTTGTTGCCAGGCTCAATCGATTCACAGTGAATTATTTGCTTGCAAAAATCTACGTGTGCAAAAACTGAATTTGCAAAATGTAGACTTTATGCAAGGCTAGATATTTGCACAGAGCTGGAATCAGAAGTAGTGAACCAGAAAAAGAAATAAGTCTTTTATTCAAGCCAGCATCACTGGGGTGAAGACAGACAGTAGGTCTGTTCAGACTGCAAAGTCCTGCCCAAATTAGTTTGCAAAGCAAGTGTACTGTTGTGTTGACTGTACATAATCACATCTTGCATTAGCTGCATGCTCCACTACAATTATCTTTGTACAAGCATTGTGCTGCTATTAAATCTAACAATACATCTACACTGACTGTAGAAGCAGCATTTTAACATTCATTCTCTATCAGTGTGTACCTTGGATCTGTTCAGCCACAGTACTGCTGTGCACACAGCTCTACACAGTCATATACATTCATGAGCGAGTGAGAAAAAACACAACAAAAAACTTTGGGTCACAGTTACAGCTGAAAATAGCAGTGAGGGACAGAGTGATCTGTGCATGCATCATTTACAATAGACCTGTGCTCTGCTTGTTTGTGTGTGTGTGTGTGTGTGTGTGTGTGTGTGTGTGTGTGTGTGTGTGTGTGTGTGTGTTTCTAAGTATGATACAATCCGATCCATGTAAACTGAGCATCTGAGCCATCTCCTCAGCAACCACTTGAGTTGCAGTTTCTAGATATATGAGGCAAAATAACATGTTTTTTCTGGTTCCACACTTTTAAAACTTAATTTCATGCCTTTCCACATTAGCAGACTCGTGACAATGTGCAGCACATAAATCTCCAGCCCGCTCTCTTATTTGCCCCTCAGGCCTGCACAGACCACTGAGGTCTACCCAGTAGGAGACTAATGCTCTAGTACATACTCCTGCTAACAGTGTTATATGAAACACTGCACAAAACTACAATTTTTGGGCAAATAGTTTTAGTATAGTTTCTGATTATACTACATCTTTAGTTTCTAATTATCAGCAGTGAGTACAGTCACAGCCTAACCTTAAAGCTGGACTAAACAATACTTCATATTAAAAATTGAATAGCACCTGAGTAGTGGCAGGGTGCATAGAAGGAAAGTGCAACCCATGTGAAGTACACCTCATGATACCTGCATTATATACCTGATGAAGGTCAGATAGACTGAAAAGTTGCGATTCAATAAAGTGGTGAGCGAGACAGTGTGTGGGAGCTTTTTTCATATTAAAAATGAAAAAAATGTTTTTACTAGGTTTAATGTGAAAGGTTTTACTAGTGAAGAACCCACAGAGAACTATTACCCAACTCTGCGATGCATTTCCGGTTTTATGCTCTGCAGCCATTCAGTTTTGAATCACTCCCACCACCCATCACCCTTATTTAAATAAAAAAGCTAGACCAGTTGTACGTTACAATCAATTAATGCAGGTTTAACTTATAAGATATTTATTTAAGCCCAAACACCTCTAATGATGATTTAAATATAACCATTTTTAACTTGATATCAAAATGTGACCATTTTTAAAAACAATAATTTTTCTATTTTTAACACAGTATGCATAAACCAACCCTTCTGCTTTAATGAGCCAATCGCAGGGTCTCTATTCATCAACTTGTTGAGAATTTCATGATGTTGAGGATTGCAGCGACTTGTTGGGAAACAAACTTATCATGCAGCAAAGTGGAGAAATCAGTGTTTGATTGTCAAAACTCAGACAAAGAGACAACAGAACTTTTCCCCTGTCAAATAATGACATCTGTTGATGGCTCAGGTGTGAAGATCTGCAAAACAATGAGATCCTCACAGCTCAATATATTTGTCTTTGTACAGTGACACTATTCTGTGTTGTTATGGCATTTAAAAAATCCTGTTATGACGGCAAACTTTTCTTGGCACATTATAATGTGTTTTCAGTTTGTTAGCGTGACAGAAATGATTGTTTATGTTGAAATAGAAAAAAAGGTCTAAAGCCTGTATGAAAGAAAGTAACTATGACTTTCATTACAGAGCATGATAAATGACACAGACTTTAAGCAATGCTTAAAAATCTATTTTTAAAACATTAAACATACTTTTTCTACTCTTTGTGGAGAGCTTGGCTTTGGTGCTTGTGGTAGAATAAAATACAAAACATCAATATTCAGAGTATTTTTTTGTTATTCTGGTTCATACACCTTTTGTGGCCGAAAGCAGTTTATTACTTTTAAAATCTTTTAAGAAATTCAAAGAAAAAAAGTGGCAAAAAAAAAGGATTGTGTTAATTTTTTAAAATAACCAATTATATTTCCAGGTATTTTGTTGTTTTATGAAGTCATAATCTCAGACTACTTTCCAATGGGAAATGCTTCTTTTTCTGTATTCAGTGCGCATGGAAAATCATAATAAATATAATCAATCGAGCCAGTGAACAGAGTAAGACTGGTCACAAGAGAGAAAGCGGCTTGTAAAGCAGTGTTTTTTTGGTTGTAAAACAGTTTGCTGATGATTGTCAGTCAATGTGTCTGTGTCAGTTTTTATAAACGCCGCCATCCACGTCTCAATCTTTACTTTTCATGTTTGTGTATGTTCGCTCCTCGGCGAGCAGCTTGACAGCATCGCCTCTTCTTATTTCCCTTAGAGGGTCCTGCTTCTGCACGCTTGAAGAATCACCTTACGCAGTGAAAACAGTAACCTGGGTGAACTTGTCTGTCAGTCAGAAAAATAGACTCTTAGGAGATATTATGCTTCTATACCTGGCTGCTCATTGACTCGGAGCTGTCAGTCTGGATCCAGCTGCTTCGCATTTCATTCCAATTTATCAGAGGCGCACTCTCCCATCCTCTCACATGAATTGACTGTTCCTCTCTTAACTCAGAGAGACAAGGAGATGATTATATCTGTGTATTTACTGCGAGATTAAACCGATTTGCTTGATCAAATTATTAAATATGCCTGCGATTTCACTGCAAGCATGCACCACTTTGCTACTGTTGCAGTGAAAAAGGTTGAGTGAGGAATATGTAACTAAGAGCAGGGCTCTGTATGATGGCAGGGTCATGTGGGTTTGATGGATTTTTGTTGTTTTTGTAAAATTACAGCTGTTTCTTGGCACATTTCTGACAGCAACTCTCAATCAGTGTTAGGACTGAAATATTGTTTATTTGTCACAAACACAAGTGCATATGTGATTAGTGATGGTGTCTTCCTTCTTTCTTTATTTCTTTACTTTTATTCTTGTCTTTTTAATTTGCACTTTTGTACTGTACTGCCATGTCATCACAGCTAATGTCATTGTACGTTCCTCTGCTCTGTATAATGACAAACAGTAGTATAGTAGAATTAAATAAATAAATAAATATAAATGCTGAAAATTCAAGATAAAAATAATAAGATTAGGAAGGGAAAAACAATTAAATTCAAAATTATATATGTTAAAATGTACATATGTCACCAGTGCAAATATTCAAATAGCACTAAGGCAAAGGATGTAATTTACCCTGCTTTAATCATGGCCAATCTTTTCATTATATGCCAGATTCATTTACCAGCACATTGGGCAAACACTGATATACAGGCCTGGCCAGAAATTGAGCCATGTGTTGTCAGTCTGTTCAATATATTCCATTGGTTTGTTTTCTTGCATTCACACTACACATTGCTCCATAACTATTGGTTGAAAACTCCACAGCGTCCATTTAACTACATTAGATTCAGTAAGTGCTTGCCAATTCTTAGTTGTCAGCTCTCTATCAGGGCAGAAGTGTTAAGGTCACTGAGGCCATGTTTTGTTTTTTTTTTCATGTAGGAATTTGTGTTTTTTTTCACCCTTGTGGAGTTCATACATCAAGGTTGATTTACAGATTCCAACATGGTATTACTTGGTATTAAAGACCCTTTTCCCCTTTAACAAAATTCTGCTCAATTCATTGTTGTTTGATAAAGAAAATAAAGATAAAGGGAGACATTTGCTGATTTAAATGAAGAGGTATCTGAAAAATGAATAATAATAATAATAATAATAATAATAAAAAAAACAAGATTCAGAAAGAATGTGACCATGTATTTTATACCAGCTTTCAACACACGACCATTTTTTGATACTGTAGAAATAAGGCAGATCGATATCCAGCCCTGGAAAGCTTTCAGTATTACTCCTCCAACACTACCAGGAATGTGATTCTGGTGAAAGGTTTTGAAATATCATTTAGAAGTTCACTTTGGCAAGAATGTTTTCTTTACAGAAAATATAATTGAAAAGTTGAGTGAATAAATAAAATATGGGTGGTGTATTGGGGGGATTTGGACTCATTGCCTCAGTATGTGTAAATTCCTCTGTTCCACGTTTCCTTTTCCATTATTTATTGTTAGGTTGCCACAACTCCAATTCAACAACTAACTCTGTATTTGTTCAGCGGTCAGTGAGTTTTCTATTCAGCCTCTATAAACAGGAAGAGAAGTGCATCAAGTTTCAGACAGATTATACCAAAACTTTATTTTGTTTGATTTGGTCCATACTGGAGTCTTTTCTTACACAAAGTTGGATGCTGTTACTGGATTTATATTTTTTTATTTTTTTCAACAGCAACTATACTTTTTTTTTTTTTGAAAAAGAGAAAACCTCACCCACTCACTTGTGGAAATCCATGCATAACTGCTAGCAGACATACAACAGATGGAGCGGAGCAGAAACAACATGAATCCAACTCTGCTGGTGAAGGTAAATATTTAGTTCAGTGATTCTCTTTGGCTCAGAAGCACTGCTGCTAAGTCACTTTGGTGTTTTAAGCAAACACAAACTCACTCACTCTAACTTTGCATGCAGTTATACAGATTTTTGAGGTTTGAGGTGATCCTAGTGTAAACATGAAACTGACTGTATAGGTGAAGTGAAAAGAGAAGGAACAAACAGCAAACAATAAAATATGTATGGTGCTGTGTTTCCATCTCTAACTAACATCATTCTAAAAAAAAAACTCAGATTAACCCTTTATTGTTTTTATTTTTAAATCAATTTATTTCCTTTATACAGTCATGCTATCACACCACAAACCAGAATATGCTGCAATGCCACTACACTGTTTTGTGAAGGAATGTGTGTAGCTTGTTTTTTAAAAACTTTACTTTTTCTTCCTGGTAAAGAGCAACATCCTTTAGCATTTATAACAACAAATGTACAGTATTACCTGTCAGGAACTGGCCACCAGGTTGGACAATTCTACATGGTTTCATTAGCAGGTAGTAGCAAAAAAGAGACATTAACTTTCATAAAAATCTTTTTAAATTTTCACTTTAAACGGGGCATATTATGCATTTTTCTGGTTTTCCATTATTACTGCTATGTCACATATACTAAACATAGTCAATGTTCCAAAAATCAGAGGGGATCGTACACAGAAATGCTTACTAAAATTCCAAATCCAAGGTTTCAGCCTGACCTAAACACTTTGTTTGCAACATTTTTTTTTTTCTACCAACAAGCAAACATCAGTAGTCCCGTCAGTAGTCTTGGTTGCTAAGGTTGTTGCTAAGGGTTTCCATGTGTTTGTTTTATCCATTCTCATATTTCGGATTGAATTTCAGCTCTAATGTGTACAGATGTATTTGAGAAGTTGGCTTTTTGAGAAGAAATTGTGAAAACCTACTACTATAGTTTGTTGCCGTAGCCTCTCAATCAGCCGGAAGTCGGCCATGACGCAGCTTTAAGAAGATAAATCAGAACAGAGTGGGCTTATTGGGAGGAGGTCTTAAGCACATAGGAGCTAAAACAGCCTATTTCAGAAAAAGGCTGAACTGAAGGGCTATACAAAGGGGCAGTATAAGATAAATAAGGAGTTTTTGAACTGTGAATCATGTCCCAGAATAAAGAATGTGTCATAGTATATTCCCTTTGTTACGACCTGGCCTAGGAAGGAAGGAGACTCCCCTCTTCCTAGCTCCCAAGAACCACCAACAACAATGCATTTTGCAGCCCTTTTTGGGGTTTTATTTAAAACCCATAGCTACAAAGTGGGCTAACAGCACAATAAACAAAAAAGAACTAAAGCTAAGCAACCTTAACGCAAAGAGACAAAACACTAACCTAACTACTAATGGTAAACAAAAATCCTGCCCACCCCTACCACTTGGTTGGTATTTCACATGAACAAACCTTCCTACAACATTTTACACTGGAACGTAGCAGCTGGCAGGCTGATGGAAGTGGGGTGACAAGAGTCCACTAGAGCTGGAGGAAGCTGGCCTTAAATAAAACCACAAGCCTGAAGGCGGGACCCAATCAGCTTCCTGGAACAACCTGTAGACTCACAATCATTCAATTAACCCAACTCACCTGCAGCCCATCACACACTAACACACACACAGGGAGGGAGAAGAATCCACAGCAAATTCATACAATCAAAACACATACAAATACAAAAAAAATACTCAGACGACGTTGTAACACCTTTAAACCCACAAAAGTTATAAATGCATTACATATTTTAAATCCTGCATCGTTTACAGTCATGTTTACTGGCTTTGATGGCACACTTCTACATTTCTTTGTGTATGATTGCCACCAACTGTTGATAAGCAGACTACTGTGAAATCAGCTGCAGACTGTGACTTACTTCACCCGTGTTCACAAAACTTCACAGGGTACATTTATGTTAACATGATGCCACAGAAATGTACAGTACAACAGTGACACAGATGAGTAGACATTATTACAATACATTAAATATGAAGCAAACAACACATCAGTGCCCATAATTTATGTACAAATTGGGTATATTATATTAACTTTGATGTTCATTCAAACAGACTCTTAATTACTATATCTCAGTCAACTAGAGTTGATTGTCTTTTCGTGATTTACATTTCTTGCGTTGATTTCAGTCCAGCCTTAATTACTTTTGGCAAATAACACATACTCTGAGATAATAAGAAAGACATTTTGTGAATATGAAATCCAGGATATTTGCTGCGGTCTCACTAACTGGACTGTAGTGTGGCTTCCATACTGGATCTGAGGAAGTGTTCCTTATAGTAAAAGGCTGTGTGTGGTCAGATCAATAGGTAGGCTCTTAAGGGACTAATATTACCTAACTGTGAAAATTGAGTAATATTACCAGCTCTGATAGTAGGAAAGCTCTATTGATTGTGTGGTCAATATCAAAGAGCAAATATCAAAGGCTGCACATGAAGCTCCTCAATGATGGACTATCCTGTTTTTACCAACCATTTAAAAGGAGAGAAAATTCGATAGCAATCAAAGTCTAGTATCAACGTGTCCTTGCTTAAGGATTAGGTTTCTGCTGCACTTAATGTAAAAATATATTCATGGATCTATTTTTGAACGATGAATAAAAGACTTCATGTTACATTGAAAGGCCATATCACGTTGGTACCACTTCATATCTCAATTATTAGACTCCTTTGACGGATGCTTGACCATGTTAGGCCTATTATAACAGCACACTGATGCTCAAATTTCAGAGTTCACTAAATAATGTTTTCTTTTCAAATTCTTGCAGGAGAGGTGCCCACACTGTGGCACTGATTGACAGACTCCAGCATAGATGAACTATGTTTAGAAGCCTGTAGGCATGAGCCCTGAGAGGGGAAAGGCCAGTTGAATTTAAAGGCTATTAACAAGCAGTCACTTCGAATAGAGGAACATGCAGTCTACTCTATTATTCATCCTATCCTGATGTGTTTTTTTTTCATATAATCTGACTTGACATTGTATGTTCTCTACAATAAAATGTACAGTAAAAGTTTGCTGTACTAACAAAATCTTGTTGTAGATGTAACTAGTTCTCAGTGGTCCTTTTCTGGCAAAATGCCATTTTATGGAGGAACTGCAATTGAGGAAATCACTTGATCCCTCTCAGTAAATGGCTCCCTGCTGCTACTTGAGTGAATTTTTTTGCTCCCTTGAGAGTTTACCAGGACCTCTTTCATTCAACTGTGTGCTATACGTCTATATAGGAAATTGCCTTTTGTGAAGACACAATGGTCCTTCAAGGTGATATGACTTCTACATGAAGAGGATCGCTTGGCTCAATTTTTCTGGTTCTTCTGTATTTTTTAAGTTTTTGTGGGGAGGTAAGTGGTTGGTGTTTGTTTGAGGCATGACCTATGTCAACATGGTGTATGAGAACACGGTGGATGTAGGGTCACTTGGGATATTGACTGACCATAACCACTCAAAAAAGCACATGCGAGTCGTCTTATTGGTACTCAAAGCCAATCAGTCAAAGTGTGTTTCCTACGAGAGACTACTACTGCTGTTTGTCTGTGAAAGGTGTCAGCACATAGTCACAGGCATGCTGTTTGGAGTGCTTAAGTTAGCCTGCTGTTTGATGAAGTATTTCTGCTGGTAATGTAAACGCTTGTTAACATTACCAGCTTAATTAGAGTCAGGCTAAATTAGCTTAGAAACAGAGGTCTCCAATCACAGTTAAAAGCCACAGTCTTGGCAAAGTGTCAGTGCTAAACACCAGAGAAGACTTAAAACAATACTGACATTGCCACACATACATTCAAAGGGTTATTGGTGGCTGCTGTTGCAGTCCATACTGGGTGCAAAAAGATCCTTTCTTAAAGTAAGTTCAATGTAAGTGATGGGGGAGACAATTCACAGTCCTCACACAATAAAAATGTATTTCAAAGGTTGGTTGAAGGTAATATGAGGCTTCCACAGTCTGGGTTAGATAAATAAACTGGATATCTTCTGAAGTCATAGTGTTTTTAGAATGAAATTCCCACTTTGTGTTTTCCCTGACAGGGTTTGCTTTCTAAGCCACAGCAAAGGGACAGCAACACAAAGGAAGATACCCACTTGGTTTGTCGGACTCAGATTGCTGTTGAACACTGGAATGCATTTTTACACAGAAAGAGGGCTGTGGATTTTGTCCCCCAACGCTTCCTTTGAAATAGCTTTAGGTAGGGATTTCTTCACAGTCAGTGTGGACAGAAGGGATGATTATGGAGATCAAAAAACCCTAAAATGAACATGTGGGCATGTAAGCACTGTTTTAAGATATACTTGAAAAATGTGAACCTATTTGTTGAAACTGTCGGCCACTGCCCCCAGATCAACTCAAAGTCTGATCATGTCCAAGTTGTGAAATGTGAAATTTAAAATAGAGGGCGGATAGTGATATTGCGAAACCACTGGCTTCACCCTTACCAATGTGCTTTTACTACCAACATATCATTTTATTCCACTTTTGGCCTGTCTGTTGAGTTCCAAACTATATGGCTTCTGCTATTATTGTAGTTTTATATTTTTAAAGAAAATGCTATGTTTTATTTAAATGAGGTAGGTAATACATTTGCACATTCTTTTTGGGGTCAAGGGGCCCAGATTAAGGTATTTGTATTAGTCTTTAGTAATTTTTAGAATATTAAGTTATAGTGGGAGTGGGTTAGTTTTTGTCTGTATTTTTTCTCCAGGCATCAGACCCCACAAACCCAAATTCAGTCATATGGTTAACTGTTAGATTTCCTAAGTAGTTTAATGTGCCCTTTTTATGCATCCAGCAATGTAAAAAGGTCCTGTGCAATAAAAGTTAAATAGTTTAATATGACTTGAATTAACATGAATTGGTAAAAAGCCACAATTTAAAATTCCAAGAGGTTGAATTTATTTTAAACTCGGCTAAAGATAGCCAAATTCACCTCAGCACTTACAGTGCATACTGTATTGTCTGTACACCACATATTATTGAATTATTCTCCTTGGATGTTGCAATAGCTTGGAAACAGAGGCTGAAGTAAAGGTACACATACTCATATCTGTGCTTTTCACACCACACATGCTGTATTCTCTGCTCAGTAAATTGTTTGAACTTTAAGGACACGCTGTTGGAACTGTCCATGAAAAAATGTGCAGAGACAAAGCCACATAAGTACTCCTGTTTCGAGTCTGTCAATTGGTTGAGAAGGTTTCGTGTGTTTTTTTTTCTCCATCTCTCTCACAATGACAGCAGTGTCCAGTCACCTGTGAATCCAGCAGTCCATTTACACATAGAGTGGCTGATTTCATGCCGCCCTGGCCTTGCAGTGCACAGGCATGTTTAGATGCTCTCAAGGGTTAGATGATGTGTTGTTTCCTGGCCAACAAGGGGTTGGAAATGACAGTGCATTGTTGCTTTTAAAAGATATACGGATAACCTTTGACATATCCTGGTGTCTGTTTCTTTCCATTCCATTGTATAACTCTTGATGTCATATTTTGACATGTATATCTCCTTGCAATAGCTGCTCAAAGACATGTTTTGGCAGCAATAAGCATATTTATTTCTGTGGAGGTGCAACCTTAAGATCCGAGTTATCCTTGGATGTTCACTCTTGGATATAGCTTTTGCCGCTCAATCTTGCTAAAAAGCAGTCAGTCAACAACAGATCTTTAAAGTTCAGGTCCAGTAAGCTCACCACACAGAGAACCACAGTAATGTAGGAGAAGAACTGTAAGTTTTCATGTTACGCTAGCTGACATAATAAAAAACTAATGCATTACATGTGGTATCTCATTAGTAACTTTTTGAATACAAAAATGATAACCTTGGCTTCATGTTGGCTCAACAACTGTTCATCCAAATGCATGTGACTAAAAATAAAAGAGCTGTGTAACATTCAGTGTGTATTTAATGTGGTTGCCAATGGGTCATACTGCAGCCAAAGCAAGACAGCGCCAAAGTAAAGAAGTGTAGACTGTCCAAAACACTGAGGGAGGTCACTGCAGTTGAAGTGTAATTCTGGGTTATTATTACTATGGTTGTATTTTCACAGTTTTGGTCGCCATTTATATCCGTTATGATAAACCTGTACTTGCCAAAAGAATTGTTGAGATCTGGAAGCACGTTGACCTTGATACAATACAGCGATCAGACGATCAGCAATGTTCTAAACAAACTGACAATTTAGCCAGATTATTTAATATTTTATATTATTTAAATTTAAGAAAAAAGGGCAAGGGCAGAACTCAGCATTGTTGCATGCAGACTGAATGAATGCCACATGTTTGTAAGACTACCTACCATGTAGACAACCTACCTCTTGTGGATATACATTGGCGGGTGTATGGAACATGTGAGCATAAATAATGCCCATGCCTGCTTGAATTACCTAGTGGTTCCATTTTATGTGGAGATAAAATCAAATGTTTGTGCATCCTAAAACTCAGTAATTATACATCATCATAAAGGAAACATGCTCACACAACAACAGTAAGTACCAGCAAGTCAAAGTTTAAACAGTTTGGGTCATCAATTCAATGTTCACCTTCATTTTTTTGTCCAAATACATTTTCATTGAGCTGGAGGTTTGTTGAAACTACCAATGAACACACACCAGTAAGAAATCGAACAAGAATGTCCATTGAAGGTGATGAGGTGTAGTGTTAAGTGAGGCAAAGCACTCAAATTGTGCCTGTATTATCTGATTAGATATTTTTTCTGAAATGTTATTGGAATTTTTTAAATCTCCATTTAAAGACATATTCCTCTACTATTCTGGCATAAATGTTTGTATCTGGGCTGAATATGGTTTTGGATGAGGCAGTTTTTTGACCTGAAAATGGCCATATTTAAAGACAGTCATCATTGGAACATAAGTGGATAAAAAAAAGTGCCAATGGATAATAATAAAACGCATGAAGACCTTATGACAAAATGATATATTACAAAAGGTCACAAAGTAACCTCAGAGTTTTTGAAATCATCTCAGAGGTCACAACCCACACTCCCTGCTTCTGATTCAGGGTATCGATCACCTCTCCAAAGCTCTATATGTGCTTTTGATGGCAATCTCTGTGAAATAAAGTTTTGCTGTCTTGTTGCCTATTTCCTCCCAGGATAAAAGTGACCCAATTTCACAATGTAATAATACCTCAATTACCTTACAATAGAGAGCTAACGCGTCAGAGCTACCAAGCCATTACTGGTAGAAATGACATCTCAGAATGTCATCTTTCACTCCACTAAATTGCACTCTGAAGATGATGAGCATTTTCCAGCTTCTGCTTTCTTTTCTGAAAGGTGATAAAACTTGGGTCTTTGTTTCTTTGGACACATAAAACCCCAATGCTTCTGAAGCCTTTACACGCCAATTCCACCTTCACTGTGCGGACATCAATCATGTGTTGAGTATTCCTCAGTTGTCAGATGATAAAATGACAGAGGACATTTACAAATTATGTATCTACAGACCGATACTGTCCAACAACCACTGAATAGATGATGCATTACTTAACAAAGATTAAAAGCTTTAATATAGTCTAACATGATGAAAATATTGAGTTTCCTGGCTCTGGAAACTGAGTGTGGAGCTGTGTCCATATGCTGTCAGCGGTACCACAATCAGCCTCAGAGATAAAAACCCTAATCGGACCATAATTAGGCACGGCCTTTTCATTGAAGCCATAGGAAAGAAGCATCACCAGCTAATGTCAATAACTGTGTCACTGCGTCCAAGGTTCTGTCTTGCCAAATTACATAACATTAATAATGTGTAATTACAGGGGAAAGATTGAAGTGTCACTGTGCCGAAAGGAGAATTTAAATGCTTCCCAGCAAGAGGGGATGTAATCCTGAGACACGCTCTCGATGAGGGATGGCTTCATCTGGCTTCACTTGCCTACATTACAGAGCTTTGTTTAGCAACTCCTGAGATTGTTAATACTTTTATATTAGCTAATACTACTACTATTAGTCACTAAGATGTCACTTGTAGGGACGAACCCACCGGGATTTATCACTGAACTCTGCTTTATAGAGTTTTTTTAGCACCTTTCAGCTGATTGTTTGGTTTTACGGCCTTGCAACTGTACTCTTTCGATTCAGTCTCACTGCTCTCGTAAAGCTTGTTTTCAGTCTAAACGATAGACAGAAGTTGCGAACATAGTGGAGCATTTAGCAGCTATAGAGCCAGATATTTCCCTCAGGAGTTAGCGGAGACTCAAAGCAGAGCTAAAACGAGAGTAAATAGTGTACTTTCATCTGGATGCCAGAAACACCATTCCACTAAACGCTTACGTTGCATTGTATCTGCTGGATGTGTAAAGTGTAAACCCTAACAATTGATAATCTGTCAATGTTTGCATCTTGTGAACACACTGACGTATTATTATATATATATATATATATATTATCGCAAGTTTATTAATGATTCTCTGCTTTGGTATTCTGGTTTTGTGTATTCAAATAACATCTGTCAGCTTTTCAGTGAGTTTACTGTACAGCAGTTCTTTTTTGGGGCATTATTAATAAACATGAATAGATAAGCCACTTGATAGGGATTTCTGTTCCACAAGGTGGAAAAATGCTCTAAAACACATATTTGGATAGGGATGATTAGATTATAAATGGTAATTAAAAATTAGAATTAATTTAAGATAAACATTTACCTGTTATTAGACTTTATGTACCAAATCACCTGCTTTGGATGTTATCAGCTCATTAAATGGATGTTATCAGTTGTCATTGGGACCCATAGATTTGAGGTAATATAGCCCTACTCTACTTCATAATCGGTTCAGTAATCGATGATTGGTTCAGCTAATGTCACCTTTAAGTTACAGGTGCCATCTCTTGGCAATAATATTAATGACCCATGGAAGTGACATAGTTAAGATGACGTTAATATAAGCTCACTTCAGGTGCAGACACATCGGATCTGTTGATGGATCCTATTCATTTTCCATGGAGAGCAGGAGATCTGGCCATGTGTTGCATGATGGATACGGCTAGGCAAGTTGACAGACTGCCCACTATATCTGAATTTGCATAATCACATCTTGACCTCAACTGTATGCAAAAGAGTCCGTCTAACGCATCACGTTAAGCTTGCGAAACTCCGATCACACTGTCAAAACTATGCTGTGATCAAATATGAATCTTACTGTAGAAGTTACTGCATTGCCAATTTCTTGCCTCAAATATTTTCAGAAACTTATTTTAATGTACTATTTAGCTGTAATATTCGGATGTTTGTGATCCAGCTGTCATATTGAAAAAATACAATTCAAAACCAGGCACTGCCTAACTCACAATACTTCACCCATCAGCCTGAGCGTTTAGTGGTCAGGGTGGCCAGATGTGTCCTTGACTTGAGATTTTGCGTAGGTTACTTAGGAAAATGGGTAATTTAAAGCTCCTACTTCCAATACATTAACATTCCTACTGTTGACTACATTGTCAGTATTTTTCCACATAGATGATCAGCTTCACTGTGTGCATACTGAGTTGTGCCAATTGATAATGCAGTTGGTTATGCAGGGTTTGGAAGCGTAGGCTATGTTAACTGGTACTTAATTAATTAACTAGATTGTTTTAAGCACAGGAACATGGACATTGATTTGATTGGTTTATTTTAATGTACATAAAAATACTCACAAAGCTGAACTGATGCGTTGCCTCTGGTACAATGAGGTCTTTATGTTAATCATTTTTAAACAGGTTGTACTTGTTTCTTAGCCAGCTCTATGTAGTTTTTACCTGTTTGAAGGCTGTGTAGCTGCATGACGTGCAGACATGTGAAATAGAGGTGAGCGGTGTGGGTGCGAGCAGCTTCCATGCTCAGTGTTACAGCGACGCACTGTGCTTCACCCATGCGGACTGGTGTATTTCAGCCATTAGGAGGAGGAGCAGGTGGGTTGAGTGGATGACTGTATAGTTAATTAGATGGCAAAAATTTTACAAAAGCAGCGAGACACAACTTTTTGAGACAAAAGACTGTACACTTCCCGTTTCAACTGGAAGTTGAAACTCAACTATTTTAACCCAAACCATGATCTCTTTGTAACCCTAACCTAGTGTTTTTGTGCCTAAACCTAACCGGACCTTAACCACAGCATTGTCACACCATTAAACATCAATAGTTTGTAGGGTTATAGTCCATAACATAATGTAAGTTAGCGGCATATTACGGCCCTATTCCAGTGGGTTGATATGCACCTACCAGTTGATGCCACCTGCCCTATTTAAAGCATTATAATGGCAGTGATAACAATTGATAATTGCCATTTTATTGGCTGATAACATACAATACAGGTGTACCAAAATGGACTATGGTGTCTCAGTGGCTGTCTCACAGCTCTTTTTATATGATTTTCAGTCAGTTCCTTTCCACTGTGCAAAGACATGCCAGTTGAATTGGAAACTCTAAGTTGCCTTTAGGTGTGAATTGAAGTGTAAATGTGTTTTTCTGTCAGTATATGTGTTAGTCCTGTGATAGAGTGGAGATCTGTCCAGGCCTGCCTCACACCCAGTGCATGCTGGGACAGACTGCAGCCCCCCCTGTGACCCTGAAACTGTGGGATGGATTAATTAACTATGAGCCAACATACTGTATCTGATCATATTTGCTGACTTGGCTTGTAGATGCATCATAGTAAAGTTAGCAAAGTTGGAAATCTATAGGCTGCTGCTGCTGCTCAAACTGAATTAAATTGCAGTAGAGTACAAGCTCAGAAAGACAACAGATAGCTCCCCACGTCACAGTAATCAATTCTGGAACAAAACTGCCTTATCTGCTTACTATTACCTCTAAATTTCCTGAATGGACCCACCACCATCTCTACATTAAGTGGTTGCTAGGACATCTGTGTTGCAACTGCAAAGCCTCTATAGCTCAAACTAAAGGTATTTTGTCTTATAAGTGCACAGGTCCTATATAATTCCCTGCTAGCCAATTACTTGCTGTGGGTAAAGGCTGTGACTTCACGGTTGCCATTAAGGTACAGAAAATTGTGCACAGTTTGGTCTAGTACATGCAAGGGCAGCAAACAAACAAAACAAAAGACTCATAAAGGTCAAGTGAGAACGAGCTATGAGGCAAAAACATGTAGGAATAATACCAAAAAGCATTTAAATTAGGTCCTTTTCAAAACAAGCTACGCATGGATGGAGCAATGAGTTTATTATCGATATATCTTTTGTGCTGTTTCTGCATGCTATTTATACACACACTCACGCACACGCGCTCGCACGTCTGCTGTTTTCTAGTTATCCATCTCTCATTTCGTGTTTTTGACAATGCTATCAAAGATATAATTCAGAGCCCCTTTGTGGCAAAAGTACACCTGCTCCCTGAGAAAGAGCAGTGCGGCGGCATCCTCCGAGAGAGAGAGCTGCTCCACCACCACAGAGAAAGCTCCTGAGAGGGGGCCAACACTGATAAATCTCTCACATTTCCTCTGTGATGTGAGAAGGACCTGAAGAGGAAGGCACTTCATCACCGGGAAAAGGCTCTCCGCGATCTGCCTTAATACGGAAGAGGAAATGGCACTAATAATGTTTTCAGGCATGTTTGGTTTTGGGGAAATGGTTTCATATATCAGTTTCATGGGAGATGGTGGAAAGGGAAGGGAGCTGTTGATGTGGATGCCTGGTTACAGCATCCATTCTACATCGGAAGAATTTTCTTAAAAATAGGGTGTATGAATTATGCTTGTCGGTGTATTTTATAACACGCGGTAATATGAGATTTCCCTTGTCTGCTTTGTGTGACCTTTTATGTCTTTTATTTGTGAAAGTATCATAAAACATTCCGGTGCAATGGGATTTTGAGAGGTTTGCCGATACTTGCGCTGACATGTCTGCTCCCGAATAGCTTTTTTTTTCTCCAAACATAACGTGCAGCACACTGATCCAGCGAACGCTCGTGTTAACTTTATTGCAGTGTTTATTTTTGTGTCAAACGGTACTCCGGTAAGCTGCCGCCGCGCTCATAAGAATTCATCGAATGTACACGGTGTGATCTTGCTCATTATGTGACTTTGCTGTGGTGCACAAACTCCAGGAGGAGAAGTCTTTGTCAGGAGTTTTGTTTCTCATTACCCAGAGGGCTTCAGCGCTCCATATTTCTTCTGCAGCAAGTCCCCAGGTTATACCAGTGTTATCTCTTTATTGCCTTCCCCTCCCTCCCAACTAAAAGACACCGTTGGCATTGATTAAGGTGCGCTAAGAACCTGCTTATGTGTTTAAATTATCTGTGCCTAATGCTCGGGGCAAGCGTTTGCAGCAGTGCCCTGGGACCGCATTATTCCTGTGATGGAAATTCTTTGAGGATCACAGCTTTGCATCCTATTTGGTTGCATAGCCGTGAGAGATGCCACAGGGCTTGAAGGCCATTATAAATACATTGATTAATTCTTAAGCTCTGATAGATGGGGGTAAAGTTAAGGGAGATGAAGAGCAACACAAAAGAACTTGCGAAAACATCACTCACATTGTTCAGACCTACGAGCTTCACTCTCTAATTATAGTACAGTCACTGCCGCATTTGAAAGAAGCCTAAATAATAACAGCACACAAGAATTCCATCATGTCGTATTGAAGAGTCTGTGTCAGGGAAGAGAAGGACAACCTCCCCAGTGGCGTTTTTACATCTCTGTGTCTCTGTATGTGTTGCAGGGGGACTGATTTGTCTGCGTCAGTGTTTTTTTTCTAAGTCCCTCTTGTGAGAGGCATTTGCTGTATAGATTTGAGTAAAGCTCTTGGTTTTAGTTTCTTTTGTTTCTCTGTGCACTCTGAACTTTTTGGTGTATTGATTGTGTAGAGAGTGATACTGAAATGAATAGCTGACGACCTTAAAAGCTGCAGAAATTCTGATGCTCGCTGAATGTAATACTGTATTCCTGAAAGGCTAAAAAATGCCCATGCTCACTTAGTGTTTAGATACAGTTTTGTAGCCCTCTCTGTGTCTGAGGACACTATGAATTGAAGACTAGAATGATGTGTTCAAATTCAGTGTATTTGGCTATTAAAAGATAAGTAAAATACCATCAAAAAAATAAAAAAATACACATTCTAAATCCTAAAGCCTATTCATATAACATTCATTAGTAAAAATATAATTTGGTATTGGAGGTTTTGCTGTGATCAACAAATAATATTTTAAGTTTGTGTGAATTATTTGCATCAAAATCAATTAAGGTGAACTTTTCCACTCACATTTGTACTGTTGACTAATGTGATTTGAACAGTTTAACACAAGTTTTCATCAGAGGACCAATGCAGACTGTCACTGTGAGGTCTATTCGACCTCGAATCTAGTATTGCCGTTTAAAGCAAAGTGAATATTGGGTAAAGGGAGTTAAAGGGACCTTAATGGAGCTCTATCGTAGGTCAATTTGGATTCAATCCCCTGCCAAGCTCTGTTTCTTATCATACTATCAATTAAGACATACTCTTATTGTATGGTATTGGGTTAAGTCATTCAATATTGTGATCTGGTCCGACAAATCCTCCTCCAAATTAACAAGCATAATGTTTTTGTTTTTCACTGTTGTGCACTCCATAATGAGACAGAGGAGCATTTTCTAATCTGGCAGCCCTATCAGCGGTAATGGGCAAGACAGCATCATTTGTCTGTGCTCTACAGAACCATTACAAATCAATGTTAAAAAATATATAATGATGTTTTATGATGTAACAGCACAGTGGTTAAGGTCTGGTTAGGTTTAGGGAAAGATCATGGATCTGGTTAAAATGACCCACTTTGTAAAGGTTAGAGAATGGCATGATAAAAGTACTACTACTACTACTACTAAATTTAGGCGAATTTCATTGTAATGGGGTTAAGATTAAGGGACGATTATAGTTACAATATTAAAAAAAAATGTTGGAAATGTGACATTCTTGGTTGGAAACAGAAAAAGAAACAGCATTCCAAATTCACTGTTGGAACCACCAACCCATCAACTGTCGACTTATACAGGCAAACTGCACTGCAGCTCCGGGTCATAATTACTAAGGCTGCTAAATGGCATCTGTCACTCAAAAAATACTACATAGTGTTTTTGTGAGACTGATATTGTGAAATATTGTGTTGTTTTTCTTGGAATGACCGTCTCTAAACTTCACACTGCATCTTTAATTGTCGTCTTCAGTAATATTACAACATAGCGGCAGAGGCGCAGGGTAAACTGCATGAGATTGTCAGAGAATTGACTCAGACCTTGAAATATTTGTGAACGTAATTCCATAATAACTGTGTCATTCATTCTTGTTCAACCTTGCTTCTCAGTAAAAATTAAACTGTGCCAATCACATGCCTCCCCTGCTTAGAGTGTCAAACAAGAAATCAGAGCCCGGTGTTTGTATGGGTCACCACATTAAACACAGCAAAACTGAATAACACAAAGAGCATGATATCCAGAGCTGCTGTTTATTAATTAATTTACATTTTGCATGACATTTAACTAATCTATTCCTTGATTATAAAAAAAAAAGCCAGAGTTGCAGTTATTAAAAATTCTTGCCAGGAGTGATATAATAGAGGAGATTCATTTACAGGCCCACAGAGCATTGGTCAGGTTTTTGCGGTAATTGTCCTGTTGAATTGCACCTCTCTGTACCACCTGAGCCCTGACTCTGACACTGTGCTGCTGGGAAAAAACCCTCGAATTTACTGGACATATGTGGCAATGATTTTATGAAACACCTGTAATGGTAGAGTCTCATCTCTGTGTGATGATATTGTGAGCAAGAGTACCACTGTACCTCAGTGTCACCACAAAGTCTATTTTTTCATCATCAGTGCTTCTTAAACTAGAAAATAATAACGCAATAATAAAGAAACCCCAGGGACAGGAAACTAAATCAATTAGCTGGCCTTGACTTATTTTCCACACATCACATCTTAAGACAAGTGAGGTGTGATAATTCACTCTGGGGACATATTCAGACACACAAGGAGGAGCCTGACATGTACAAAAGCTAAACAGTCAAAGTCAAAAGCACTTTTAAACAGTGGAACTGTGCATTCCTAGTGCTTCTTCCATCAGCCAAACATTCATATCTCATAGGGATTCTGAAGAGATGATTCTACCCACAAGGCACACTTGATCCCTCCCATCAAACAAGTGTTTGTTCATTGAAGAGGGAGAAAGTCAAAGAGCTTCACATTTTTAGCTCTGAGGACTACATAAAGGTGAGCTGTAAAGACACTTTTCACTAGATGCTAATCAGGGGATTACTGTATATATTTGCTCCAACTGATTAGCATCTTAAATTAAATTAATTACATTTAGAAAGACGGCCAGTTAAGAACTACTTCCAAATTGTGCTTATGTAATTTGTTGATATGTGAGTGTAAAAAGTAAAGAAATCTACTCTTTAATCTGCAACTGACCTTTGGCTAAACCCCCACCCCCCAAAACCTGTTGCTACGCCTGTCAAGAATTCGGTTCTCACATGGCATATATGCGGAAAACAGTGGTGAACCCATGTGAGCTCTCTCTGGCCTTATGAACCAACACCTTTTTCTTTTTGCTCATGTGAGTTTATTGTGTAACATTTTTTATATACACTCCAGATATTACACATATTTTTCATTAGTTCAAAAAAAAAAAAAAAAAAAAAAGTTTAATCTAAAATGAATTTCCAGCATTTTAAACAAACTAACCTTATGGATTAAGAAAAGCCCCATCTCTACTAGTCTAGCATCTAGTGTAGTTAGATTGAGGATGCTTTGAAAACCAAGAATGCATCTAGAACAGTATGTCATTGGATGGATCAGGACAGGAAATGATTATCAAAATATTGCCTATTTCATATTTGTAATTACATTTTTTTTTAAAAACATGCAGCCTCAAATGGTTGTAGATTACCTAAAAACCTATTATTGGGAATTGTGAAAAAGCTTCAGAGCAACAAGACACAAGACCAGAGCATCCCTAGGCCATATAATGGATGTGTGCAGTCAGTGTCCTCCTTTACACACCACAACCTTATCAGTTATTCATTTGTTTTTCGCTATATGAGAAAATGGACGTGTGGAGTAAGAGCGTGTGAAAAGTGTCAACTGTATGCGTCTCACAGTCAATGTATGAGAGTCAGTAGCCGTCGATAATGGTAGCAGTTTTAAGACCAACATTTTTTGTAATGTTTGAAACAATGTTGGGTTCAGAGAGAAAGCTGGCTTATTGTTCCTAGCTAGCAACTGTCAGTGTTGTTAGCTGGACTGTTGCTAGCAGATTTGATAGCAGTTTTTTGCTATAGTTTACTGGATATTTAGGCTAACATTTGGTGCTTGAGTTGGGTGAAAGAGTTGTCCTCACCTGGCTTTTTAGTTGACTCATTAAAAAAAAAAGGTGTCTTGAATATACAGTTTGATGCATTAAAAGCATGTCCCAGGTGAAAAGTAAATCCTTACTTGAGTAAAACAGAGCAATTCATGCTTTTTAATTGCGCTACGTTTCAAGGACGAACCAATCTTTAACGCTATCCCAGATAACCCAACAAATAGTAATGACTTAGTTAATGCTGAGGTGGTTAGTCAGCCACTCTAAGCTAGTTAGCCAGGCATGCTAACGTTTGAAGCCTACGTTGGAGAGCACATCAACTTTTCTTATGTGTGTTTTTGGTTTGGGAAAGGTTATAAATGAGACAACATTCTTCATCATATGAAGACACACTGCTTCATCATATGTACAAATCTCATAAATCCTTTAAATCTGCAAATAGCAAAATGAGCAGGTACAGATATACACTGAACAAGTGCTCATTAACATTGTTGTCATGCCTTGAGGTACAATTTCTAAGAGGATACCATTTGAAATGTTATGTTTTATTGATGGTTCATACTGATTGCATGTAGCATAATTAAGTATATAATAACTCATGCATGTTAATATTATCAAACGTCTCATGGGGTATTAGAGGTTTAAATGGATTGTCTTATGAAACAGCTTGTCAATGTATCATGTTCTGTTACATACTGTACTGTAACACAGGCATGGTTACTGCCAAGGGCATACATTGTGTGCGTGAGCCAGCGTGTGAAGACAATGTTGGCAAGTCCTTGAGACCCATTCTTAATAAGCTATAAAATAAATGAATAAATATACCCCCCCACCCCCCCGTTGCCTTTTGTCCCAGCCATGCAGTTACTATTAACGTGATTTTCAACCTTTCCCTCTTGGTGATGCCTCAGAGAAATGTGAGTGCAATGTTAAGAGCGATGCGACAGCTACTGCAAAACCAAAGACAAGAAGGTTGGAGTGAGAGACAGAGACATAGAGAGAGAGAGAGAGAGAGAGAGAGAGAGAGAGAGAGAGAGAGAGAGAGAGGGAGAGAGGGATTGTGGGACAGAGACTTCTTCCAGAACATAATTTGTATGCATAGCGGTTGCTGTGGCAGTCAGCGGGCCTCAGCTACAAATTTTCCCACATTTGTCCACATTTATGGTCAAATGGGCTGCATTTGCATTCAGATTAAACAATGAAGATGGTGGAGGGACAATTGTTTAGGGTTGAGTGTTTTGTGCATAAATAAATAACGATCTATATATTACAAGAGGAAGGACAGAAACCCCCTCCTCCCTCCCCTCAAATTAAATAGCAAGAGGGACAGAATACTTTATGTGACAACTCCACAGAGTATTAGAATACGACTATGGATAGATTACTCACGGGTCAAAGAGGACATCTAACACCAGACCATTGAATGTGGTTTTTGATTTAATTCATTTCAATGTTTTTGTTTGGGAACACACACCAGTGCAGCACAATATTAACTTAATTGATAAGGGCCTCGAGGCAGGTCCTGTATTATTTCCTCACCTTGAGGCCCTGTCTTAGTCGTTATGGTGCTTCAGTATTGCATGGCAAAATTATTCTAAATAGATTTGGGTTTAATTAAATTACCTGAAACTAATTGACACACAGCCGACCTGGGACCAGGTAGTTCCAGCGTGAGATTATTGGTTGGTTTCTGTGGCTTTAGGCAAAAATGAAATTAAACTGCTATGCGTAGTCTGTTGTGTGTATTGTACTTGATGGGCATTTGGAGGTGTCCATGTGCATACACAGTGCACAGAGAGTGGCAGGAACAGAGGGTCAAACAGGGTCCCACAGCTCATTTTGCCTTAGGGCCACCTAAAGGGTTAATCTGGCCATGAATACAGCTACCTCTCTGCCACCGAACACTGCACATTACCATATTAATCAGTGGTGCTATTACAGTAAATGTAGCCCCTCCTCTCTGCATGCCCAGTGAGACCCAGCGCTTAGCACCGTAACCATTGTTGGGCTTTTGAGATATGGTGTTATTTTCTGTCAACACTTCTTCCTCAGCCCCTCCTTTAATGTGAATCAGCCAGTGAAGTGGAACGTGCTATTTTGGTCTTGCTCATGGAATTTGTTTGCACAGCAAATCAATGGCCACACATCCAAATAAACATGATCGCTAAGCAAATATTTGAGCATGCAGGAAGACTGTATGTAGGTCTGCAGCTCTGAGCATACAATCCCTAAAACCCAGGAATAATTAGCTTACTGTGCTGTTTGCCTTTTGATTTATTGCGAGCCCAAAAGTGCCACCTGTCACATCAGTTGAGGGATGAAATGCTTTGAAGCTGCAAATCCTTGCCTGTGATTTAAATAAGATATATCAAGTCAGTTATTGGTACCCCACTCTGTTAAATTCGACCCGACCTACTGGTGTGTCTATTTTAACAGTCATGTTGTGAGACATGCCAACCTTTTCAAAGATTTAAAAGTTTAAATATATGAAATATGTCTGGCTGAATTAGAGGGAAATGTACATAAACTGATGCAGAGATGTAGCACATACAGGATTTAATACTGTCATAAAGTGTGAAAAAAAAGTATATTTTTTTGATGTATTTCTCTTTTTGAGTTCAAGAAACTTAAGTAGAAATTTAAGAAGAAAATCAAAAGCATAAGAGGTGAAATTTTCAAAGCGTGTTCAGCCCTCTTATTTACTCGGTTCAGTCTGGGTCCGTTTGCTGATTGTCACTCTTCGCCATTCATGACCCTTCATGTGATTGGTGCTAAGTGGCCTGGGTTCGTGATAGCGGGCAGCGTGTGTCCAATGTGCTCAAAAATATTCACAGCCTTCTAGATTGGCTTCTACTGAGTGGACTTGAGGGGGTAAAAGCCTGAGATTGATTACAATTGTTAATCAAGAATCAGTTCGATACACTCGAAAAAAATAAGAGCTCTTATAATAGAAGAGGCAATGCTGCATCAGCTACTAGACTTCATTCACATTACGGGGAATAGCTAATGACTCAAAATAAGTTTCTTTTAGCTATTTATACTTTCACAAATAACAACCAATATGATATTTACCACTTCTAGTCCTATATTGCAACTAAGAGCTTTAATCACTCATTACTGTATAACCCTCAACAAGTATTATTCACTTACTATTATTTACTCGGTGTAATACATTTTAATTCATTTATTTTAATGATGCGTTTCAGCCAGACTAACTTATTGCATAATACATCATTACTATGCGTAGTAGTACAACTATTTTATAAATCGGTTCAGTGAAGAAATCCTTACACACACATATAGTAGTGTTGCATATTAGTGCAACAGTGACTTTGATTTATTGTTTTCAGTTTAGCTGTGACAGAATTTAGCATATAAGGGAAGAAAATGTAACACTTTTAAATACCTGTAGCTAGCTTAATATTCCATGCTTCAGCTACATTTATCAGATAGACTTAGCTAGAGCACTTTTAGGAAATAGTTTGACATTTTAGGAATATTCGCTTTCTTAAGAGCAAGAGTTAAATGGAGAGGTTAACACTACCTTAATGTCTATAATGGATAAATATGAAGTCATAGTCAGCAGCTGGCTAGCTTAGCTTAGTACAAAGACAGGAAACAGGGAGTTAGCATGTATCTCTCTAGATGTATGAATGTGTGTGTGTGAATGGGTGAATGTTGGCATGTGTTGTAAAGCACTTTGAGTGGTCGGTAGACAAGAAAAGTGCAGCGCAATTACCATTTAACCCCAATGACCTTAAGCCAGGCTAGCTGATTCTAGTCTTTATGCTAAGCTAAGCAAACTAGCTGTAGCCTTATTCATGAGACACTTATGAGACCGGTATTGATCTTCTCATGTAGCTCTCAGTAAGAAAGAAAATGAGCATATTTCCCAAAATACTGAACCGGCATTCTATCTAATTTCACTAGAGGCAATTTCTCCATTTTCAACATACGTTTTGTAGTTGTTATCCTGTGTACTCACACAAGGGCAGACTTGTGTACAGCGGTTTAGAAAACAACTTGTTTCAATAAACAAAACTTGAGTGGCTGACCTTTATTTAATTAACACCTGACAGTAAGTGGCTCCTCCTGAGCCTTCATGAATGTTTAATCAAAATACTGACTCCCCTTCTGTCTCTCAACAACCTGCCTACTCTCGCTCTCTCTCAGTGTACACTAAATGCAAATCTCTGTAACACATCTCCTAACACAAGAACACTAACTACCCTGTGCTTCGCATTGTCAAGCAGGTTTGGACAACTGGAGCAACTGTAACAAGAGCAAGTTGTGGAGCCTTACCGGTACAATTACTGATTTTTATCAAGCCTCACCCATATCTGTTAGGTGTGAAGTCAGCTGACACATCTGGCTGCTGCAGTCGTATGTAAGACATGCATAAACATGATGCCCACATAGGAGAAATACAACTAGGAAAACAACGCAGACTCAGATAAATGATTTTCTGGCACCATAATTACTGTTAAAACAATACTGTTAAAACATTTTTGGAAATTGGAGCACCTCTAAAAGTCTTACTGCTTGACCTTAATGTCAACAGAAGTCAAACAACCAACCCCTGTCAAAGGATAAGAGAGATTTTCACCATCAAAGTTAAAGCCGGGAAAACATGATATAAAATCATTAATTGCGCTGTACAGAGGATTTTAAGGTGTAAGAAATATCAAAAGATTTTATTTTTTTTAAATCCTCGAGATGTCAGATAAAAACAAAAGCTAAAGGTTCAGGTTAACAGTCAAAATGCATGTATAATTTTGTTGTTACTAGACATAAAATTCAATTTGTCACTTAAATGCAAGCATCTTCTCAGTGCATTATACATGTTCCTTTTGTAAACCTGCTCAAAATCAGAGTTTTATTGGTAAGTTACCATTTTCTCAAGACTAAGTAGCTAATCACTTGATATTTATACCGTGAAGTCAACTGCATTAAAGAAGAGAAAGCCCATCATTGGAAACTTTCCCCAGCTGTGCCATTACATTGAAACTGCTCACAATCACCTGATATTACTAGATACACAGTATGAAATTTACAGGCAGCAGCAGAGAAGTGGTATGAAAGGTTATTGATGGAATTTTTTCCCCCAACTTTCAGCTTGTAACATGGAGTTTCGCCAGTAGAAAAGCTTCCCCCACCAATAAGTGCAAGTCGCTTAGCAACATGGGTTTGATCCCTCACTAGCTGCCCACATGCACGCTGACAATTGTTTTTGAAAGATGGATTCAGCATAACAGGAAATAAAACTCAGGGTTATTGCAGTGGACAAGAGTTTAGTTCCTGCTCCGTATGCTCCCTGACATTTTCACGGGGTTGGTGGCAAAGCTAAACTCACTAATACATGCTGTATAAGTGCAAATTCTCATAAAGTTTTAAATAATTCAATATGCTGGGAAAGCTGGTGTCCCTTCCAGCACTGGTGCTCCAAGTCACCATGCCCAGTTTTATTTCTGTCGAGATATGTTCTTAAATTATTTTAATGCAAACAGAAAAAGAGAGCATCAGACTTTACAGGTAGAGTTTCATGTTTAAAACACTCTTAAAACTCTATCTGTAAATGTGTGATGTGGAACTGGGACAGAGCTAACCTATCTCAGTATGTTTAGATGATAATTCATGCTCTTCCTTCTTCCTTCTCTACCTCCCTCTTATTAGAGCAGCTTTCGACACTAAGCAGGTTCAACTTGGACTACCTGCAAACCAGTCTGTTCTGTTTTTACAGTGACATATGGATCTCCGAGGATGCAGCAGATTTTCATCTTGATGCTTTTAACATAATAACATAATACGTTCTGACAGAGTTGCAAGGAAAACATGGACGTTGATGGGGGGTGGGCTATGTATGGCTAGTAACAGTAAGTGGGCAACAAGAGATTGAGGCCTATAAACCCTGCAAATTGATGACTGTGTCCTTTAGATGGCACTGCCTTGACAGTTCTCCCAGATCAGCATCATTTTAGTGTATGTACCCTGATTTCACACAAGCTGCTGAGCACATAGCAGACAGTTATAACTGAACTTTCAATCGATCTGGCAAACAACCAGTATTTCTACTGAGGGATTTTAACAGATGCAACATCACCATGCATTACCCAATTTGGAGCAGTAACAACTCCTGCCACAATGCTGAATACACTGGGCTTGTTTTATGGCAACATTCCAAATGCATTTACCTCAAAACACCACCCTCCTGTTGGTCAATCAGACCACAATGTCATTCTGTTACTGCCAAAGTACAGGTTACAACTGAAAAGAGGTGTACTTATAAAAATAACCCAAAAACATTTGAGTTTGGAATAAAGAGGCGACCGAAAGATTAAGGGGGAGTTTTGAATTGACTGACTGGGACTGACTGTTTTTTATGATTGTGGTGCAGATCTTCATTTACTGACCAATGTAGTGACCTCTTACATTTCATGATGTGAGGGAACTCCCAGCAAACAAATTAACTCTTCATCCAAACAATAAGCAATGACTCACCAAGGACATGAAAATCTGCCTGGTTCAAAAGAAAAAGGGTTTTTTAAAGGAGACAAGCTCAGGATGAGGGAATAGGAGAAAAAGTCCAGAAGGGAGCACTAATTGGCCAATAGCCACCACAATGACAAGGTGGAGCAGAAACTGATATCTAGAAATGCAAAGGAGGCATATCTGGTATGAAGCACCATGATGGGTAAAGCCCCTGGATCTGCCGTGACTGACTGCATGGATGCCATGTACTTTAAAGAGTAGCTTAATAGCTTCTTCAACCGGTTCACGGTTGCACCAATCAACTGGATCCTCCCCCGGTCAATGGGGCAATGCTGGGGAGCCTGCTAACTGGGCAAAGCCAACATCCACTACCGGATCCAGACAACCCTCTACAGGAACCCAACTGCTGCCTGGCTGACGTTATGTATTATCCAATGGACTGTAGCCTTGGGGATGTCAAAAGCCCTTGAGAGTAGCCTGTAAGAAGCTGCATGGGAAAGTATAGGAATACAAGGACTTAAAGCTCTTTTTTTCTCCATTCACGATCAGCTTCATGTGTAATTGCACCTGAAAGTGCTGCTATAGACTCTCTTGTCAGGTTAAGGTCAGGGCGGAGGGTGGACACACTATCAGAATAGAGCTGCAGGATGGGCACGTTTGGGTTCAAGTGGTAGTATGTTGTAGAGTGGACATGCTTTGAATATGAGATATAAAAGGATTCAATGTCATGCAAAAGCCTCATTTGAATTCCTGTAAAATCCTATTCTGCCAGTTAGCTGTTTTATATTGGTACAACTGTTTCATATTTTATAGCTATTCTCAATCATGCCAACACTGTTAGGGTGGTGCTAGAACAGCTACAATTCATTTCGTACATGGTTTATTTCCAGTTTGAGATACATATACACTATATAAGGAATATGGTTACACAACAGAATTGACAAGTTTGTTGCATTACAAATAAAATGAAGTTAAATGTGAGGTTGCTTCACGTGTAGGTGCCAGCAGATGGATCTCGGCATGAAAACACATTCAACAACAAAGAACCATCTGCCAGCAACAGTACAAGGAGGTAATATTTATTTTGGTGACCAGCTGAATAGATAATAACAATAGGAATTATTTAAAGGTAGGGTTGGTAATCCTGTTCAGAAGCACTTTTTGTTATACTGGGTGAAATGGTACTTCTATTATCAGAGGTATCAATACATTATGTCTTTAGAAAAAGGAACGGAAAAAATCAGACCTCTGTGACAGCCACAGGACTGATAAAACTCCGACCAATCCATGCTCTTCGCACTGAAAAGCAAAAACCAATCAGGTGCCTTCATGTCTAGTTCTGTATCCGCCCCCCTCTCTCCCTTCCTATTTTGCACGTGCACAGTCTTCACCTGTCGCTGTTGCCGGTTTGTGGGGGCGTGGCTTGGACGGACTCACTGACGGGAGGGGGAGCAGCGGGGTGGAACTTAGAGGAGGCAGGAGGAGGTGCTATTTTCAAATCTTGCTAGCTCTCTTGCTAGCTTTCCAACATTGCCAACCCTACCTTTAAGTGAACAAAATAATAATAACAACAAAAGGACGTAACTGTGAAAATAAGAACAACATTTAAATGCATGAAATTTTACTGTGGTGATTATAATACTGCATGTTAGAATCTACAGTTAAGTTAAAAACACATACCGTATATAAAGTGACTACAGCAGAGCACTCCCAAGTTGACCTCCAGCAGTAATTACATCTCTGGTGAGCTTGGTGAACAGCATTTATATCTCCAATGTAAGAAATGTAGTGTCAATCATCTTATATATAACATATAACTATATCATTTTCACACTATAGGCTGTGACATATATGAGCAAGAGCATCAAAGTTCAAGGCACAATGGTATGACGAAGAAGGTCTCTATTGTATTGCACTGCATGCAATAGTACATACTTTGCAAGGGCAGCAGTGGTATGTTCTACAAATAAAAATAAAATGGATGTGATTTCATGCCACACAATAGAGATTGTGTCTCATTTGCGGCGTCAGGGAGCCGCTATCAATATGCGGGAGACTCCCGGAACTTCCGGGAGAGTTGGGAGTTTTTTTACAGGACAGGCCACAACAGTTTCTTCTAAATGGTTTCAAATTCAGTAAGTTGATTTCAGACTCCCCCCCAAGGCTGCATTTATCCCCCATTCTCCTCTCTGTTTACACTAACAACATCTCCTGTAACAGGGATGGAATGACACTTTTTAAGTACATGGATGACATGGCCCTAGTGGCCCACCTGAGTGGCACCAATGCTCTGTCTAAATACCATCGGGCAATAAACAACCTGTTCCAGACATTTCGGGGCGCTCCCTCAAGCTCTACATCACTAAAACCATGGAGCTGTACTGTAGGAGCAGTGAGAAAACAGCCATTTTTTCCCCAAGCCGTCAGCATCAAAGGCTGGCTGGTGGAAAACGTGCAATCATTTAAATAGATGGCTAGACGTTTCCTTGTCCTTTTCCCAGCAATCTGACTCTGTACCCAAGAAAACCCAGCAGCACCTCTACCTGCTAAGGAAATTCAGGACTTTTAATGTCAGCAAGGACATTTTAACCTGGTTTACAGTACACTAATTGAATATATACTTACCTTCAACATTCATCTTCGTACAACGGCCTCAGCACCAAACAAAAAACAAAACTCTCCGGCTAATCTAATAGCTAATCAGGACAACAAAATAATTGGTTTACCCCAAACTCCCCTGTCCAAATTGTAAAATAGGACCCCTAACACCCTCTTCAAAAATCTTTCCAGGTATTCCCATCAAGTTGATGCTACAAAGTCCCACTGATCGGGAAAAACTACAAAAACATCTTTTACTAGGCAATTTACTGACCTTTTTAACATCATTTGGTACTATTCTATGTGTGTGTGTGTGTGTGTGTGTGTGTGTGTGTGTGTGTGTTCAAATGTGAATTATCTGTTTGTTTATGAGCTTTGTTAAAGAATAATTTCTCTTGGTTTGTGACATATCTTATTATAAGTAGGTTGCCTGGCCATATATTCAAAGACCTGCTGTTAGTGAGTGGCAATATCACAGAAACTGGTTTCTAAAGCAAATCAGTCAAGGCTTTTCTGGCCTGGCTGCATTTGATTGCTGGGTGCCTGGAGATGCAGGTCATTTCAACTAGAAAAACACAGCCACAATCACACACAAATGCACATGTGCCTGTTTCTGTTATAGCAATAGTGCATCCACCGCTTCCACGTCTGACACATAATACAAATGTTTAGCTTAATAAAGACAAAATGCATAATTAATTACTTCTCTCATAACTACTTTTGTGTTAAATTTGCACTCATAAGATGGGGCACCCCCATTAATTAACTAATTAATTAGGAGGAAATAATTGAAATTACTCAGTAAACCTAAGATGTAAGTTCTTTGGACACATTGACCTGCTTAAAAGAAATATTCACAGCGACTTCTCACTGGATAAATGGAACATTCATTTACAGCTAAATGTTGTTAACAAATGAATAAATGAGGCAGTAACACAATGGTAGAATCAAATGGATGAATACAATTAATTTTAAATGGCAAGTTGGAATGGATTACTTAGCGATGGTTAAAGACGGTAATGTGTGGTAACGTTAAGCTACCAGCGAATAGCTGAACACTAAGGTCAAACTATTTAAACCTCTTTTTTAAAAGGTAAGAATTCAGTCCTATCCAACATTAACTCTTAACCACAGCAGCAGCAGCAGATGAAACTCTTTTGCCCACTGTCCCATTGTCCCTCCACTTGGATGAGTCTTGATGTATTGTTTTGATTTAGGCGGTTATAGCTCTGAATTAACCGTTAAATATTAAACTTTACTCACCAAAATAACATAAAAAGTAATTTTATTGGCCAAGCGTAGCGATTTCCAAACTACACAAGTATGAAAGTAATCGTCAAAGTTAAAATGCCACGTGCAACTGGGCAAAAAGAAACAAATGCAGGCTAACACTCAAATTTAAGAGAGCACATTGTAACAGACAAAGAAAGCACATAAAAACTCTGAGATGTGACATGTGTCTCCAGAGACTAGCGAGTGAGACAAGGGTCCCGCCTGTTTTGTCTCTTCGGCAGGCAGGGGTGTGTTTTGAGGTGGACGCTTACTACTTTGTGTTAAAAATGGTGAAACACCCCTGGTCCTTTGCCTGAAAGTCAATGTGTGTTTTTCTTTTGACTGACTATATTCAACTCGGTAAACTTAAGCGACATTAATGAGACCGCGTCACAACTTTCAGTAATTCAGAATGCTTCATGAGCAAATGATCTCATGATACCATACATCACGCAAACATTGACAGAAAATCCATGCATGGGTTAAACATCCCTAATTTGATCACAAAATAAAATAAAACTGCAATCTTTACAGAACTGCTAACTATGCTCAGTCTTAAAGGGAACTAAACTATTCATAGTCTAGATTACAGTTTCTCGCTACTTAAAAAAAAGTCCAGACACTTAAGTTAGGGTTGAAAAATAAAAGGCCTTCATTTCAGAGGACTAGAGTCATTAAAAAAATACACCTTCGAGTGTTAGCTTGTGCCCTAAAGAAGGTGCAAGCCATAATTCTTCTGCTCTCCTTTATACTTTCTGCTCAGTCTTAAAAGATTCAAAGATGAAGAGATTATCATATGGTCACTGGGTGCGTGTGGTGGTAATTTAATGCATTTATTCTAGGAATGGAGAATTCTGTCATTTTATATTGCACATACATCAGAATTGACACATCTGACATGAAAACATTTGCTGAGTAATATTAACTGGGTTTCTGAGTAGCTGGACAGCTACTTTACATTAATTCAAGCTTTGGTTTGAATAAAGGGAATAATGGGGTTAATTCAAATTGTGGAATGTGTCCGTAATTTATGACTGGCCTGGCAAATGTCTTATCTAAGATCACATCAAGGTGAGGCGAGAGAGACAGAGGGCTGTGTGTGTGTGTGTGTGTGTGTGTGGACCAGGTATTCCTCACATTGTGGGGATGTAAATCTTTTTACAGGCTCATGTGGCAGGGACTCACCTCTCTTATGGGGACCAAAAGCAAGTCCCTTTAATGTAATTCTTTGAAGACTTGGTTTAAAGTTAAAGTAAGTTTAGGGTTAGGGTTAGGCTTAGGTGTTAGGTGTTAAGGTTAGGGGTTAGGTATGTGGTAGTTATGGGTTAGGGTCAACATGAGTCTCCAGGAAATGAATGTAAGTCAATGTATTGTCCTCTGAAGTGATGGAAACATGTGTGTGTTTGTGTGTGTGTAAGAAGAAGGAGCGGCAGGGAGAGCAAAACAATAGCAGGATTGTTTTAATCTCATTACAGACTTGATGAGACATCTAATCTCATCTCGAATTTAAACTTTTTTTTCAGGTAAAGTTTTGTTAATCCTTTGTGTCTGTGTTCCTCCTGAGGTTGTGTTGATTCGGATGAATCGGAAAGACTCTGTGAGTGCCCCTGTTGGGTGTCATAAATTCGTTTCATGACGCAGCAGGGCTCCCACAAGTTATTTGAGCCTTAGTGATAGTTCTGTAAAGTGTCAACCTGACACTTTGCTATAGAGGGGTGAGAAAGGTCGGTTTATCCTTAGAGAAGTTTAAAAAAAGTTTTCGGTGTCTGTACACACACACACACACACACACACACACGCACACACACACGCACACACACACACCCACACACACACACACACACGCACATCACCCCACACAGAGTTATAGCAAGGGCATACCAGGTTGTGTTGCAAAAGGGATAAGTTACCCATGTGGGGGTAAAATGATCCACCTAGGAAAAGAATTTGCATTATTTGTGAAGTCATTAAATTCCTTTAATTCCTAATGATTCTGGGAGCGCTCTCACCAGTCCAACAGCAGGTGTCTGTATCCCAGCAGTGCCATATGTTTTTCCTGGCACATGGCTCGCCTCCTCCGGACTCTCCCAACATGCACTCATAAACAAACCCAAAACTGGTCAAGGTCTCAGAAGAGAAGGAATATGGGGAAAAGCTGCAGGGGCTATTCAAACACATGCATCTGGTCCGTAGCACACACACACACACACACACACACACACACACACACACACACACACCCACACACACACACACACACACACACACACACACACACACACACACACACACACACACACACACATATCCTGCAATATCAGTTTTAGTGAAGATTCGCCAAGGAGAGTGTACAAACTGTGAGAAGAGCTTTTTATTGGGTGCAGGTGGGCCTTGGAGTGTCCGAACATCATTAAAAGATGGATTGGGTCATAGGTGATTGAATAGTTCCCCCAGGTGGCAAGGAGGGACAGTGATAGAGAGAAAGAACAGAGACTGATGGAGGGTTGTGTTTTGCAGTAACAGCTGTGGGGGGCAAGGTCCTGCTGACCGGGTTGAAAAAGGGCACAGCGGAGCCTCGGACTGGAAGCAAGTGGTAGGAGCGAGCGGTCAGGAAACTTGGAGATGGGATCAGCAGGTATCGCATGGTGACTGAGCAAGCAGGACCTCAGATGTGCAGACCACAGATGCTGGCTTATTTTAAGAGGCTGGATTCAATTCTCTGTAATGTTCCAGACAGAATTGTTGGGATGGAGGTGCTATATCTTTTATACCCTGTATTTATATAAATACCAATCAAAGCATCACAGATACACCTTGTATTTTCCCCCCTCACAAATCACAATTAATACATTTTAATCTTTCCAGATGTGAACTGACACAACCTTGCGTCATTTAAATTATGAGCTGGTGTTGTCAATCAAGGACAGGGGCTAAAATTGCCTATTTAATCCCCCTTTTGAATAAACTACATTTATTTGTAAAGTATGAACACTGCTCTAGACCTCATATCACAAAATAACATTATGAGAGCTCCACTAGACCTCAACTAAATGTGACGATAAGATCATGTGTGTTCCAAAATGAGCCAACAGTTCAGGTCTGCTTAAGTTTAGGAGATTCTACAGGGAAATGCTGCAGGAGATATGATGCCAACCTGCTCAAGGTGTTTGGTGCTTTGCAGTGGTTAGATTTGATTACGTTTTGTGGTCAATACACACATGAAGTACCAGTGCTTAATACAAGTTTCAAGAACCCAACACTGGAAACAGTGAGTGCATATAGAGATATGAATGGTAAATGGACTTTACTTGTGTAATAACCTGATGTCAATCAGTTATTTTGTATTTTTGTCCCTCATTTAAAATATGTGAATTGTTGACAGGTGCATAATTTCTATTCAGTTGGGTCAAGTTGCATTTAAAAGATTTGTCAAGCATTATCCATATATTACTCTGTTTAAATAGTGATTTAAAAACGTACAGTTAAAATGTATAAGTTACTTTTAAAAGTGGTTCAGTTCATTACCAAAAGAAAACCATAACAGTCATTTTCATTTATTTTGGAGAATTAATGACCCGGATGTTTTGTCTTCCGGTTGACCTCTGAGTGTTCACGTGAGAATACGAGGGAAAAAAACTCAAAATGAAAAAGGAGAAGAGCGGCACTCATGGGAGAGTCCTTGCAGACGTCTTCGTTTATTGTGTTTTTCACGTTGGACTATGTAAATATTGTTGCTGAAGAAAAGCTCGGAGGTGACTTTACCAGAGTTGGGACTGTTTATTAATAACGTGTTTTTATGCTACTGAGAGCGTTGAGCTAGCCACGTTAGCCTAGCGCGCTAGTTAGCCACGTTAGCTCATCGCAGCTGCTGCCGTCGAGGGAGAGCGGTTGGACATCTTCACCTGCACAGACGAGAGGAGGAGACTGGTCGGGAGGAGCTGCAGCGGACGTTTTACTGAGGCTGGAGACCATCTGCTTGCTGTCTGCTGCTGTTGGGAGTGTGGATGCTGCTGCTAACTGTTGTGGGCTGAGCCAGGCCTGACGGGGAGGATTTTCGCGGAGGTGGTAGGAGCTGTTTAATCTTTTCTAATGGAGTTTTAATATTGTTTTTGGAAACTTTGCTGACTTTATTATTGCGTTTTGCGTGTTGTCTGTTCCTTCCTTGCTGCGGTCTTGTTGCTTTATTAGCATATCTAATTTGTTGGAGATGTGTTTTGACTATTGGCTGTTGTGTGGTAGTATTGTGTTGTGTTGAATTGGGTGATCTGTGCGTCAAAGTTTGCCTTATTGGCCCACTGTGATCTTATATTGGTCTCATCGCCTTCTATATCTGCCGAATTTTCAGTCGTATCCACCTGCTGTGCTGTTAACGTAACTACAGTATTAACTAACTTCTCTCTCTCTCTCTCTCTCTCTCTCTCTCTCTCTCTCTCTCTCTCTCTCTCTCTCTCTCTCTCTCTCTGTGTGTGCGTGTTTCTAGCTGTGGGAGGATGTTGTTACATTGAATATATATTCACATTGAAATTCTGGCCCACTGCTGTAGGGGTTAGCCCCACCATAGTTGAACCACAAAAAATACTCTGGTGCCGCCACTGAGGGTTACACATTACTGCGTCCTGTTTCTTCATGAGCTCAAACGCAAAGCGCGCCAACGAACTAATTCAAGCTTGCTAAAAGACCACATAATAAACACAGAGTGCACTCAGGTTGTTCAAACTAGCAGACTGAGAAAATAAAATCCCCGGTCAATTTTATTTAGGGGTTTTCCTATTTTATTTTTCATACAATGTTTTCTATTTTCTGATGTGGAAGATTTATTGCTTCATTTAATACAAAACTGAGAGACTGAGAAACCGTGTTGTGCTTTCATTTGTCAATTCATACAGTGAGTATATGAGTAGGATAATGAATACATTTTTGCAGTAATTTTATTTTGTTGTCAAAGCCAGGGTTATTCCCTCAGCCTCTCATTGGGTATTATGAGAGAGTGAGAATCATTGTTTACCCTAGACATGTTAACTATACAATGAGATGTCCCGTTCACCACAATTGATTATTGGAGATAAAATGAGGTTAATGCTATAATAATATATCTGAAAGCGTTCCTCATATCACGAGCCGGTGGCGAAAGGGTTACACTTGTATAGCATTTTTCTAGTCTTTTTGTAATTGTGATATGTACAACATTAAAACCATAATTTTCAAATAAATGTAGTGGACGATATAGTACAATATAATAATAATATAATTTTCCATTTAAATGTATGTAAGTTTAAAGTAGCATAACATATAATTGTATTCTGGTTACTATCTATAGTAACTTTCTACCACTGATTACAGTATATCATTATTGCCATATCACTATGTGGTATGTTTACAGTCTATATGAATATTTCATATATTATTATATCAAGTCAAACCTGGCATTTCTTGACACATACAGCACAACGTGAACTCAACAGCATTTGCATTACCTTTCCCCTCTCTCTCTCAGTCTTTCCTGCTTATTGAGTTGTAACCAACCAGTCTGATGTGTGTGGAGGTGTGTGTGTGGTTATTTTGTAGCAGCCTGTTGTCATTTTTTAGGCAATTTAATGAAGGTAAACACAGTTAAAGGGCCGTGCGTAACGGCACTGCGCTCTGATGCGGCACTTCTCAGAAGCTGCAGATTTATCAACATATCAGTGCTGCTGCCTTCAGATGCTGCAGGGATTTAATGACTTTAAGGGGAAGCTTCTCATATAGTAAAGAGCATCTGTGGAGAACAGATACTGTAAGAATCACCCACATTCATTTATAGATCAATGTGGACTGATTTACTGACTTTACTGCTTTAACCACATTAAACATTATTTTCTGTGCCAATTTTGGTAGGAGAGTGTTTAACTGAAATACATTTTTCATATTTTAATCATCAGTCTGTTGTTGCAGCACATCTGCAGCAATAATTTAGTTTGATCCTGTTGATACAATCACCAAAGCAGCAGCAGATTGATAGATGCAATTCTGAGACGTCTATTTTCAGCGCAACGTCCACAAAATGTCCACTTAAATACAACAGGTGTCTTTGCTCTGCTTTTGAATGGACCTCTCGTCTTTCCTCCCATCTGTGCACTGTGCGCTCTGTGCTAGTCACTAAAATACAACAGAAACCCATGAACCCATGAAGCAAGTTTCAAGGTCAGGAAAATACCAGTTGGAGCTCTGCTAGCGCTGATCGTTGCAACTCACCCTAACCCTAACCCTCGAAAATGGAGACACATTTCTGAAGTTTCCATATATATCCCCACTAAATGTGTTCTCATTGTTGTCAAAAAAACGAAAGTCATAATTGAACAGCCGCTTGTCGGATAACAGTGTTAAGAGACTGCTCATGTATTGTACAATATTAAAAAATAATATTGCTCTGACATGTAAAAAGATGTCCCCATTGTTTAGACCAGTGTTCAAGCTTTTCATACTGTCTAAAAAGATGCAAGCTGAAGATTTTGAAGATTGTACAAGTAAGATGTTACAAAACTGACGAGTAAGACAACAGGCTAATTTTAGACTAGCGCTCAAGTCAGTCTGAGCGCTCAACGGTCTAAAAAGGGTGCAAGTAAATTTTGTTTACTTGTAGTCAGATAATACAAAATCCAGATTTTTTTAACAATAAAAATATATATTGTCTTGTGAAAAGCTCAGATGACACTGTTAAGTTTAGGACAGGTTTAGTTCTAAGGGTTATACCAAGAAGTTGGACTGTTAGCTGACCTGTGAAAAATATTTGACTATTGTCATTTAGTCGATGTGTCGATTACTGCTATCTATTAGCATATTCTGATAAATTGTTGCATGCTATTTTGGAAGTTACTGAGGTAACTGAGTAATCCTGCTGGGTGAAATACGTCCACCTGGACTCTACTTTCTGGAATGCAGTCGTTTGACTGATGGACATTGTATACAAAACCAAAGCTCCTTGCATTTTCCCATGAATAGTGGGGTATTATATATATTTTTGGTATATGTATGACCTGTGAATAAGTGGCCCCTTTTTTTAATAAACTGAATTGAGAGGCATTAATTGCTTTTTTGTATCATGTCTTTGATAATTTTATTGACAAAGTAGCTTCAACTGCTTTTTCTAAGTAGATCGAACAAAACTCAATATCTCTCTAGGGTAGTTTTGATGTTCAACTTCTTCCACTATGAAGTAATTGGTAGCTTGCACAGCTAAGCTTTCAAAGTAGCTTCCCCAGCATTGATTATTTGTAGTAATTAAAGTGAACTGTAGCTGATCTTTAGTTTGGAGATAGCTCGGAGTGATGATTAAATGAGAAAGCTCTAAAGAAGCCCTTCTTGTCTTTTGTGTTAAGTGGTGCTGTTTAGGAATTTATGTGCAATGTACACATCACAGTCTCCAAAACATCTTGCTGCTGCTTCTGCTGCTTGAAGCAAAAACAAACAAAATTGAGCTGCTCGAGGTTCTAGTTGTGAAAGTTTTGGATGAAACACTCCATGCTTCACATCCCATGACTAATGTGTTGAGACTGTTACTCTGCGCCTCGTGAGTGACAGCCAGACAAAGTAAGAGAAAAAACAGACAAATCAAGTGGAGCATACATCAATGGGGAGAAAAATGAGATGACAAAAGAGGGAAAACATCCATAAAGTTGTTCTCAAACTCTTTATTGAGGTTATATTAGTGCAATCTATCAGTGATGTACTGGAAAATCCATAACCCTACAGTGGAATTTCACCCCTGTGAGCTGTTCCCCTTTATGAAGTGCAATCTCATAGCAGGACTGCATGCCTCTACGGAGCTCATTTTTCAAGCAGTGTGACGTGGAATGGCCGTGTCAGAAACATAGAGGCGTTGACTGGAGGGGGGCCCATTCTTATACCATTTATCCATCAGAATGTCTTTTGACACAGTTGAATTGCCCCCACACCGTTAAATAAGAATCTGTACCATCGCAAATTCAATTTGTGATTGATTAAGTGCATCTGCTTGGAGGCAAAGCCTGTTTATCACACATATTTACAGTCAGAAAAACCCAGACTAGATTGGGATCTTGTATTTGTTTTTAAATGCTGTGAATTTGATAAATCTTTGACATATTGCTTGGTGAAGCTACTCTTCAAGTATTCACATTTGTTGTGCCTGCTTCACAGGAATATTTTGAGATATTGATACCACTCTCACATCTGTCTGTCTAATATGAAGCTACAGCCAGGAGATGGCTAGCATAGCTTAGCATAAAAAATGTCCATTGATTAACATAAAATATCTAATCTATAGTATGTTTTTTTTGTACAGATTAAACAAAGGAGATATTACATATGAATTAGTGAGCTTTAGAGATATTGGTGGAAGTCCACTGACTTTTCCTCTAGTGGAGGACGTCCACACCTGTCGTTTTAAGTTAAATGCCTCAAATTTTGAATGTATTGCCATTAAATTTGGTATTTACAATTAATGTTTCACTGAGGATGATCATAATCAAGTTAAAATTTCAATTTGTGACAACATTCCCATCATCAGCTGTAGGCTACTTTGTGTTAAGTACTAATTAGCAAATGCGTACATGCTAAATTAAGATGGTGAACGTGGGAGACATTTTATGTGCTGAATATTAACATGTAAACACGGTCATTGTGAGTATTTTATGTTGCACTTGTGGACACAAAGAGACTTCCGGGCTTGCTTATGTTGAAATGATTTATTTACTTCCCAAAACGTACTGGAAATACAAACACATTAGCTCAGCGTTGCTAGATACCTCAGGCTTTACTGACTGAGACACTGTAAATACTAACATTCACTCTTAAACTGTATAAAATATCAAAGATACACTTTCACTCTAACTCTCAAACTTACTCAAATCGACACTATTCTACACATTTACAACTCATATTTTAGCAGCTAGTAGTGTTACAGTGGTTACACTACTAGCTAAAGTGCTTAACTTACAAAACTGCAATGAAACTGCTATTTGCATAGCACATAGTCCGCTACTCATACACATATACATTATACATGTGTCGCTGCTTCTGTACACTTTTGCTCACCTGGAAATACAGTAACACAAGCACATTAGCTCAGCATTGCCGTCTCTGTTTACTGACTGAGACGCCCCCTAGTGTCCTGCCTAAAGGACCCCTCAGCTGCCCAGATTGCATGTGTGATCTTTACTCATCATATCAATTAATTAACCTCTGGCAGGTGAATAGGTATCCAGTAATGAGTGGATGAACACAAATGAACCAAGACAATAAAAATAGCAAGAGAGTGGGGTAGTGGGTGCCCAATGTCCATCAATATGTGCGACATCACTTCAGTTAGAATGCTGATGTTAGCTGCAGCTGACAGACAGATGCTTCTGTAGACAGAGACACTGAAAGCAGGTCGAGTTAGAAGTGGGGAGGCCGCAGAGAGGTGGAGAGTGTGGATGGACCGTTGTGCTAACATGAGACTTCTTTTCATTTCTTTTTCCTGCTCGTGATAATGTGTGTGATTCTACAGCTGTGAATTCTTTTTAGGTCGTTGCCTCAGTGATGCTGGTCCATGAATTTGGGGGATGGGGCTTCTGAAAGGAGCTTGAAGGGAGGTATGTATTTGTTCGTGTGTCTAGCTCAAATACCTACAATCTGTCTCCACAATGACTGACTCTACCTTTAAGCTGAGCTAAGATGACTGTCTCCTGGCTTCAGCTTATTGAATGAGCAGATGTAAGAATGGCATTGGTCTCATCTTTCTTTCGGCAAAAAAGCAAATAACCTGCTGGAGAAGCAGGTGGTGGGGTTTGCCACTGAGGAAATTTGATTTATGGCAGTCAAATGAAAGCTAACTAAACATCACTTTCTGTACATTTTACTTAACCCAAACTCCCAACTGTGTGACCTTGACAGCTCTGCGTTAGGGGTCGTTCTCCCTGCTCTAACACCGTCACCTGGGATGCTCAGCAGTGAAAGCTATAACTAATCTGGCTTTAGAGAAAGTTACGTGACTCTCCCGCCTCATCACTTCTTCCATGTCGTGTACGTCTTCCTGGCTTCAAAGTCCTACTGTGTGCCTTCTAAACCGTGGCTCATCTTAACAGGGATGTGCTGGCTTTGAAGCCCCCGTACAAGACAAAAAGAGCTTTCTGAAGAAATAATGGCTGTTTATATGGAGTACGATGTGAGAAGCTGTCAGGCTCTGCCTTTAAGTTGATTTGCAGAAGTATCAGAGAAGAGGGGGGACTCGAGGAGGTGAATCATGGATTGTCAGAAATCAATTCTCTGGGCTGCTCTCAAGGGAGTGCTCCAGTCATCATCAACAATAGGCAAGATGAATAAACCAAATCTCCTGGAGAGCATGTAATAATCCCCAACATAATGGCGTTGCCATATAGGATAATTCAATCTGAGCTTGAAAAAAGCAACTGTTGATCAGTGCTAAATTGAATATTTCAGACGTGTGCTTTTGTAAAAATCCCAGAGCTCTCCTCCACCTGATACCTCATCTCGTCTCTCAGCCGCCGTTCTGCCCCCCGTCCAACCTGCTCCACTCGTCAATCAGCTTTTTCATTGCAGCTCAGAGGAGCTGTTAGAAAGCCACGAGGTTGAACAGCTGATGGATCACACAGTCTGTTTCATCTTCCCCTGCTTTACATTTTCTCGAGGCTCATTACTGCACCAGTATAGGCTCTCTGCTCCTGGTTGGCAGTGGAACTTGTTTGCCTCATATGCATCGCATGGCACCTCTGTGTCAACAAGCTCGGCAGCTAAACACTTCAAACAATGCAAGTTTAATGAGCAACAAAGCAACAGTGAACCTGAGGGTATGGCATTTTTCTCTATTCCCTTCGTCTCAACTGACGCTCTAATACTGTTGCCTGAGAGTTGCTTATCCTCTCTTCTCACTGCTGTAATATGACATTGTATGTCTTTGCATATTTTGTCAGTGATTATTTTAAAATCTATCGACACAGTGCCTGACTTCATTTCAAAGGCACTCTATAGAGTCAGGATATTGGGCAAAAATGAAACAAAAAGCTCCCCTGTTAATTTAATTACCGGGGACATTTTTTGTTCAGCTGCTGCTGTCACAGAGGAAATGTCAAACTAATGCACAATGGATTTACAACAAATATGGAACTCTGTTAAATTATAATTAGATTAATTATATAATTATATAATGATATATAATAATTTCTGTTTTGCAAGTAAACTCTTTGAACCTGGGGCTGTTTTTCTCAGTTTTCACTGCCTTTATTTAGTGGCATGCCATTTACTGCTACTTTCAGAATGGATAGGCTACTCAAAAATACAATCATACTAACAGTTTATAGGAGAAAAAATGTTTGACTCAGTGTAAAATTGTTTCATTATTCGCATTTTTGATTGTTGTAAATGACAGCAAATATGTCTAGACCTATTAATATATAATATGTGTTTGAGTAGGTAAAGCTAATGTTAATTGCTGACGAGTCTTTCAGCAGCCATACTGTCAGTGTGTGTTTCACAAGCATATTAAATTGTGTTATTTATATTTTTCTATATTTGCAGCTCATTACTATGTGGAAAGAGAGGCTTTGTGGCACTACTCCACTTGATTTAATTACTGTGCTAACACATGATATATTGTACCCTGTGAACATTGCCACACCGGAGAGACTACTGTGACGTCAGGGTTTAACTACTAGCAGTTCTGTATTGTCTGTATTGATGTGAGGACAGCTTAGAAGTAAAAGTCTATATTTGAGGATCATGAGGCAAAAAAAAAGTTATTAGGAGACTTTTCATTTGTATCCAACTTCAAAGAGTAATTAAAAAAGAACAATTTAAAATTTGGAAATATATGCTTAATTTCTGAGAGTTTTATGAGAAGATTACCAGATACTACTCTCATATTTGTTTGTATAATAAAGTATGAAGCTGGAGCCAGAGCTGGTGAACTTTCTTGGCTGGGAGCAGATTATTTCTCTGTCTTGAGAAATAGTCCCACACAGTATCCCTTATAAAACCACTAATTGCCACTTTAACACTGGTTTTTGTATGGATTACACAAACATGATGTAAAGTGTTAATTAGAGCTTTACAGGTGCTGGTATACACATTTTTTTTATTTTCACAGTGAGGCAAGGTGGCTGGGTCCTTGTTTTTTTTGCTAAGCTGAGCTCACCATCTCCTGGTTTCAACTTCATATTGAATTTGACAGATGGTATCAATCTTCTCATCTACCCTCAGCAAAAAAAAAAAGCGAATCAGCTTTAAGGACTCTTTATGGATGTCAGAGATATCACTAAGTTGAGTATGTCATGCATTGTGGTTGATTGGATGATGACTGTGAAAGAACAGGTGTGATTTTTGATGAAAGGGTCAAAAATGGAAGATGGATAGTAGTTAGCCATATCATTTTGCTTTATTGTGTTGTCATACATTTTGAAATATATACCCACCTTTATAGCTGCTGGGTCATGAGTATGTTTAGCTTGATCTAGCGCTTGTATGGGCAACAACACATTTTCTTAGAGCGTTTTGTGAAGTTGCCTCAGTTGCCTCTCCCAAGCTACTGTAGCATTTAGAGAGTAACCATGTTTCTCACCCAGACTCAAAGGAAAAACTCAACCACGTATCACAAAAAATATCAAAGATCAATTTTGGGGGGCTAGGGTTATGGTTACCCAGTGAGGGAGCATCTAGGACATGAAGGATTCCGCCTGCACCCCAAGAAGTGCTTCCTTGCTGAGCTGAAGACTCCCACCTCGCTTCTGAGATTTTATTTCCTCTATCTCTTCAGCTTCCCTGTGGCTGCTTAGCTGAGGGTGGGCTGGGTGGTCTCCCAGCTCAACTATCCTGCAGCTTGTACGCTCAAGACAAAGTGAGCCTTGTATAACGCCAGGCTCACCAGTGTCTACCCTACAAGCCATATTTATTAAAAATACTATTATTGATTTGGCACTCTTTAAAATCTTTCATCATAATTTTTTATAATAACTTTATTTATATAGAACTTTTTAGGACAACCATTAGAAAGTGCTATACAAACAAGGACAAATAAAAGAAAGCAGGAAAACAACTAAATACAAAATCACAGTCAACAAATAACATAACAGAAAAAACAGTTATAAAAGTAAAATAATGGATAAAAGACATACATTAACGATAAAATAAGTAACAGGTACAATAATTAAGCAAAAGTCATACAGCAGAAGTATGTTTTGAGCAATGATTTAAAAGAAGGCAATGACTTTTCTAGAGTTAGGGTTAGTTCCTCAGGTAAGATATTCCAAAAAGGTTGAAGCTCTAACAGCTAAAGCTCTGTTGCCCTTGGTCTTCAGCCTTAACCAGGGAATAGCTAACAGGACCTTATCAGAGAAACTCAAACCGCAGCTTGGTGAGAAACGATTTAGAAACTCGGCCCGGTAGCTCAGTGCCAAACCATTCAGGGCCTTAAAAGTCAAAAGTACATTTTTTAAAATCAATTTAAAAAGGGACGGGCAGCCAGTGAAGAGAAGCTTAAATAGTGGAGATATGATCATGCTTTTGTGATTTGGTTAAAAGTCTGGCGGCTCCATTTTGGACACCCTGGAGCTGTGCAATCATGTTTTGGCTAAGGTGTGTACACACAGCATTACAATAATCCAAATGAGAAGTGATAAAAGCATAAATAATTCTCTGAAGATCATTCAAAGAAATAAAAGATCTAATTCTGCAGATATTTCTCAAGTGGAAAAAGCACAATTGAGCTGGCCTTTTAACATGAGACTCGAGAGTGAGGTTCTGGTCTAAAATAAGTCCAAGGTTTTTAACAATGGGTGCCACATGCTGAGCTGGAGAGCCAAGAGCAGACAGAGCATGGCCATGAGTGTGCTCAGGACCTATAATAAGGATTTCCTGTTAGGAGCAGTTAAGCTGAAGAAAATGTACTGCCATCCAATCCTTAGGGAGAAGAAGCAGGGCAGATAACGCAGCTGTTTCAGATGGTTTGCTGGACAAGTACAGCAAAGTATCATCTGCATAGCAAAGAAATGAGGTATGCTGCTGTTTGACAATGTATTCATTTGTTTCTGTAGCTAAAAGGCTGTAGCTAATATGCAGACATGCTAATTTTCTAATCTCTTATCGAGTATCTTTTCATGTTTCAGAACAAAATAACTTCACTTTGTTATCTTCAGCTTTCTGGTTCCTGCAAATTTCAGCTTCAACAGGCATTTCATAAAGTCAACAAAAGCAGCTTGGGTTTATTTAAATTCTCATATTAAAGGCTTAAACGACAGCAAGTATCTTACAGAAGTTAAAAGCGACATCTTTAGCGGGTCACTGGCAGTGTTCATCCAGAATTTAGTCATCTGTTATTAGCTGCAGTGATTGTGCAATTGTACAATTCACAGCCTTTATTGTGTGATTCACAGCTCTCAAGTCAACTAAATGGAATTCATAATTCCTGAATGTATTTTCTATGCTAATATTTTCTCAGAAATCAAATAAACCGGACGGAATTCATGTTTGTCGATGTCATATGATAATTGGTCAAGGGATCAGAATATTGATTTGGTGAAAAAATTAGATTCTCAATCTTCCCCAAATGAAAACCTTCTTCAAATTAAATCTCCCTTTTTTACTGTCTGTCTGTGCCTCACTCTTACTCTGCCACCCCCCCTCCTCTTCTCACGTACTGTGTGGACTTCAGAAAGAAAAAAAAGAAAGTTGAAACGAAATAGAAAGACAATACTGGTATTCAGAAATGGCACACACACATACACACACACACACATACATACATACACCATCATCAGCCCTCAGCGGTGCTGTAGGTGATGAATGACACTCTAGTTGGTGATCAAAGCAGTTGAGTGAAGGCGGGTAGCAGAGAGGTGGTTCCTTCTACTGTTACACTGCAACACAATGCTGCTCCTGTAACCCTCTGGCTCCGGCTCGGCTGCTCTAGGTACAGGCACAGTCTTGTCATCTTCCTCTCCTCTGTTATTTATCCGTGGCACAGTAGTGGTTGCCCGCCCAAGCGTGGCAAAAAACCCTGTGCATTCTTATTACTGTCGTTGCCTCCCTTCCACTGTTGTGTTTAATAAGTAGATAGTGCAAAGAGAATACATTCATATGTTTTCAATACTTGCGGGTAGAGGTGGAATTGGAAATTACTCTTTATTGTGTTGTTTCTGCAGGAGGCTTTTTGTGCTCCTGAGCTCCTGATTCTCATCCATTGTAATTGCCTTGGGCTGAGAGAGGGGTCATGACTAGAGGAGCTGGAGGCGAGCTGCTTACACGTCTGTACCGGAGCTCAATATTTCAAGCTCTGAGCAGCCATCCCTCTCCTCCCCTGTGGTCTGAGAGTGGCTGTCACACATTCAGGGCTTGCTGCAACACAGCCACAGTGCCTTTATTACTTATGGCGTACACGCATGCCCGCACAACTGCACAACATACTGTACACACACACACACACACACACCTACACAAAAAAGAACACACACAAAGAGGTAATAGTCATAAAAGTTCTCTATCACGTATTGATCCAGCCTCTACTGAGCGTTAGTGCTGTACTTTTTGTCCCTCTGTTTTTCAAATGTTTCAAAAGAATGGTTGAATTGTAAAATAAAAGTATTTTATTAAGAAATAAACCGCCACGTTCTCCAACTGTCTCCAACTCATATTCCAAGGCAGTTCCTCTTCAGCAGCAAACGCAGCAGCTGACTTTTCTCGGTATTGTGGCACCATAGCCAGCCCTTGTCATGGTGCAGCATGCTTGTGTTATAGATGCATCTGTGCATATACACACACATAGCAATACAACCATGGTAGTGCACTGTGTGTTTGAACGCACTCACATGTCTGAAATAACCTTGCTTTGGGTGCAATTATGTACATATTTTTAACTGATCAAACAAAGTCAAATAATAAAAAACTTTAACTGCATAAAAAAGGGTGACAGCATGCAAAGTAATGTACTTTAATGTATGCCATGTTCCCATAGGGTTGTTCAATAACATAAAAAAAAAACTGACTTGTACCAGTGTGTGCATACCATTACAGTGTCTTAAAGTAATAACACATCCTCTAGTATATTAGATTAGACTAAATAAATGCTGTATCAGAGGCTGGCTGTTCTATAGCTTCAAGCTTCTCACAAAAGGGAAAGAAATGAAAAGGGTGATTAGCCAAATTGGAAAAGGTGGATGGTAGCTTGTGGTTGATAATTTTGATGGCTTTATCCGGTTGTTTCCTATATTGATACACAACTAAAGATGTGAACCAAATTCTGTGGTAAAAATGGATACAGCTGTCAGAAACCTCATTCATCCACATTCAATGACTCAATCAATCCTACTATGTGCTAATCTGCCTGAAATCATGTTTGTAGTCTGTAAAATGAGAAACGCTATCTTAAAATGTGCTGTTGTGGCACAGCGTTGTTAAAGTTACGTAACATTAGCAGCAAACATTAGCATTAGCAGCACGAAAACCACCAGAGCAGGGGCCTCCCTCTCTGTCTTTAAGAAGCACGTGAAGACCCAGCTCTTAATTTACAATTACTTAGCACTCTTAACTTACAACTACTTAGCACTACTTAGCAGTATTTATTTATTGTCACATTAATGTCTCTGTTGCAATGTAGATTGAATGTTATTCTCCCTTGTAAGTCGCTTTGGATAAAAGCTTCTGCTAAATGACTAAATGTAAATGTAGTATTAGCAGCTGAAGCACATGGCAATAAAATTTAGCCAAACTGACCAAATCTGCAGTTTTATTTCCAAGGACATGTGCCATATTGTATATTTAAAAAAATATCCAAATTGTATAACTCTCAGCCATGAACCAAAGTGAACACCCAGTACTAAAGTGAAAATAAAACTCAAGTATCACTGTACATGTTTATTTTGGCAGTAGAAATCATTTTCCTTCTTTCTTTTTTGTTTTACATGTCCAGTTACTGTCTAACTATTTTGTAGCTGATTACGAACCAAGTATATACATATGTATCAAATCATCTGGGAGAGACTGATAAACACATAACTACACTTTACTTATATTTGTTTTGACTTTGACTGGCTTCTTTGGCATGGAAGCATCTTAATGCTACTTCTGATTTTCATTGTCTGCACAAATTCAGACTTGCATGGTGTCTTGGGTCCTTTTCGATGCCAAGAAAAAAATGCTGCACATTACTACAGGGATCATCTTTTCTTTTCCACGTATTAGATATAACCTTCTCCTGCTCACTCAGAGAGTGTGGGAAGCTAGTGGGAGTAACGTTTCATACTTGCGGGCAGATGGTTCTAGCTGTGGATAAGAATATTTTGTCAGCTGGTTTAGTCATGTCAACAGGGACCATTAATCACAGGGTATCAAAGAGTCATGTAAACAGCTTAACCTGAATAAGACAACACCGACATTGTCAGAAATTGGCTGTTTTTGCCAAATTACCTTTAACATGTTATCCTCTTGTGTCTCAGTTGTGGTACTGTTTGTCCTGTGCACAGTTATCTTAGAGCGCATTAAAACGCTCACGCCGACAGCATTCTATATTTTTCTTATTGTCAATAAATCTCATGAAAAGACAACAATGAACCAACAAAATCGTCTTATTCCTCTGTGGAAAGGAGCTCCATTGTTGTCTAAAAATGATTAAAAGACAGTACAATGAACCACACTGTTGCACTGTGACATGTTCCTTCATTACTATGAACACACACGCTGTAGTTTATTTAGTGTCAAACCCACATACAATGTACCGCTATTGTAAATACTCACTGGTGCACCGTATGTGTATTAATCCCTAGTTGAAAATAGTCCCAAACAAATACACTATTTACTCCTTTATGAATAAAATATGGGAGAAACCACAGTGCACTGTTGTCTTAGGATATTATTTAACCTCTTTTAAAAGCAAAACTATGGTGCACTAAGTGTCAGAGTAACTTTTCATGTTGGTGTTGTTTCTGTATTAAAAGCATTTAGGATATTAGTCATTTAAAAATCAAACACATTAAAAAAGTGTAAAAAGGTAATAGCTTTGATAGGAGTCCATTTTTAGGTAGCAAGCTAAAGCAATCTGGTAGCTAGCTTAAAATGTTTGTCAAGAAGTCGGTCAGGAATGGTTGTCTCATTCCTCTGGGGGCTAGGTCCGGTCCATACACTGATATGTTATGAAACAATGGCTTTAATAAAGGCTAGATTTTTTCAGCAATGTAAATTCCTTCATTTTGCTCTCATTTAAATCACTTTTTTTGGTAATTAAAACTATAGGGACAACCAACCCCATACATTGTGACAACCAACACAGTGATGGGGTTGGTTGTCACAATGTGTCTTTGTGTCTTTGATGGTTAATTACTTCTTGTTGCAATAAGTTGGGTTAGGGTACCATTTAATGTAGGAATCATCAAAGATGTTTGGATGATCCGCAAATCTCACAAGAGTAAAAAGTGTGACAACCAACCCCGGTCTCCCCTATATTTGTGACCAATTTTGCAAAATGTACAACTGTAGTGAGAGAATTACAGGTGACTCTGTAAAAATAACACTTAATACATATAAAACCCCACACATGCATGAATTCACTAAAGTATCCTGATTAGACTATATATTTATTCAGTTACCATCTTCTTTCATGTAACAGGCTGGGTCTGTCTCACAGGCGCGTTCTGGCTGGGCAGAGTCAGCCCTAGTTAATGGCAACTCTGGTCCACCATGCTTTGGTGAGGCTGAAGAGAGCTCCTCCTCAATTTGCAGGAAGATTAGCTAAGACCGCAAGTGATAACCTCACTGTCTGAGGCAATCTTCCACACTTCTAATACCAATTACCCCCTGCCTCATGCACAGCCTCATAGGGGATACACTTACATGTATGCAGGCACATGCACACACCCACATATATGTTCGCAAGTACACACGCACACACGCACACACACACACACACACACACACACACACACACACACACACACACACACACGCACACACACACACACTTGAGCGCTGCACCCCCTTGATTTGAATGATTTTGCTTCAGGCCTGGATGGTTCAGGCGGTGTGACCCAGTGATTCTGCCTGGGGTTTCTTTTAATCCTTCAGGTTTCTCCAAAAATACACCAGCTCCCCCATCAAAAGGAGAAGAGAGGTCTCTAAACAATTACCTTAAAGTCCTCCTCTATCTCCTACTTCTATTTACAAGTCCAAGAAGCAACAACTATCTGGCAGGGTTTATACCAGCTTCTCTGAGCTGCCCCTGGAGCAGCCATCTGCCTCCTTTTTCCTCTGCCACTGCAAACATTCCCAAGTATTTTATTTTATTTTATTTTTTTAAATTTGGACAAACATTGTTTATTTCCAATGTTTTCTTTTTTCTCTTTGGTTATCCTTGGGTGTTGATCACAAGGCCTTCATTAGACTTTTACCTTGCTTGTTACCTAACTGTTGTCAGAAGTGTGTTCAACAGATTCAATTTCCCGGTGTAAACTTAAGGAGGGAAGGAGGTGACCAGAGAAAATGAAACATGAGCCACTCTGACAGAGTAATTGTGCAGTGGAAAGTATCAGTAACCTAATTAACACTGCACTGTAGCCTTTGCCGCTTTCAGATCCTACTCTGATATGTTTCGTGATGCGTTCTGACACTGTAGTTAGGGGAATCATTTCCTAGTGCATGGTGGTATGAGCAATGCAATTGCACTTTAGGGTTTAGAGTTATAGCATTATGCAAATGAATTCAGAATCATGTGGAGGACAACTTAATGATGTCCCTAACCCGTTGGACTTAACATGACAGAAAGGAGTTTTCCAGGTTTTTTGCCATTAAATAGCATGATATTTATTGTGAGCATTGCAGCAAAATGTGTTAAAAGAACCTGAAAACCTGTTTACTCAATCAGAGTCTTACCCTGACCAATGGGGTCCTGAGTTAGAAAAGTTTTGGTTATTTTGGATGATAGAATTTTTGGGTTTGTGATTCTCACTGGTCTGAAGTGGGATGGGAAGCAATTTCCTGCACCAATCATGACTCCTCAATATTCAGATCTGACAGTAACAAGTCCTGGGTCCTTTAGTTAAACTCATAATGTATAATAACTATGTATGTTTTTTTTTGTTTTGTTTGTTTTGCAGACTTTAAATGTGATTGTTGTTTATTTCCTCATTAATATTTAATTCTGTAGATAAATATATATATGATTTGATACCAAGAATTGAGGTGCTTTAAGTGTTTGGCACTTTTAAATTGTAAATAAGCATCTTCAGAACATTTTGAGAAACATTCTATATGAAGGCTTTTTCATGGGAAAATAAATATAAAAAGATAATCAACATGAAAGGTTTTCCTCTTTTATACAATTGTATCATTATTTTCATGTACTGCATACACCGTTTATTAAATTTTTTCTGACAAATAGCAATACATGTAACATTCTGAAATCATGTCATACCATACATAACCTTTTTTTAGCTTAATTTTATATGTGGCTCTGTTCCCTTTGAAAAACAGCATATGGCTCTATGAAAATAAGCCTCAGACGCTCCACTGGAAATTGTACAAATTCAGAGGAGTCACAGGTGAAATCTGATAGGATTTCTCATTTCCTGAAAAGGTGAATGTGAATGTACATCTTTGAAATCTACATCATCCTTTTTTTAGTATCCCCATTTCGGAGGACAGAACTAGTGAACTCTGCTCTGCGGCCTGATAGAGGTAAGCTTGATGAACTCTGGCATTTTAGACAGACATAAGAGGAGCGCTGCATGCCTCCCTCCTAATCTTAGTCCTTGGCTATTACAGCTGCTCCATGGTGGACCCTCAGCCTACATTTACATCAGAATCTTTGTGATCAGAGCAGCTGCTCAGCAATGGTCAATTCAAGGTTTTGTGTGTCTGCTGGGGTCCTTATGCTGGCTGGCAGATGTTCATTAGACAGCTAGCCTTTCATCTCAGTATGGAGAACAATGGTCTGGCACTCTGTCCTGCTCTTTCATGAGCTAATAAGGCATCATATCTGACCTCAAACCAGGCAATAATCCATTCCACACCTGGGATCAAGCCAAAGTTCAGTGCTCAAGTTGCCAAGAACTTGACAAACTTCTGTGGGCAGAAACAGTTTTGCCTTCCAAGATTGCTGTTTGTTTATCGGAAGGAGTTTAATATGTCTCAGAATCTAATTTATGTGTGACCCCCCTCTGGCTCATCATCTGCTTTTGGAGTGCTGTTCTGTTTTGCAGTCTTTGATGGAAAGATACAGTATAGAGCCCTGTTTTGTACCAGCAAACCGAATAAATAGGAGAAATATAAAGCACAGACTGTGTAATGCAGCAGTATTTATGCAGAACCGCACAAACAACCGGCTTTTTTTTCTTCTCACCTGCAGCAGGTAGGTGGAGCAGGTGGGTAACCCATGAAACGGAGCTTGTTTTGTAAGTTTTCACCTTAAATCAACAGCAGCATATGTCAAAACAGAGTAGCAGCATCGGGGCCGGCTTTTAAACGCACGCACACACACACACACCTCGCCGTCCAGTGTTATTTCCACTGCGGCCTCTGGAGTGGCCCAGTCGGCTTAGCTGAACTGACTGAAGGGTTGCAGGGTAACTGTGGTCATCAGCCTGTCACCAGTAGGGACACATTACGTGACAATGATATGTGGTGTGAAGCATCGACGTGTCATCTTTGACTAGAGCATGAGGCGTCTTGGCGTGGATGCCTCGGTGTCTGCCACAGCTGCCCGTGTCCTCTGGAGGGGAAGAGTGGCCGTTAGCTGGGTATGACTTGTTTACTATAGTCAACCCTTAGGATCTACCCTATTGACTTATACATATGCATGTTCCCTGCATCAGTTTGAGGGGACATGCTATTGTATCTTAACATTCCGTGCGACCCCGAATCAAGGCTCTAACCTAAAAACGCTCTCTTTAAAACTGAAATGTCCGTTAAGCTCTAGTTGCAGCTGTTGAGCCCTTTTAAATTACAGCCATCATCCTGGTCACTACTCAAAGTGATCTCTCATGAGTTTATCATCAAAAAAATCAGATTTAGTTTAATTCTGAATAAAATTTAGCCTCACCTGTTTGGTGAAAATGAACCCTTAAACACTACCTCTGGTCTTTGGAAGCATGGGACTATCTTTCACCCAGTCTAATTCATTTATATTCAGTAATAAACTCTTAAATAAGTAATGATTTGGCTATTTAACAAATACTGATGTTAAAATTTTAAAAAAATGTAACTGTTCTAAATTTTTTATCCTTGTAAATCCTTAGCCATTATGTAATATGTATGTAAATCTTTTGACAGAATGGGAAATATTATGACATTTTAAATTGCATACACATGCATACAAATACATAATGTTGAATATATAATGTATTATGCGTATAGTACATTAATATTACATCCATACGACATGGCATACATATAGCTACACGCACACAGTACAGTACAGTGATACCCACAGGCATATTATAAATATAGTTTTTTAAATGTTCATCTATGTCATTATCTGTTTACTCATTGCTATTTATTTATTGTTATGTACTTAAAGGTGCAGTGTGTAGGATTTAGTGGCATCTAGTGGTGAGGCTGAAGATTGCAACCGGTTTAATACCCCACTCCCTCACTTACCAAGGAAGAAGGACAAGGAGAACCTAGAAAGGCTGCAAAAATCATGAAAAATGCAAAAGACCCTATCTAGAGCCAGTGTTTGGTTTGTCAGTTCTAGGCTACTGTAGAAACATGGCAGTGTAACATGGCAGCCTCCGTGGAAGAGGACCCACTCCCTATGTAGATATGAAGGGCTCATTCTAAGGTAATGAAAGTACAACAAGTCTTATTTTTATGTGAATAAACACTAATTAAAACATACTTATATATTATATTCTATATCTGCCAAGTTTGTTCCGCTAGATGTCACCAAATTGTACACACTGCACTTTTAAGAGTGTGTTTTTATTATTAGTTTTTTCATTGTTTGTAGGAAGAAAGTCATTGCAGGTTATGTTGTGTGTTCTTGTTTGGTATAATTTTGCATCACTGATAGTATCAAATAATTCAGACACATGGATGAAGAAGTTTCTTAATGTTAGTACACTGTCATAGTAACATGATGGCACAGCATCAGTGTATCAGCTTCACTGCAGAACACAGTTTTTGCACTTCTGTATGTATTCATGCCACAAAATAAGCAGCTGCCGTGATTTTTGATTTTGGGATCTTATGATGGTTTATACACATAGAGTTGTAAGGCGCTGTGCTTTCAATAATGTATAGTTTCTCAAGGTTAGGTATCATTAAAATACAGTTTCTCAGGCAATCTCTTTTGTGCTACTTACATCACATGCGTTTGATCCCAACAGGAACTCCAGATAAATATTTCAAACATAGGATCAATAGTAATTCTGTTTTTATCACATTTGCTTAGATTTCACAGCTGAATGCATTTGTGCAATTGTGCTTTTTCTGCTAAAGACAGTGACTGTGTGATACTTAGAACATACAACAGTAAATCTAAATAGAAAACATGCTGCTCATGTGCTTATAGCTGAGTGTGCAGTTACTAGTTCGTCATTACTTAGTCAATATCAGCCAGTTTTAGCTCTTGTCTTCAGCTTATGTAACTTGGCTGCTTTACTGGCAAAAAAGAACCCAGTCTCACATCAAAATGAGTAACAGCTATGTAGGTCCACAGCGTAAAAGATATTAGTTTCACAATAACCGCAATAAGTTGTGAGAATCCTACATTTTTTGCTTTTTGACCTATTCTTTTCTATTGACGTCCACGTCACATGACTGTCAATTTTCTGTCTGCAAAAAGAAGGCTGACATTTATTTTATTCTCAGAGAAAAAAGCAATATTTTAAAATAGCGTCAGCATTCAAATGTTTTTTGATAACATTTAACAGTGAAAAATGCGCATTTTATTTTCATAATCTTGGTTCAGTGAAAGTATATGATGTTTAGTTTTTTAGGTATTACAAAGAGGCTTTCTATTGTTGCTATGGTGGTTGCCATGGATGCTTCTAACATGAACATGAGCCTATCATATTGTAGAGTTATCAAGCACACTCGTGTTTTTCGTGTTGAGAAAGATCATTAAAAGAAAACTTTAACATGATGAAATTCTTCCAGGCGGCTCCTCCAGTCAGCCAATCACAAAGCTTCAAATTCTGCATTTCAAATTCAGTTCATCCTTGCAGCGCTCTAAACACTACGTTATTATTGAAAGAACATCATCAAACAGTTACATAAAATGACACAAATAACATCACAGCTAGATAACTACACAACGCAAAGACAATGATTCATGCAAGTATGTGGTTTCAGTGATAACACATTCCATAGCAACCACCATAGCAACGATAGAAAGCCTGAAAGAATCTTTATGATAACTGACAAACTAAACATCATAATACATTCACTGAATCAAGATGTTTCAAATAAAATGCACATTTCTTGCTAGAAATGTTAACAAAACAAAACAATCTTAAAATACTTCACTTTCCACTGAGAAATGAATAGTGGAAATTAAGACAGACGCCTGGCAGTCACATGACACAGAACGATAGAAAAGAATAGGTTAAAAAAAACAACAACAAAAAAATAGGTACCTAACAATTTAGATCCATTATCATGAAACTAATACATTTGTAGCTATTACACATTTTGATGTGAAACTGTGTTGAGCTATATCAGTTATAATATCAGCTGAGGAAATTAATTTGAAGGGTAGCAAGGTGATTGCCTCCACTTACAGTAAGTGCTCTTCACTGTCTTTCAACACTCCCATTTCGTTTTGTCATATAGTAACAAAAAAAAAAAGTAATTTTCCTCAGTTATCAGGTATTTCACATCTTACATTTGTGTCAACATGGTTTTACATGCTGCCCGCGCTCAGCAATTTTCCTCTCCTTGCAGCACTTGGATGAAAGAACAACCTGATGGTTTTTAAATGGCAAACATCTCCAAGCCAACATGGTTCTTAGCCTGAGGTGACGACAGGGTGTGACTGAAACGACTGTGATTGCTCTTAAGAGGACTGAAGGGTGTACTATTGCAAATCCATACTGAGCCATGAAGCTGATTGATTCCAAATATTACAAAGGCTAACACCGGGGTCACATCTAATTGATTTTTCAGAGACAATTTGCTGAACAAAATTTAAACCGCTTGGCCAAACAGCTATGATGAGAGTTGGAGAAAAAAACGAGAGAACAATTGCTTGATCAAGGTAGGTATACAAACACTTACTGCTGTTATGTCACTTTGACTTTGATTTGCTTTAAATAATACCTGAATAGATTATATGATTCAGTGTATCAAAGCCTATAATTTGCTTGATTTCCAGAATATTAACATTTCAATGTTTACACCAAAGCAACAGTCTTTAATGATAGAGCAATACTGTTGAAAACACAATGAAACCAAATGTATTGTGTTGCTTTAGGAGCGCCTGATGTGAATCATAATGTCTGTGCCCTCTTCTATATTTAAATTCATATATTTGAAGCTTTTGCTGCATGCCCCTCTGCAACATCCTTTTGACAGACACCTGAAAAAGCTGTATCTGTAAGCGGGCATCCATGGGAATAAGCTTTGAAGCGATTACATTTGATAGCAATCTTCAATGGGACCTTGAATGACAGCTATGCATCTGTTTGGAGACAAATGCAAAACAAAATGCTGCCACTCAACTACAGCTTCCCACTTCTCCCCTGCCTATAAGTATCAACATAGAACAAATTTCACCTAGAAAATAGTGGAACAGAAAGACGTCTCACAATGCCTGGGCTGTCTCTCAGTGCCCAGTAGACAAAGTGTGAAGTAGCAAACATTGCACTGTCACAAAGCCGCGTCCCACCACTTACGTCTGACAGGCACAATGTGATGTTTTTGAGATCTCTATGATCAGAGGCGAAATGAAAATACTTGTCCGTAAAGCAGCGGCCGAGAAATTATGAAGTGTCAGGCATGACTCTACTGGATGACGTTGACACGCGCCTAACACACACACTGAAACAGCCTTATTGATGTCAAGCTTTGTTGTGCCGTGTCTGTTCTGAACAGGGTGCTGCGCTGTGCCGGGACACAATTGCTTTAGTGTGCCGTCCCTTCCTCCCATCCTTCATGAAAAAAGCATCATGGTTGACACGTCTTTGATACCATTTTTGTTTTTTTTGTCTCTGGACAGTGCATTTCAAATGAGGGCCAAGAAGCCAGCATTGCCAAATGTGTCCCAAATAAATGATATCCCAGCCAGAATAGGAGCTCCTTGGAGAGTATCCTAGCCAAAGGCAGTAAATCAATGGGCCTGTGCCAGCATCCCAGCAGCCTCCGTGCAGGAACACACAGTAGGGGGACCGACGGCCTCAGTTGACTTGGCAGCTCAAAGGGCCTCTGACCGCGAGCCAGCAGGCTCCTCGGGGAACTAGCAGCACCTCTTGGGCCACTAAGTGAGGGAAGATGGAAACCAAGCGGGGGGAAGAATTACAATGAAGCAGGGGAGAGGCAGACAGTGAAAAGAGAGAGGTGGGGGGATAGGGGAGTTTTACCATGCACAATACAAACGGGAGGATGGGTTACACACTGTATTGATACTTTAAAAAAAATCAAAAGCACAGTATGTGAAAAAAAAAGTCCTTCAGAGACTCCAGAGGTGAATAATTCAAAAAAGAACAGACCTATCTTTGAAAGAATAACAAACTACCAGAGTACATAAGGATCTGTGTTTATGTGTTACCTTTACTTTCTTTTGATAGATAGGTGGAACAAAACGTCCTTGAGACAGTTCTTTGTGCGTGCGTGCGCTGGACATAATATGCGACTGTTTCTCAACATCAATTAACGTGTGTGTGTAGCGCTTTAAAGTAATCTCTATCATTTAAATGAATCTAAAGCCCCTCGGCAGAACGCAGGAAGCCCCATATCAACTCACCAGCTGCTACCTTTAAACTCCCCCGATCGTTTGAGTCGGGCTCTGGTGGCTAGTTGGGATATTGATGTGGTGCCGTCTGCCAGTTTTGCCTCTTCCCGCTGGCCTCTAGCCAGACTTTAGCAAAGACATTAGTGGGAAAGAAGTCATAACCCACCGGCAGCTCTGTTATTGTCTGCTCAAACAACGGGATGAGTCGGCCATTTTCAAGGGTTTACACTGCGAGCTGTGTTTGCATACATCAACATCCATCGAGGCAACGTATTACATCACACACACACATCACACACACACATACACACACCTGCTTCAACAGCAATAACCCGCGGTCATGTTAGTCATTTCCTTATGCTAATGTGTTTCTCATCTACATTATTCAGGAGTTTTACCTGCATGTCAAACAAAGGCAAATATTTAGAACTTGCAAATAGCACAGGGTCGGTCCAATGAAGAATGAGAATAAGGGTGCATGTCTTACTCTGGCTGGCGGTACTTCATATTGTTGCTGTTGCCACCTTAAAGGGTTGATTCACCCAAATCACTATTTTTTCTCACATACATCTTGTAGTATCTACTGTATCCATGCAAATACTTTCAGTTTTATTTGTCCTTCTGCTTCCATCCAATTATAAAAGGATGATGATGGAATTTGTGGTCCTCTCCAGAAAGAGATAAACAGATTTGGATCATTTACAGGTGGCGTCTTGAATAGTGTTCACTGGAAATATGTGCTATGGATCAAATAGCTCCTATGAAAACTGTAGACAACATGTGTTCTGTGTGGTATCCAGAGTAACACAAACAGCATGGAAGCACAGACCCATCAAAACATGAACAAAACCTTCTGCATGGCTAAAAATTCAAAGGTTTTGTTTGTTTTACATACTTATTTAGCATTATATGAATTCATTCATTCAAATTGTTCTTATTTATTAAATTATTTTTTATCTATTTAATTATTAATTTGTATTTATTGTTTATTTTATTTTGCTTGCATTGGTCTCCAGTTTTGTCTTTTATAATAATTATTATTGTTTTTTGTTGTCTTATTATCAGCTAACTGTAAAGCACTTTGAACTACACTAGTCTGTATGAAAGGTGCTATATAAATAAAGTTTGATTGATTGATTGTACTAAAAGGCAAGTGTAAAAAGTAGGAATGATAAAAAAATACATATACATGGTTAAAATTCAATGAACAAATGATAAATTCTAATTATAAATATATCTAAAAATGCAAATATGTCTCAACTGTACTAAAAAATACATTGAAACTGGAATGTTTTTTTGTTGTTTTTCTTGTCTTTTATGTTTTAGGCGAGCTGATCCTTTATCAATAATTTGACTACTCATTAACAATATCTATATGATCTATTCTGCACTAGTAATTCAAGTAGATTCATTATTTCTCAGTGGTCTTCACCGCTTGGCTTTACATCAGTGAGATAACAGGTTGGAGATGAAACTCTTCCTTTCTATGCAATTAGTTTTAAATGTCAGTGCCTGGCAATGGCTCTTTCATACCTTAGATGACAGGTCTTGGCCAGGACATAACACTGATATACATTTACTGCAAATCTTACGCCATACATTTCACACACAATGACCAAAACAATTTGAGAAAGTGAGAAAAGTCATCAGAGCGTGTTTGCTATTGCTACTGCTCGCTACACCGTGTTTTGCTCACTTTATACTTTGAATGAGTAAGCCTGTAAATCGGCCCTGTGCTCTGGACAATATCTCAATTGGTTACCAGTGATAAGAGTTATAGGCTTAGCTGCTCAGGCAGTAAGAAGCTCAGTGTATACCGTACACGGCTGAATGTGACATATACAGTGTTCACTCGTTTTCAAAAATACCTGGAAAAAAATGTCTGACTTCTAAATGAGTAGATATATGTGGAGGAGATGATCATATAACCAAAATGGACCGTCATATCTCAGCTTACATAGGTGGCAAACAAATACACTTTCAAAAGGAGTATTTCTGGAGACATAAATTAATCCCTTCGACCCTCTTTCATTTCCCAGCACTTTTAGACCACATTGTGACTTACAAAGTGGTTGCCTCTGTGTGCACTTATATATGTGTGTGTGTGTGTGTGGAGGAGGAGGGGTGGGTCATTACCGCGTTGCTATTTTAAATGCTATAAAAACCTGCAGAGGAAAATGACTGGGGTTGAATTACTCCAATGAGCACAGCGATCAATCTTTGCTTTTTTTCCTTCCATCCTCCCACCAAGTTCATTTCACTTTGTTGAAACACGGAGAGAAAACCACATATTGGGTAACATAGAACCATTTAGAAAGCAATTTAAGGTACTACACAGATACTAGGGCCAGTGATGGAGTGGTGCCTCTTAATTACACTGTATCACCATTGCGGTAAAGCTCCCTGATATGACTTGTTGTTGTGTTAGTGTTGGTAGCAGGAGACACTGAAACAGATGACTAAGACAGTGATGTATCAAAAGGTGATGTTTTTAAGTGAGTGCTCTCTTACATGCTGAATTGTGTGTTTTTTTTCACTAAGTACAGAAAATAGGGATAGTGTGTTTCTATGCAGGTTTTAAATGTTTCAGAAACAGCCTCTACCAAATGTGTATTTAAATGACAAAAAAAATGGCACTAAACAAAATGGCAAACTATTCCTGTTTATAACATATAATAATTATTATCAAGATTTGAATGTAATAGTTTGACGTTTTGGGAAATAGGCTTATTCACTCTCTAACTGAGAGTTAGATGAGAAGATCAATACCACTCTCTTGTTAACATGCTAAATATGTAGCTGGAGCCAGCAGGGAAACAGCTAGCCTCGCTCTGTATCAAAATCAGCCTAGAAGCACCTCCAGAGCTCACTAATTAACATGTGCTATCTATTTTTCATCTGTACCAAAAAACCCAAACAAGGTAGTAACAACAGTTTGTGGCTTATGTACTGGTCTGGGTCTTGGTGGGGCACAGTAACCCTTTTTCTATCTCATATTGAAGACTTTGGGAAGTACAGAAGATATAACGTCTTAATTAGTGAGCTTTAGAGGTTGATTTGTTTATTTTAGGAAAGAGCCATGCTTTATGCTAAGCTAAGCTTAGCAGCTACCAGCAGTAGACTTATGTTTAGCCTACAGGTATGAAAGTGTTTCCATTTTCTTGTCTTACTCTCAGCAAAAAAAAAGTGAGTAAGAGTATCTCCCTGTTTGTGGACCTACTGCTATAAGTTAGTAAGTGAATTTCATACTCCATTTCCTTCTTTTATACAAGAAATGACCACAGATATACTTTAGGTCTGTGCACTTTATGCCTGTTAAATTTCTCACTTTCTATAAGCTGGGAACATTTCTACTTGCGACCACACTGTCAGCAGAAATTATTTTGGGCAGATATAACATATCAGCTACTGAGCATGCAACCCCACTGTGATTTAGACTGATAAGACAGGTGTATTGTTATATAACACTCTTGCTCAGTGCTGCTGTGCAGTTGCCATCAGAAACACTGGGAATCGGCACAGGGAGACTTTCTCGCAATCAGAAATTCAGGCAGTCAGCTAGAAAATGAAAATAGGAGCCAGGATTGTGGTGTGTGTGTGTGGTGTCACAGTTCACACTCATGTTTATACAACTAATTCCCACCAGGTGAAAGAGACACTACTTTATATCCAGGTCATGACTCAAACTGCTGTCAACTTGAAGCTTATTTGCACTTAACGATGCTGCTGATGAGGATAAACAGACAACTCCTCACCTCTGCCTTTCAAAAACTATTTGGTGTGTATAAATTTGAGTAACTCCTATTTCAGGCCAGGATCCGTATCAAAATAATGTCTGGCATATGGCGGCGAAATGAAATGATTTAGAAGGTATACTCGTTGAATGTGAGCTGCGATCCATCAGCGCGGTCGTTCCCGGTTTTGACTTTGCCAGCAGTTGTTCTTACATGTCAGCTGTGTGTTGGTACACATCCCCCTCGCATGAAGCATTTCCGAAAATGAGGTGATTCAACAGCCTCCCACCAGGAGGAAATACTCTCAATCTGCTTTAGTCCTAACACAGAATTTAATTTTAATTAAATGGTTAATGAGCCATGGGATTAATGCCAATGACTTTTTAAAGCAAACATCTATAAATCATTAAGGCCCCATTTGAAAGGGAGAGCGAGCAGGGCTAACGAGTGTACGTGCCTCCAGCTGCCCACTGCCAGACACCCCTCCTTCATCCCCCAACCCACCCACCCCTCCTCTCTCTAGTAGTCGCGGGGCCAAATCAGTTTTAACACCGGTCAGATAAATTGCAGACAGATTGATATTTGACTGAATAAACACCATCTTAAAGAGTGTAGATGAAAAATGTGCAAATTCTGTAAGATTACCTTCTGATGGTAGGATAAGTTCGAAAAAAGGATAAACACTTAAAAAGCTTACAATTTCTTTATATGATTTTTTTTTTGGACATAGGTAGACTTCAAGATCTCAAGATAGGGTATCATTACTATCTTGATGTATTGTTCTTTGACAGTGAATTGTAAATCAGTGGTCTGTCAGGTATGGATTGTTAAATGAGTAGAATTCACAGTTTTCCAGGAGGTGAAAGTGGTCCTTTCATTAGATAATTCTGGACTCGAAACGAAAATCATGATTCTAGCCATTTTTGACTTGTAAACTCCATTTATTACAATATATTTTTTAAAGACATCACTTGACTGTTATTTGCTTTACTGTAGAGCTAATTCTGTCTTGTGTGATCATCATTAAAAGGACATGCTTCTTTGCAGGTTGGGGGGGGGGGCACTTTTTGCCTTTATTGGACATTTAGTGGCAGAGAGGAAACAAGGGGTGAGAGAGAAAGGGGTATGACATGCAACAAACATCCCTTGCTGGACTATAACCAGGGACGTTAAGGGCATATGGCATGTGCTGTAACCACTCTGCTGTGAGGACACTCCGGCACGAGTAGATTTTGGTTCAAAGCAGAAAACATTTGAGGGAAAAGATGAGAAACCAGTCCAGAATGACTCGGAGATGACTGTCATAATGTCTAAATCTGAATAAGCACTGATGATGATAAAACACAACAATAAAGAAAGCAGAAACAGCCAGCTTGACAGTTGTGAAGCAGCTTCAAGTCAGTCAAAACCCAAAGTCACATTTTGATATGAAGAGTTATTCAAAGGTATCAGATACAAGCAGCGAGTGAAGGACTGCAGTGTGAATTGAGTCTCTGCGCCTGGGATATTAAATCTTCTCTTCACTGGCAGCTGCCTAAATGGATGAGTTTGGAGACCTTTTCAATAAACTGTTAATGTTCTCAGCACAAACCTCGGTGTCCTTGTGTCCTGTTGGCACAGACTGGGTGGATTTACACTTAAAATATTCACCACTTACTTTCTTTAAGTTTTTAACTGAGGGCTTGATTTGAGGTCATTCTCATTTTCCTTCATAGGCTCGGAAAATAATGAAAAACTGGATGGCGAATAAAATATCAACCGATGGAGACCTTGCAGGCCTTTTGATTGTTGTTTTTCTGCCAGTATCCTTAGGAGTTACATACAGTTATACAGCGCTGCACCTCATGATTAACATCCTATTCCAACACATCGGTGCCTTTTGCAGGAAGTAGTGTGCCTTTCATGTAGCATGGCAGAAAGAAAGGGAGTGGAGGTCTGGGTTGGTGGATGAATGTATGAAACAACAAGAGCTGTTACTGTCCTTCAAAGCAGCTGTCACAAAATCAGGTGTTCCTCATTTTGTTGAAATATAAGGTTTGCAAACCAAACTGCTTTTCGTTAGATCATTTTTAAATGTTATTTGTATAAAGAGAACTGCTCCGAATGAGGTGGGATCAAGTAAGGAATTTCCTTTAATGGCAATATTATCAATAATGTGAAGGCCTTATCCCAGTTATTTTAGCCTTTCTTGAGCCCAAACCAGAGGGGATTTAAACCTTGGCTCCCCCAACAAGTCAGGTTGACCCTATTATGGCTAATACCTAATTAAAATGTAGGTATACTATGCAGCAATTGTACATTGGTGTAGAGCAGGGAGAAAGAGTAGCAGAGGAAGCACTGAATCAAAGGAAAACAAAGTAATGTAACCTGGTTGCTATGGTATGAGTCCTAACCTCATATCTTCTTATTGGCTGGGGGCTACGCACCCACTGCCCAAAGGCTGAAGCCCTGAAACATCCTGAACACAGCAAAAAGATAAGTAAATAAGAAATTTCAGGCAGAGTGCAGTCTCTGCAGATACATACACATGTCTAGTAGGTCATAAGTGATGACTGAAAGGGACTACTTTTGTTTGAGTGTACATTGTAGGCATTGTACTGAATGACATAAGCATTACACTGAGGGATGGATCTCATACATAAACATATTTATCAGGCGGTTCCTTTGCCACCAATATAAAGCTGTGACCTTTATCATTAATTATCATATTTAATATGGTTTTTTAACAAAGAATAAAACTAAAAGTATGTTTTCTGTGTTGTACTAAAGGACATTTTTGTTACATGGGTTACTAGTGGGTGAAAAAGTGATATCATCAAATATTATACTATAAATAAATATAGATATTTAGTCACCTCACCACATGGGCAGTCTTCTAAGGGTCCTTTTCGTGATGTCACACACTGTCACATGATCAGCATGATGTCATATGTTTACAATGACTTTTACCGTTGTTACACTGAATGACATTGATGACGCACAAATTTTGGGACAGAAGTTATTCAAAATTTAAATGTTTTAAAGATAAAATATGTTGCCCACTATTCTATATATTTTTGCACACACTTACATACTTTGCCATGGGCGTTCATTTACATTTTAGGATGATTTTCTACATTTTAAAAACATTTTTGTCATTAGAATTTTATTGGGGACAGTTACACTGAATGACATTTTGACACTTTAGACACACACATACTTCTGGGTTAAAATATGGGTAAGAGTTGAGTGTTTTAATATTATATTTATACATATTTATTTTTTTTACCTTACATTAATGGTAGCACAATATCCGTGTCTTTTAATAATATGTTGTTGCTGTATTCTACAGTATGTTTGTGTTGTCTAATGATCTTCAGTGTATAATTATGTGCAAATGCAAAAATATAGAAAAAAAAGAAAAAGATAATAACTGCATTATTTCCCTAACCTTAATTATCCTGTAGTCAACAATTGGATGTTGGCACTGACCGTACTCCAGGCTTTTGCAAAATGGTATAATATTGCTGCTCCTGTCTGGTGATAGGGTTATGTTTCCCCCCTGATGTCATATTCCACTGTCAGTGCAGCCATGTACTGTAGAATTTAATTACAGTGATTCAAAGGAAATCACCCTCACAAAAAGTGTGTAAAATGCCCAGTTTGAGCTTCCACATCTTTTACAATTACCTTCCATAGGCCTGTAGCATCAGCCACCGATATTACTGGCATTGGCCACCTGTCTCACTAAGTAGAAGTTTCCTGTAATGTATCCACATGACTTATTTCAGCTATGCCATGTGGAGGTGAGCAACTTCTGAATCCTAACTATTTAATTTGACAAAGTCAGTGACTAAGGACCCAACTGGCCACCTGTAGCTGATTTATTTGGCTTTCCTCTCCACTCTTACATCTATTGTATTATGAAAAAAGGGAATTGGATGTAAAATCCCCAGTGGCCTGTGCTAAATTTACCTTAAACCAAATCACTAAAGCCTACTGGTGCTTGACAGTCTGGGCAGGTGTGCAGACTCCTAAGCAATATCCAAGGGAGACCCGCTAGCACTGCTCACCCTTTATGCATTCTTATTTATTAATCTGACTCACTCTCTCTCTCTCTACCGAAGGCTTGATCCACTGAAAGTCAAACTTTGCACTGCTAAAATGCCCCTTTTTTTCGCCTGTTTGTTATCAAAAAGCCTCCAGTTCCGAGAAATAAACACAGGGATTACTGGAGCTGTTATAGTTGACTTTGGTTACACTGTGAAACTGAATCTTCTTCCTTAATGGCATGCCACAGCTGCTCCTATCAGTATAGATTTCAAATACATGCAAGGTATGGACTTCACCGCTTAAAAAAAAAAAAAGCATGGTGTGTTTGGTGTTGACATTGACGCACAACACAATCACTGTGTGAGAACTCTTACCAACAGCGCTGTCTACTGAAGTGTTAACTGCCCTGACACTGCTGGTTTCACTGTGTGTCTTGACATGTCTTCCTGCGAGTCAATACCCCAACGCATATTTTTCTGTTAAATAAATAAAAAGCCTGAACGCGGGAATAAACACAAATTCTAAATAGGAGCTGACAGCACCACCGGTTTGGAGATGGAAGCTTCAGTATTTTTATTTATTTATTTTTTGCTGACAATTGCAGGCGGAGAAGACGACAGATAAGAGGTCTGGGTTTTTTTGGTGTCACAGCGTTCCTGTCTAGCATTGCAAGAGTCAGTGGAAGGCCCAGTCCCTTGAGGTTAAAGAATGCTTATTAAATGGCAGCACAAAGACAGCAGGCCACTCATGCGGACAGGGCATCTCCGGCATGAAGAAGGTGAAGGGGTTTAAGAGCAGAGATTGGTTCTTTAAATAATAATGATATCCTTTTGGAGATGGGGGGGTTATTGTTGTTTTGTGTTACAGTATGTGTGTTTCATGAGGCATAATGACACACTTCCAAGGAAATCTGGAGTGACTGCATCATATTCTTTTAAAAGCTGTAAAAAAAAATTGTATTTTTGCCAGAAATCTTCTAGCTGATGCGGTAGAAACTGTACATATAAAACAGTCCTTTTTTGTCTTTCTGGTGCCTTGGATTCTGGTGGGAAAGCACACATAAGGAACAATGTGCTGAGCCTAGGGAACAGATGGGATTTTTAGCTCTGATTTTACATCTAAAAAGGACAAAACCACAGTGCTGTGGTTTCACTCAGCTGTCAAAAACTGAGTGGCACCGCATTACATGGATGATTACCAATAATTCCCTTGCCGGGAGTCAACTGAAAAGCAGACAACGATGTAATTACAGTCCCCTTTGGCAAACTGCTTTGTCATACAACAGAATAATGATATGCTCTTTTGACACCAAACCAGTGTCTCCGGATTGGTCGGTAATGGCCCTGTAAATCAAAAATGCTACTTTTATAGAATCACACCTGGAGTCCAGACATGCGAGACAGGACAGGAAGTCGTGAAAAATCAGACAAGTATAAAATAATGCTTTGGCTGTGAAGCTGTAGAGCTCGTACTATGGTGCTTGATCTATGAGATCTATGACAGCTGTACTGTAGCGAAGAAGGGCACTCAAAGATACACTTAATAACGTAAAATGTTACACAGCAGCTGTGTGGTCTTTAATTATTATACAGCACACATACTCAAGAGGCAATTAGTAAGATTTTCAATGCCCCATAGCATAAAATTACCATAATATATCTGTGTGGGGGGTTGACAGGGATGTTGATTAGTACCAAATGACTCTGGCCAGTTGCTGGGGTTTCATACTTTGAAAATCACTTATGCCTGACCTGTGGAAGAAGATATACAGCCAGGATGTTGTAGCCCTGTTTTTGTATATGCAAAAATTAATATTTTATTTCCATTCCATTCACCTCTAAAGCCTTGATCTTACCGTGCTAATGATGTATGAATTTTTCACATCTGACAACACATAGCCTATGTATCTACTCTAAAGTCATTATGTGTCATTAACATTAACACTAGTACTGCCGGCATTCTAACAGCATTACAGGTGCCAGACCATCATATGTAATTTCATTGTAAGTGTTTAAAAGCACATCAATGCATTTGTTTGATGAAGTTACTAAAAGTTACATGAAATAAACAAAATATCACAGAGCAGGACAGCAACCTTTTCAATATCCCATGACAATTTACAGTTAGTTTTTTGTTTCAGTTTTGACCATCTTGGTGGTGCTAGTGTCAATCCCATGCCTCATTAATCTCCTTTTTTATGTGATTATAAAATGTTTCAAATTAATCTGATGGTAACGGGTTTTTATTCATAGAGATATTAAACAATCCCAATAAAAGTCGATGCAGTTTGTGTTTGCTTTGACTGCCTGTGCATCTTTGCATGCATGTCTGTTACTCCATTTTGTAATTTCTGGCAGCAAATTTGAGCACCTTGAGATTAAATGTACCAGAAATAGTGTATTTACTCCAAAACAGCATTTAGATTAACTGTAATAATTTCCATTGTTTCCTTTTTTAATTAAAAAAATCTATTTCATTCGGAATGTTGAGGGAATGTTGACTAATTTTGACATCTATTAGCCTTGAGAACAAGTGCATACTGAATGATCATTTGAAAATCCGACTCATCTCATAGGTTGACTTACATTCTAACTCTTGTCCCTGTATAACACCTAGGTTGTGTTCCAAGCTACTAGTTGTGATATGTACAGTACATGACACCTGAGAATGAATCAATATTTAAAATAAAGTATAACGTTTCTAACCTTGACCAATACATCTTCTCAGTGGACAACAACATGAAGTTCACTCATGATTATGTACTGACCAAAAAAAAATTGCCCTTCTTGACTAGAAAGTTGGTTATCTAAACACTTACTAGTATGCTGTTTGATATCTGCCACAAGCTATGTGTAAGTAGTGCTACTGTGGGCAGAGTCCAAGGATAAAGAGCACAAACACCTGAGGCAAGAATCGAAAGCTCCTGACTGTACCTGGACTGGACCTTCATCAAATCAACAGGGGCTAGGTAGAGATGGAGTAAGTGTTGTCATGAAGTTGCAGAGTCAGAAAAATTTGGGAAGGTTGATAGTAAACCTTGTTTCATTACTGTATCTCCAAACATAAACAGGGCATGGTCCAACAAAGAAGGGATAATCCACTACAACAAGACCCTGAAGTTAACATTTAACCTGTGGAGACACAGGCTGGCTTTATGGATGCCAATGGTATGGATGCTATAGTCAGTCTAAGGGTCATTTGGTCAGTAGGTCTACCAACACTTTGGTCCAGACTGAAATATCTAAACTACTGAATGCATTGCCATGGGATTGTGTACATTCATCATTCCCAGTGGATGCATCGTAATTAAACTAGTTAAACATTTGTGGTTTGTAAAGGATGAATCACAGTGAATTTGATGATCCCCTCACATGTCCTTTAGTGCCACTGTGAGGTTGCCATTTGTGGTGTGAAATGCCTTGGTGACCATTGGATGGATTTCCATAAAACAGGATGAAATGTTATCACTTTGGTGAACCCCATTATGGGGTCAAAAAATTAATTTAATTTAATTTGGCTTTGGTTTATAACCTAAGACCAGCAAAACTAATGACATCCCTATCATCAGCTGTACCTCAAACTAATTAGTACACTTTATCTTTTTAACGTGCTACACTAAGATGGTGAACATCATTGTGCATGTTGGCAAGACTCGTATTTATTATATAACAACGCCCACAGAAACCCAACTCTGCAACCCTATAGAACACTTTAGCATCTTTCAAGTTGCTGTTTTGTTTCTGACTCACAGCTCACATCAACTTTGTTTCCAGCCCTAGCAGACAATTCAGCAAAACCCCCTACCTGATGCTACTTGCCCAGCACTAAACAGCAGACAAAATTAGCAACTCGCTGGGGAACATAGTAGTATATATAATAAAACAGTGGATTATTTAGCTTTTAATGAGCCCTGTATTTCCCTCATGAGTTGATGACCAGGAGTATGACAAAAACATAAGGTTATAACATTGATCAGAATCTGTCCGACTTCCAGTAAGGTCGTTCTACCGATACTGCACTCCTGTTGGTAATTGGAAAAACTACATCTGTCATCTGCTTTTGACACAGTTAACCACCAAATTCTCCTGTAGACACTCACTAATTTTAGCATCTCAGGATCTGCCCTCTGCTGGTTTGTGTTCTATCTCTCAGAAAGATCTTTTTAAAAGTCTTTGAGTGTCTAAACCAAATGGCTTATCCACATGGGTTCCTCAAAAATCATCTCAGATCCAACACGTTCTCCACCCTGAATATCAGCCTCTCCCCTTAGGCAGGTGGTACAGAATCCCCTTAAGCAAGCGCAACCGGTTCAAAAACTCTTTTGTCCCCTTATCTATTAAGGCCCTTAACACCGGGAACATCATGAAGATTAGACCCCATCTATCTGAGCATAATATAATAATATCATGTATTGACTACTGCTACTCCTAACTGGCAGGTTCCCCACAAGTGTGTTCAAACCTCTGCAGATGATCCAGAACACTGCAGCACAAGGACATAGTCATTACAAGATAACTGTTTTAAATCCTTAGGCCTGCCCAAAGACACCTTTGAGAAGAGAACTATTTGGACAGGAGAAAAAGGGAAGGAAATGTACCTTCATTTATGTCTGGGTGGAAAATCCCTAAACAGAGTGGGCAGACTGCGACATCAATTGTCCACTACCCACAGTGCTATCAGAACATTTTCACCCATGTAGCTTGACACCAATTCACACCATGTCACGAGATTCTAATGACTATCACATAAGCATGTCTCTAATATATGGATTTTTCAAACCTCAGGGAATCCATACCTTTCAGCAGCGCTGATGAACCATATGAGATTTTGAGTATTGAAATGTCTTTAATGTCAGTTGGTTGATACCGAAAAACCTTGATATCAGAATATATACATATGTTACAGATCATTAATTTGAGTCTAGTAAGCCAAATCCACGTAAGAGAGACTATCTATGGTAATTGTAGTTCAGTTGTACAGATATGTTTTAATTCATTTTTCTTCATTCTTATTATCGCCATGAAGGTTATTTCCCTTTCTTTGTTTTTTTTTTTTTTTTTTTTTAAACTACAAATATGTCTTTGTAACTCCTGGAACATTGCTCTCTGAACTTGAGTTAATCCAAACATTCAAATGCAGGGCTGTACTTGGTTGACATATCTGTTAGTTTATTGAACTGTCTCCCCTTCTGTCTTCTGTGTATGATTACGATCTAGTTGTCAGAGCTGACCTAACCCAGTCAACAGAAGTTATGTGTTGTCATTACCATTCACATGCTGTCATGTTTTGCAAAACACAAATTAGTCATTGCTGAAGCTCTCTCACCCCGGACTGCCTGGCTCTGATGGGGGTGGGAGGTTCATAAGCTCCCTTTCTTCCTGTCTTTCTTTCTTTTCTTTCTTCCTCTCCCTGTCTCTCTCTCTCTCATATTGTGGACAGCAGCAGCCGAATTGTACACCAAGGTACCATCTATTGTGTTGAGATAATTGCCCATGAGTAGAAGCTCATCAAGAGGAGAAATTGAAATTATTTCCTCGTACTCAGGGACGGTGAACCGTGGAGTATAAAAGATGATGAATCTCTATATTTCCATGGGGATCTGCATACGACAGAGGTAGAATTGATTAGGTCGAATAGCAACAAAATTACACAGCAGAACTCTTCCTGTGCGCCTTTTCATCTCTCCTACAGCCATGGACTTTGTTTGCCTTCTAAGAGTTAAAGGTTGGGTTATGTATATTGCCGGTGCAGCGCAACACAGATTAGTTTCCTCCAATCAATCACAACCACAGCATCTTCCCACAAACATGCAACATATTTTTTTACTGCCGGTGGATTCAATTTTCCAAACACAAAATTAAACATCTTGTAAATTATGTTTATTGTCCCGTGTATTTCCCTCCTGCAATCAAATGCCAGCAGCCATTGCTCATGTGCTAATTGAAGTTGTTGTTTTTTTCTGTTATGTAAATTTCCAGAATGCTTAATTGGGGTATATATCACAGTTAGCATGCATTATTCCAGTGGCTTATTCTATCCTCAATGTAAACATAGTGTTTGCACTGTGGGCTTGCTCTGACGTATGTTTGCTGTTGGGCACATAATGTAGATTCATTCTGATGAAGAGAAAAACAAAACCACTTGCTTCTCTTGTCACACACACACACACACACACACACACACACACACACACACACACACACACACACACACACACACACACACATACATACGTTTGCTTGCTTTCATCCACAGAATATATAGACAAAAGAGGACAAAGTCTTGCACAAGGGTTTAAATAAGAGAACCCACCCCCTACAATAAATGAATAAATAAATAAATAAAATCTTTGAAATTATTCCTATTTACTTTGCTTGCTAATTCTGCTAATCATTTTCAGTCTCATATCTTTATACTGCCAGCAACAAAATGAAGAATTTTCTTATTCCTGTTATTATTAGATAACAAAATTTGAAAACCACGCTGTATGTGATCGGCTTCTGAGAAAAAGCACAAATACAGATGTTGATCTCATGAACAGCCAATAAGGTTGAAACATTGTTTGTTAAACAAATCCCAAATCATAAGAATCTTTGGATTGTTAGTTTTGCCAAGGCTAAGTGACTTCACCTATGTTAGCTGATGGATAGTTTTGTCACGGTTTGGTGCCATTGTGTTTGTAATGATAGACTAATATAAATCAGAATAAAAAACACTATCAAAAATAATACCACCTTTTTTTAAGCAGGCTTCATGCAAGAATTGAGGGCGCCAAAGTGGGTTGTCAGACATCATGTCTCAAATCATTCCTGGTGGTGTAATGTGCTTATTAAGGGCTTATTTCTGTGGAATCAGTATTTAGTATCAAAGTTCAACAAGAAATCCAGCTTTCAGCAGGCAGTGCTGCCATCAGACAGGGTTGTGTTTAAAGGGTGCAGCTCTTACATTTTTCTGGCGGAGACTGACTAGGAGACTGATTACAACACTTCATGTACAAAAATTTTAAATCACTCCTGGAATACACACCGAATACACAGTAATGACATGCACTGTAAGTGTATCTGAGGGAGGGCTTCAAGTGACTTGGTCAAGGGTACAATGATAAGTAGTCATTGAGGGAGTTACTGATTCATATTTCATTTTTAGATTTATGATTTCTAGATATTTTTGTTGTAAATAAAGTTGAAAGCACTTTTTTAGCACTTAAACAGCAATAATGGTTCATTTTTTTATGTTAAAAGAATGCTATATTTGAACTAATATTATATGTTCCAATTTCCATTGAAAAACAGTTTAATAGGCGTATTTTGAAATAATAATAGTAATGAACACATACATATGTTTGGGATATTTTAATTGTTCATGGTCATATGCGTCAAAGAGAATGACACATACAGAAATATGAAAATTGTTATCTAATTTGTAGTGTCCCATAAGTGCAAAATAGAAAACATGATCGTCTATGCATGATTGTAGCAGTTTAGAAACAGAACCATATGAAATGTAAACAGTAATTCTATAGGATACATTTCTTTAATTGAAAAAGCCATGTCATAATGGGCCAAATACAGGTATAAATATTCAAAAGAATGATGGCTGAATTCAATTTAGCTGCTTCAGTTTCAACGTCCCGCTATTACTGCTTTACGGGGACTCTTGAATAGAAGAGAGCAATCGTTAAGGTTATTAGTAACACTTTGACAAGTCAAAATGTTTGCCGTGAATATGATCTAAAAGACCATCCACCATTTTTTTTGCCCTTATGTTTTCTTTAGATTGACTTCCTAATTGTTTAAGGTACACAGACCCCACTGCCGTATGAGTGAAAATAATATTATTTAATCGCAAAATCAACCATTTTCCCACTTTAAATACGTTTTTCTTTTGATATATATCGATGAAATGGCACATTCAGTCGATAAAGGCTTTAAAATTAAATATCGGCATCAGGCTGAAAGGAACATTTCTGCTGATAAGACAGGCCAATTAGTCTCCTTCTCCTCTGCTGCCTAACTGTGGTCCCCATTGTGGACTGTTTCACCCTGACAGCCCTGATGCTCTGGCTTGATCCACACGGAGAGCCAGGGCTAGTTGGGAGGCTAGCAAAGGCTTGTGCTTCCTACCGGCCCTACTGCAGCAAACACTCTACTAGCTTCCTTTCTGATTAAAGTAGGAAGAAGCAACGGGTCTGTGTGGCAGTTGAGCAAAACTCTGAAAAAGCATCACGTTTTAATAATGTTAAAGGTGCAGTGGGTAGGCATTAGTGGCATCTAGAGGTGAGGTTGCAGATTGCAACAAACTGGTCATTTCTACCGCTCAAAGAGGTCGCTGTACAGCGCTGTGCTAAACATTCACACCATTCCATTTGTTTAAATAGATAGATAGATAGATAGATAGATAGATAGATAGATAGATAGATAGATAGATAGATAGATAGATAGATAGATAGATAAACTCACTTGGAAACACGAACTGGAGCAGAAGAAGGATAAATGCCAAAGAAGTTCTGGCAATGTTCCAGGACATGAGTGAGGGAGAATCTGATGGGGAAGAGATTAATGATCCATCATTTGAGAGAGAGCGTTCTGTTTCTTGATTCCCAGTATAATCAACTCAGTATTATCCAAAATTCGTTTTTCTTCTTCTACAATAAATAAATAATTTAAACATTTTTAGTTTTTGTTGACATTGTCAAAAATGTGATAATTCCACTTAGTTTATTACTGAGGTTGTATTAAGAGGTGGTGGTGTACTTGGGTGCATTATATTGAAAGGTGTTCCTAATATTTTGCCCTCCTCATGTATGTTAATGGAATGGACAAAATATTAGGAACACCATTCAATATAATGCATCCTAATACACCACAATCACTCAATAATGAACATTAAGCAGAATTTTCACCTTCTTTTTAAAAAATGTAGTATAAGCTTCATAAATGTAGAATTTATAGCAGAGCTGCTGTATTGGATTAAATTAGATTGCACAGGTTAGGCCAGTGAGTATCTTATATAGTTAACTTATTCTCTGAACTATATTTTATAGTAATAACAAGTTATATAGTATTATACAGTTAATTAGTGATATTCAGCTTCAGTAGCATCACGTTTTTGTTGAATCTGCCTCACTCTCTCTCTTCAGGACTGCTGAATGAGAAAGCCTGAAACGTGTTGCTATAGTAACGTCACAGTTACCTGTCTGAGGATTAACGTTGTTAATGATGACATCACATGGCGCTGTTTTCATTAGTTTTTCTGAGCAGGTTCTGCCTCAGATGATGTAGATTTATGTTTTAACCAGCGGTCTGTGTTTGTTTCCTTAAACTTAATATCAGTGTTAGCATGTCTGTGTTATGCTAGCGGGAGGTACAGAGAGAGCTACAGGTGTGTTCAGGGTCGAAGTCAGACAGTCGGACATAGCGGTTCCGGCCAGTCGTCCTGCAGTAAGCAGTAAGCTGTAAATGTGTGCGGGAATATAAGTGTTGGATTTGCGGGAATCAATTAAATTGTGTGCAATACCTGCAATCCCGCGCTGAAATTCAGGCCCTGATCATATATATATATTTATTTTTATTTTTTATTTTTTATTTTTTATTTTTTTAAGACGTTAGTTAAGGCGGCAGGCGTGTGTTGCTTAGGCGGCCGCCTTAACTGTAAAGTGCTGTGGGAAACCCTGCCATATACAGTAAACAAGTTTCAGTGGTAGTTGTATTTTATTAATCTGCTGTGAATCTCCTGGAGCTGCAATGTACACTTCCACAAAACTAGTCCTTCTTTACAGACTTAGGGATCACATTTGTGTTCTCACCGACCTGTTAGAGCCACATTGGGAATCGTATTTTAAGTGAGGCTGAAGATCACGTCCCCGGCCGTTTGAAATATGGCATTTGTGGATGACATCTGTGGAATCTGAGCACCTCTTCACCCAAGGGCATATCCCGATGCAAAATAAAGAGACACAGCTAAGAAATGAGTTGGCACGACCGCTCCTGCTGACTGCTCGGGATTTCACCGGAGCGCTATGCTGAATACTTCTCATTAATTTTGCTTTTGTAGCTCGCTTAATATGCTATTGACTGCATTAGTGAAGAGATTAATGTGTTGTTAAATTATGTTGGCTCATGGTGCTGTCCTGTGTTTAGATATACTGCCTCATCAGCTGCTCCAAGGATTATTTTCCATGTACAGAAGCTCATAGGAATTTTATGGTAGGCCGCCTTCAGCAATCAGATCTATAGACTCAGATGGGCAATCCTGTGCCAAGTAAGATGTGAGGAGAATTTTTGCTAGATCAGGCTGCAGACCCATCATTCTCACACTCTATCTTTTATTTTAAATCTTGTAAAAGATGCAGTAGTGGTAGACATAATAAGAAACATAAAAAAGACATCATTGGAAATGCGCCACTTGTACATGTCATAATAATTACGGCTGCTAGATGGCGCCTGTCACTATAACGTAACTATAGGTTGTTTTTAGTGCCTGACATGATGACCTATTGTGTCGTTTTTCTTATGAGTACAGGCTGCCGAAGAGATACAAGTAGAGGACACTCCATTTCAGCACATTTAGTCATCCACGAGAGGTTGCTCCTGTCTAAAACGATACAGAACAATCTAGATTGAGTCTTTAGAACTGCTTTGGTGTCTATACTTGCTAGACATTAAGCACACATTATTAGTTATTCCTCCCTGTTCCTCTCTACATTGAGGTTTGCAGGTGTGTGCTTTTACCCAACAAAGAGATGTTTTGATTGTGATAGGATCTGACTGGTGTGATGCCAAATATAAGGTGAAATCATTCTGCATCATTTTTCTTTTTTCCCCCCTCTAAGTCAGCAAGGCCATTCGCAGATGAATTGGAGTGAGCGGCTCCCTGTCTCTCCTCCCTTCTCTTTTATTGTTAAAAGCTGCTAGAACATTTCTTCCTTTCCCGTGCTCTCCGTCTTTGGTGGCACACCGTCACCTACATAGCCTTCATATAGCGAGACAGAAAGGTGACACAAGCAGAACTGAGAGCAAAACTGCTACCTTGCAAAACTGCTGGCCTGATTTGAAATGACTGGCGAGAAACAGATAAGGACAAGATACTGTGGGTTAACAGGTTGAACCGAGACAGAAAAGCATTAAAGTTTTGATTCAGTGTTTGGCTCGTTGCCTTGTACTTGGGTAAACTGATACAGGTCGAGGAGATGTTTGCTGGCTCAAATTACCCTGTTCATTTCTATGCAACGTGTTTCTTCATAGCTGATTTGTTAACCTTGTATTACGTTATATTGGATAACAGTGCAGTCTTATCTTGGAATAAAGGCAGCCTGATCAGCTAGCACTGCAGTTCATTTAAAGCTCAAGAACATACAGTATCTTACATCAGCCTCGCCTCCTAGAAATTACATTTATTCACGACTAATTTGTTTTGTCAATTGGATTTGGAGGGAGGTGTAATTTCTGCCAGGATTATGATTAAGTTCTGCTTCTTTAAAAAAAAAAAAAAAAAACTGCATACAAGTCGTTAACAGTAGGTGGGTGTGCAGGTTTTGACTCCTGAGACCTGGGTTCACATCTTGAGTCCCACATGTAGTTAGGTTTTTGGCAAGAAAAACACTTTGGTTAAAAGTTTGGGAAAGACTGTGGTAAACATTGAATTTAAAGACATTTAAGTAAACATCATGCCTTTTGCTTCAAGTAAGTCTTGATTTTTTTTTTTAGTATTTAACCAAGACCATGACTGAATGATCTGAGTGCCTCAACATAACCATGAACATGTTTATCATGTTGTAGCTGCTGTGAGCTGTTATTGTAGGAAAACCAATGAAATATGTTGTTAGTGAACATTTTACAGATATGTTTAGTTGAACAGTTTGGTGACATGATAGACACTTTCTACGATCACTGGAAATGTTACCTTATTTTGTTACTAAGAAGCACAATTCAGGTGTATGCATGTACAGTGTGAATGTATACATATGTTTTGATTGTTTCAACCGTTCTTTTTTTCTTTTTTATCTTTTATTTTGTGTTCCTTTGTCAGTTGAACTTTCTGGTATGAGTTCTCAGTATTAATTGTTAATGTGTTATGAAATGTTCTTACTATTTGTCACTAATACTTTTAGTTTTTGCTCTGAGGAGTTGGGGGGATGATCTGTGGGTTGGGATTTATTATATTTATCTTTTTCTGTTTTATCTATTTTCTGTTTATTCATGTTGAATATTTAAAAAATATATACTGTATAGATATGGTAGCCTAAGAATCAAAATGTTGGACACACTTTTTATTTCAAGTGAGTGGGAAGGTGTGTCTAAACCTTTGACACGTGCTGTAAAGACACTTAATTTAGGTGGTATCATGTTTCTGTCAAAACATATAGTTAACTTCTAGGAGGCAGCTGTTCGTGACATATATAAATGAAGCCTGAAACTTTGAAATGAAACCTCACTGAAACCTTCAATAAATAACAGCATTTGAAAATTAAAGGAAGTTGTACAGCAACATTTCCACTCTTCTTAATTAACACTGAGGTCAAACAATAACTACATTTAAATATAATTTATAGGAGACAGGGGAGACAGGGTTTAATAACACAACAGTGCTATTTGATACTGAAAATCTGGCAGTTATGCAAAGAAAAACAGGCAAGATAGAAATGCAGCATAAATAGATAGAATAGGTTCATGGGTTTATATGTTTTCTTTAAATGTGTGATAAAGCCTACACGTACTTACTGACTGAAAACTATTTCACCCACATTAGAAATAAAAGACGACAGATTCAAATCTATTCTTTGCCTGTTTTACAGTATAATATACAAACCACACGAGTGAGTTTTATTGGGGGTCGTTCGTGCTGGCACAGGCTTGTGGCAGTTTGTTCATTGCTCGTAAAGTTTATCATACAGTACACAATCACAACCTGACATGTCACCAGGTTGCGGAGCTTTCTGCCAGAGTGGAAAGCATCTTGACTATCATCGGATCGAGCATTTATCAGAGGAAGCAAACAAGAGTTACACGTGTAAATTACCTGCAGTAATATAGGATATTTTATCATACAAATGTAACCCATTTTGTTTCCTGTCAGCTAATGTCTGTAAACCATCAAGGAAATCCTCACAAAATAATTTTTAAAAAAAAACGGCGACATATGTGGAGGCAGCAACCCAATGATTATTTTAAGATGCACAGGGGAGCGAGCTGAAACAACTTTCTGACAGTTTCATCATGCATTACTACACAGCAGTTCCTCCCAAAATTGACATTGTTGGCTTTGATCAAAGCCCAAACAGGGCTGTGACATTCTGAAAGAAGTGTTTCAAATGATTTCTGTGACAGAGAGCATAGTTTCGAAACACTGACAGCGCTTCAAAGGATATAATGTCTAAGTGAGTCTGTGTGTAGGTGCATGCATACAGTATTGCTAGTGAGCCCGGGCGCGTGCCCACTGACTGTGGGCTGCTTCCATCAGCGTTTGTAATTCCAAAGCCATATATGTGAGAAAAATACCCTTTACGATACATGACACTTAATTCTCCATGTTGTCATTGCATTTTTTTTCTGCATAATCTACCCAATCACGTCGTGCATTAAAATTAAATGACTTGCAGCGCTGATGTGTATATTTCATCATGCCTGTTGTTTAGTTTTTTTTCCCCTCTGTGATGAATCTGAGCTGTGCCCTTGTTGAGGCATTGTCTGCGGGTAGCGCAGTGAGTCTGACTGATTGATGGCAGACAGTGGCTGTCACCCCTGGAGAGTAAGCATTTCTGTGTCGTCTCCCCACTGAAGGTCCTGTTGAGCTTGTTAAGGGAGAAAACACTTTTTGTTTATAGCCACTCTGACGGCACCGGCTGACAGCTCCTGCTGAAGAGGAGATAGACTCCCTCTGGCACACTGCTCCTTCAATCTCACTCTCTCTCTCCCTCTCTCCTCCCTGTCTGTCTCTCTCACCTTCTGTCTCTCTCTCCTTCCTCTGTCTCTCGTCCTCTTCTGTCTCACTCCTGTTTCGTGGAATTTGGTGAAATGAGCATGATTTAAAATGTTAATTTGAAATCTCTGCACACACACACACACACACACAAAAAAATATCAGAGAAATCAGTTTCACCCATCTGGACAGCATTAGGTGAATGAGACACAAGCAGAAACAACATTTTCCAACATCTCCAACAAACTTGGTTCAATTCCCAAGTCAAGGAAATAACAAGTTTTCTCACTGTGAGGGAAGTCTTACTTTTCAGGAAGTATTTTCTGTTTCACCATGACAAAAACCTGATCCCATCCAAAATGCTACAGTCTCCCCGCTGTCTGAAAAGAGTCAGATTTTTTTGTTTTTATGGACCAAAGGTACATTTAATCTACTACTTTTATTTATTTAAACTAAAATCACAATATGTACAGACAACTACCCCCTATATGCTTACGGCTTTGGTCCTCATACACCCGGCATGTACAAACTATTCCATAAAGGGCCATGACCAACCATGCAGGAGCACACCAGGCTCGTCTCATTAAATCAACTGATCTCAGTCTTCAGACAGTGGATTGGTCGAATCATGTGCCCTTGATTGGCTGGAACAAAAACCTGCAGCCACATGGACCTTTATGGAATAGTTTTGGAATGCCAGCCATACACAAAGAGAACAGATATTATACATATATATATTCAGGTTTTTTTTGTTGTCGTCGTGTTTCAAGCTGAGTCATTTCCTAAAACAACTGGGAACTTTAGGGACTATTGTCAGATACAGATTAATACACATTTGGTGCTCTGGTACAGTTTTAAGACAGCAGAATTATAGGATTTGTTCAAACAAAAATACAGCCCAAATGTTAACCAATGGTGAGGCTCTTTCATTTGATTTGAACAAACTAAATAATCTACTCAGACGTTAACTTTTTTGAATTATTACCTTTAACTTTGTTTTTGGTAAGATATACAAATTGTTAAATATATTTCCAGTATTTTGATGTCACATTAAGCATTATTAACAGATTCTTATGAGAACTAAAATCCTATCTATCATTAGTATAATTATAATAAATATTTGTCTTAATGTCTTGGCAAACGATTAAAAAAAACACTTGTCAAATTTACCCTGATGTTACATAATCTGGACGGTGTGTCTAACATATGACCCATGGGCCAGAACTGGCCCGCCAAGGGGTCCGATCCGGCACACTGGATAACTTTGTAAAGTATGAAAATTTGCAGTAAAGTAATTCCAAATTTTCAATAAAATGCAGTGCTTTTCTGTCTCTGATCTGCCCGTGGACGTCCAACTTGAGACAACTGACTTGCGGATGATTCAGATCTGAAGGACAGATTTGCCTCAGTGAGCTCAGACACATGTTATCAGTATCTCTTACCAGGTTTGTGCATGTTTGGGATGACTTATTTTTGTGAACAAGCTTTTCCTTTGATAAGCATCAATAACACAAAACTGCGTTCCACACTGAGACGTAGTATTGTTGAAACTGCACTCATGTTTCTGAAGACATCTCAGGCTGTTCATCAGTTTTGTGAATAGATTGATTTATTTATAGTATTATTTATAGGTTATTATGCAATGGTTTTACTGGTCTGGACCACAGGAGATCAAATTGGGATGTATGTGGCCCCTGAACTTAAATGAGTTTGACACCCCTGATCTAAATCATGGTGTCTACAGCATGTGTGCTTATGTCTCAAATTATTATTGCACATTGTCATCTTCTTTTCTTGTAGAAAAAAACCCTTCTGGATATCTTTGTGTTGGTGAACACAGGCATGTTTGTACATAAGTGCCTGAACACAAAGAGCATTTTCTTTTGCTGTTTTCCAAGTGAACAAACTCAGATCATGGCATCCAAAATCACAGTCAAATGAAATTACCCAGCAGCAGCTCAGCCACTGGTGAAAAATGGAAATATGTACCAAGGCAATAAGCTCTCTACTGGGAAAGCTTAAAGGAGGGAAATAAACAACATCTAAAATTAACGAAGGTGAAAGTGCCCAAACGCATTCTCTCCTCCATCTTCTGAAGACCCCCCCTCATCCTCCTCCTCCTCCTCCATCTATTTATGTAGTCACCTCGACTGGGAAGCACTTCAAGCGAGGCCTCTTTTCACTCCCAGATGGGCTCACCAGAGAGATCTGTGTGTTTGTGTGTGTGTCTTTATCTGTGTTTGTGCATGAGTATGTGCGTGTGTGTGTGTGTGTGTGTTTCTGAAGGGGGGGGCATGTGGGAGTGCAAAGGGAGGTCGGTGTGATCTGCGGCTGTGTGCCATTTGAAGTCGTAAAGCCAAGCGTCTAAACACGGCCCGACACTGACTCATCTGCGTTTTGATCGTGCTGCACCTGATGTGAATTTCATCTGTGCCACTCAAAGAGACGAGGGAGAACCTGCGTGCCTCGACCCTTTCCATCTCTGTGCCGTCGCTCCTTCTCTTTTTTCCTCCGCCCACGCCAGACGCCTCCGTGCGCCCCGTCTAGGGCCTCTCGGGAACAAGGGGTTTCAGCGTCCCAGAAGCAGGGAGGGTGGAAGCCGAGGGGTGAGGTCAGGTGATACGGATGCTCCCCCCCCCGAGCCGTGAGCAGGGGTAGGGGATGAGGCTTCGGATTCCTGGTGTTGTACAAACACTGCCATTTAAAATAAAAGAAACATGAAAGCCTGTTTGATGTTCAAGGGGTTCACCTTGCTCACGACAGCGGGAGCACGAGTAACAAGCGCCAAAAAAGCAATGCTTTAGAGCCTCTGTTGGGTGGGCATGTGTGGTCAAAGTGGTGCGAGGACTCTGTTTTAGGATTGTGATTGTCTCATCTGACAGGTAATTACATTCCTTTCAGTTTAAAATGTGCTAAGACTCTTCAGATTCCCTTTTGATGCATTTTTGTCATTGTTTGCGGTTTTTATCCCGATGGCAGTGGTCTACCCACATAGAGTCGTCACTGTCACACAGCTTGCTGTTGAAAGCCTTGCTCATCACCAGTTTTAACAGCTTTGGGGAGGATTCACACCCTGCCCTTACTTTGGCGCTCTCGAGGCATCTATCCAAAACTACCAAAAATCACGCTGCGTGGGCGGCAAAGCATTCCTTTTTAAAGGGTTGTAAAGCAAATTTCTTTTGTTTTTTTTAAAAGAACAACTGGATATTTGCTGGAGAGGTTGCGTAGGTGAGAACGTCGTAGAAACCCTAGCAAAACCCGGATCATCCTGGGATCTTGGACAGAACAGAACTGAGCGGGAAAATAAAGCAGCATTTCCCCCTCCTTCATTCCTTACTTATCAGATGTCACTACAAAGCGCACATGAGAGAATGTCAGCATGTGCGTGTGCTTGTGCGAGTTTATGTGAGTGAGAAATCAAGTGTGTGTGTGTGTGTGTGTGTGACAATGAGGGAGCAGGAGGAGCATGGCGGTAGAGCCAGCATTGTAGCAGACGTGATTACGCGCCTTGATCTTTCCTATGGCAAGAACAAGACCTCAATCTCTCACTATCTTCCCCTTTAATCAAATCCCTACCTTTTTTGCTTCCCTGCCACAAAACTGTCACAGGCTGAAAATAAGCCCTTTCCTTATCAAAGAGCCAAGGGTTCAATTGATTTCCAGGCTAGGAGATTTTTTTATTCAGAAACTTTGAAGCACACAAAAAAAAGAAATGATAGAGAAAACACCTGCATCTCCCCCCATCAGGCAAATTACTTCTGACTTTTAATTTATTTCGGCAGGAAATGGAAAGCTACATCCTAACCACAGTCAATAGGGGGGGGACTGGGGAGGAGAGGTGTAATCAGGCGGCTCACCAACTCCAAGGCCTCCATCCTGTCACTTTTAATAGCCACTCAGACCACACAATCTGCTCAACCTGATATGCTCACGCCATTCCCATAGCCGGAGCCGCAGCCATCTCCGCCTCCTCTTCCTCCTCCTCCTCCTCCTCCGTGTCCTTCCTAATAACAACTGAACATTTCCACACTTCCCCCCGGTGCCTCACATGAAACAAATCACAGCCAAAGTGCTTTCTACCTTCCTTTCCAGTGCTGCGGATGGTGGATTTAAAGTAGGGGATGGGCGAGATTGGCATGTTTCATTTACATTCAGCGTGTGCCGTTCCTGGCTTTGGTATAAGGAGAGATTGGATTTAAAGTAGCCAGCTCGAATTCCCGCCCAGTTTTTGGTTTGAGACTTGTTGGCAATGCCGTGGTTCACTAATTTATGACTTGTTTTTAGCCATTCTAGTGGCATGGCTGTGTGGATTGAAGAGTCAGTTGATTCACCACTTTCGTCCAGACTGAAATGTTTCAACAACTGATTTCCATTAACTTTGCACAGACGTATTTCAACATCTACTTGACGGATTGGCATCAAATTTTGCACAGACATCCATCAATTTGGTGATTCTCTGAGTTTGCACCACCATGAGACTGACATTTGTGGATTTGAATAAAATACTTCAGCAAATTTAGGATAGATTGCCATGAAATTTGATACAGACATCCATGTCCACTGCAGGAGTTTTTGGTGATCTCTTAACTCTTGGTAAGCCCTCCTGATGTCTTTGCATGGACTGTGCAACTTTAACCACATGTTTTACACATATTCATTTGAAATCATAGTCAGTAAGCCTCATTTAAAGGAAAGCATACCTAATTTTTGAGTTGATGTCTGTTGTCCTGGGTCAAAACTGACCCGATGACAAGAAGATGATTAAAAGAATGCATCATTTCTGTGTCCAGTGGTCTTATATATGACCATTACCATCATCCTCACATGTTACCTGTGTTTTGTGGTAATTAGCAAATGTTAGCATGCTAACATGCTGAACTAAGATAGAGATCATAGTTACAGCTATGCCTGCTAGACATCAACATATTAGCATTGTTAACATGTTTTTTTTAGCATTATTGGTAGCATATTAGCAAGCTGATGTTAAAAGTACCATTAGCGCAGACTTGAAGAGCTGCTAGAGTGTCAGTAGACTCATATTCTTGTTTTTTGTTTCAATAATGTCTTTCTAAAATCACATTCTATAATTTAGGTTAAGAGATCACAGTAGTCTTATTCATGACCAGATTCCCGTAAAACCAATGACATCCCAATCATCCAGACCTGTACCCGGTGTTTAGTGGTAATTAGCAAACTTTAGCATGCTAAACTAAGAAGGATAAAATGATTAATGCTATACCTGCTAAATATCAGCATGTTAGCATGTTACTTTTAGCATTATTGGTAGCATGTTAGCAAGCTGATGCTGAAGGCAACACTAGTACAGCCTTATTATGTATTTTTAACATCACATTCTGTAATAATTAGAATTATCTTATCCGGTCTGGCTACAACATTTTAGAGAAAACATGCACCAAGATAAAAGCACAACAAAAAGCTTCAGATCTGCTGCAGAACACTCATGTGACAGAATATTAGACTGGCGCTCATGCCATTGAGGCCAGCAGGTGAATGAAGATTGGTTTGTCCTGAGTGTCCCGGGCTTACAGATCAAGTTTTATCTACAAGCCGTTTGCTCTTGGCGCCTAATGAAGCTCTCTAAAAGGAGATTAAATAGCAGAGAGGGAAAAAACAATAACCAGTCACCTTCATTTTGCTTCAGCTGTTAACACACTGGGCCACTGCTGCTTCATATGTGGCACCAGGGCAGCTTGCGATTCCTTGCACACATTCATGTAAGAAGAAAAAAAGCAGGTGAATGTGTACTTCTGATTGAAACTGTCAAAGAAACAACACATGAAAGATACTCTGGCATAAACCTGTGTGAAATCTGTGCTCCACTCATATTATTTACTCACTAAAAGACGGTGAAAGAAAAGCTGTGAGTAGCCAAGACATGCCGTTAGTGGAGCTTACAGTTACTGCCAATTCAAATGCACAGCATACATGCTGCAAAGGGGTTTAGGCAGTTTTATTAGCTGTTTCTATGAGGGATGTCAAGACAGGATGCATCATCAATCACGGTGCCATTCTGGCTGAGGCTCAGAGAAAAACATCATACCTTGAGCATTTTAAACAGTTCTGATTTGGTCGTATGAGGTGATTTCAAACATTCACATGATCACATGGCTCGTATATACTTTGCTCATACCGCAGCACATCATCTTTCTTTGTCCCTTAGATCAGCCGAGACTTTTAACCTTGTGTGAAGACGGATCTACATCCAACATCCAAGTGTCATCCCGTTTCAATCAATTGGCTCTTTTTACAAAAGAGGATCTCGGGCAGCTTTTAACTGGGTTCCAAATAGAGCACACTGATACAGGATCCAGTCTGCTGGCAAAACTTGCTCTGAAATTTAAGATGTTAAGATCTCTCGAAGATGTGTGAACTCATCAGTCTCTCAATGGTTTTCTTCCTCTGCTTTGAATACGGCTGGTTGGGATCGATCATCCATTATTCTTGAATTTCATTATGTGGGAAGAACAGTATCAGTAAACAACACAATACAAAGTTTACAGTATAACAGGGGAATATAAAAAGTCACATGAATGCTCTTTTGTTGCTTTGCTGCTATAATTTTATATAAATTAATATTTGCAGGATTAATTTTTCTCACTGAGCCATAATTTAGTGAAAAAAGGCCCAAAAACAAGACATAATGCAGATTAAAGTACTAATACTACATTGATGTATTTTAAAATTCCAAATTTTACTTCAGTGTACAGCCAGGGATAGTCTAACTTTTTTTCTCATACATTGATTTTTCATGTTATACCCAAGTTAACTCTGAGTGGTATAAAACAACTCATCTTAGCAGTGTCTCCTGTGAAATATATTCACTTTCTTGGGTTTAGCCCTCAAATCCATGCTATTCTTTTGGTGTCAAATTGTCAAACTTGTTGGAAATTATTGTTTTTTCTGAAGTTTTCTCCTAAAAAGTTTTAGGGTCTAGAGTTCCCTTTTTTTGACACAGTATGCACGTAGCAGGTTTTCACAGGTAAAGTTGTAAGTTCCTGTTGTGTCACTGATATTATGAATTACTGCTGACATCAGGCTTTTGTTTCTTTACATTAGCTTACTGTCAACAGTGAAATGATAGTGTAGCATCAGCGTGTCACATTCAGTTTCTTTACTGAAGGGTTTTCATGACACTAATTTGAAACATACAAACTTGATTATGTGTCTGAAGCAGCTGATATTTTTGTATCACAGTTGCCACACACGATGCAATGATCACACAGCCGTCACTGAGAGAGTTTAAATAAAAATAAAATATATAGTCTAGGCAACTATTTAGAGACTACTATAACATGTAACCTACCTGCAACTCAGTGGTGCTTCTCCCTGCTGTGCCCTCCTGCCTTCCATAACACTTCCACCTCATCTGATCTGTGATATGAAAGCTATTAACACGAACAAGGTATAGAACAACACTGATGGGAAAACCAGAGCCATATTGAAATCATGTTACTTGTGTACTTTATTTTTAATTGAACTGTTCTCAGTTCTTATCATCTTCACTCCTTCCTGTCATTATCAAAAAAACAAAATCCCCTTTTTTACAGCACACATAACCTACATGCAACTCGGTGCCTCACCCTCCTTATCTTCCATGGACACCTCCACCTCATCTGGTCTCTGATATGGCTTTACGGTCATCTGTAAGAACTGGATTGATATCCTGCCTCTGCTCTAACATCCTCTCGATCATCTCCTGCTTGGAGACCCAGCGAGTTCCACAGTCATGTTAGGCTAAAATACATACCCAATTTAACCATACTATTTAAAAAATACTTTGGGTGTGGTGGTATAATATAAATACCATATTTATACATGAAAGTAGAAAGGCACCAAACCCTCATTTACTTGTTTTAGGACAGATTTTGTAAATTATTTTAAATCATGTGAATGTGTCAAACAAGAAAAGAAAAACAAAATAGAATAAAATGTAAAGCTGTTCCACAAAGAAGAAGACAAACATTTGGTAATGCTACTTTTTCAGAAAAATCCATCTATTTAATATTGATTATTTTATAGGCTACTTTTATTCATTATCATTTATTATTTATTTTACTGTTCATTTTACTGTTTATCATCATTGTTTGTTATTTTATTGTATTTTATTTCATTAATACCTCCCTGTTTTGTTCCCAAACTCTATCACCTATAAACTATAATAAACTTGCTGCTACCAGCGAGTGCTCTATGTGGCCAAGCTTGACCTGGGCTTTCTGTAGATCCCATCTCCTTCTCCAGCTGTGAGAGAACATGCTGTGGATTGTTTGACAAACTGCCAGGACACGGTCTGTGCAAACTTTCTCTGTGTTGTTGAAAGTGTTGGACACAGCGATGGTCATGTTTCTGCCCAAAGCAGCTCAACCAGGTGCAGATCAGCGGCAGTGTGGTTCTCACATTTGGATACCAGGGTTCATTCTGTGTCAAATAAATGTAAAGTTAGTGATATGTACTGTAATATTTTTGTACTGGATCACATGTCTGCTGCGAGGGAAAAGTACTCGGCTGCTGAGATGGTCCATTGTGGCCCAATCTGGCAATGGGTGGCTACCTCATGCTCGCAGTCGAGAGTGTTTAAGAGGTCTCAGAATGATTACTTTTCAACAGGGCCTCCAGATCCTGCCACCATCATCAAGCAAAGTTTACAGATTGCTTGATTAACATTATCAATTTCACTACAGCATTGGGTTTAAATCAGAAATATTGCCAAATAGGCGCTTTTGCTTTGCAAAAAAAATACATGCTGGCAAACTGAGCATTCATACTTATTACAATGCCAAACATGATTGTAAGCATTAAGGAAATAAACTTACCTCTATGGCTTACTTAACCATAACAAGCCAGGATTGAAAAAGATGGCCTCTGATGCTCGTGCATGCCAGGCAAAGAAAAGAACAAAAGGACAGGATGCTACTACCTACTTCCTGTTCCTGTGTGCAACACACCTACATAGACGATACACCATACACCACACACCACACAGAAGACAGAATATTCTATATAAACGAAAAGAAAAAAAAAACCTATTGTGTTGGTGGTGTGGGTGAGAAAAAATGTAATTATGTATGTGAACACACTGTAACATCAGTAACACCTACTGCAGCAGTAAGTCTACTTATCAATTTATAAACTCTCCTCCTGCCAACTCTTCTACCTGGCCGAATGATGAGCAAAAAACATCAAGGAAAAGGTGGAGGGGATAAACAGCCAGCTATGATCCCAACCACATAGACAAGCAAGACCTTCTCCCCCAACATCGGAGGAAACTCCGAAGTAAACGTTGAGGGATTAAACACCAGCTGTAATCTCAGCCACATGGATCTTCTCTGCCAATATACAGACAATTCAAATGTACATTGGATAATAAAATGGATGACCTCCATGCCTGCATCAGTTTCGATCAGGATATCAGAGATTCAGTGAAACTGGGATAAATCCTGGAATACTGGAAACCACCATTCAACCAGGTGACTGAATGACTACTCACCTCTTTAGTGATGAAGTGCTCTGAATGGCTGGGCAAGGATTAAGTCTGCTTCTCGCTTCTCAGCACACTGTACCCATTACAGTTTGCCTCTAAACCGATCAACGGAAGACACCATAGCACATATCCTCCATACCACCCTATCTTACCTGGACAAGAAAGGGAACTATGTGAGATTACTGTTCGTAGACTACAGTTCAGCATTTAACACCCTAAATCCCTCCAGTCTCGTCAAAAAGCTCAAGGACCTGGGATTAAACACCTCACTGTACATGTGGATCCTTGACTTCCTGATGGACAGGCAGGGGTGGGTAGGCGGACTCACCCCTTCTATAGAAGCTTGAATTTTTAATATATTGTGTTTTAAATCTATGAAATAAAAAGGAATGTCAAACTGTCAACAACTATGTTCTTGTACTTGCTTATCACTCATAAATTAATCTCAAAATTGGTGTAGAACCAATTATTTTGAAAAATGACTGAAGAACCATTTAAAAGAGGTTCTTTAATGAACCAGTTAGGGTCAACAAAGAACGTTCTTTAAAATGGTTCCATAAAGAACCTATTTTTGTTGAAGTTATTTGGAGAGCCGTTTTTTTGATGGTTCTTCGAGGCACCTTTACAGGTTCTTTACAGAACCGTTTGCTGAAATGGTTCTTAAGGAACTCTGCTGAATGGTTCTGTTGTTGAACCAAAAAAGGTTCTTCTATGTGATCACCGAAGCACCCCAGGTCAGCGTTTTGAGCCCCTTGCCGTACTCCCTGTACACACTGTGTAGAACAGTACAGCCATTTACAACTCCAACACTATGATCAAGTTTGCTGATGACACTGTGGTGGGCCTGATTATAGATAACAATGAAAAGGCCAAACCTGAAAGAAGTAGAGGACCTGACTCGCTGGTGTCACGACAAAAATCGGATGTTTTTGACTGTGGCTCTGAAAACGTTATTGAAGCTGTTACATCACTCTTCTGTTCTCAGTTGAGAAAGATTATCATGGCTTCAAGAGATGGTTTATGATGGGGAAAAAAAAGCTTAAGGTTGCCAGGATTGTTATTAATAAGGTTGAAATAGTTGTAAAAAAAAAAAGAAAAAAAAATGGTAAAAAGAAATTTCAATGCAACGTTTTAATAATAATAATACATTTTTTGGTTTTTCCAGCAATATGCAATGTAAAATGGTTTCCCTATCACCCTTGCCTATAATGGTTAATGAATATGGTAAGACAATTTCCAGGAAATCTAATAAGGTTAGTCCTTTATGTGTGTTTTACTATAAGTAAAGTTCAGGTTCTGTTACAACATTTCCAGTGTAGCTTTCTAATCCCACGCAAATGTGTCATCACACGGCAGCATTGTACCTCCACTTTGCTCTGAGCATCAGTATTATTGCATGATGTAAATAAATGGAATTTATGGAATTCAAATAATGTAAGATCACTTTAATGGAGAAGGTGCATCCCTCATTTTAATGCAAAATTTGTAAAGCAGCTGCAATGTTAAAGATGAAAAACTACAGGGACATTGAAATACCTTCACAAGCTAATGGAGAGTGTGTGAGAGGTCAGAGTGCAGGGTTGTAGTGTAGACGGAGTAGCTCATTGGATGGAACACCAGCAACCCTAAGAGATACTCCAGTCAGTGCCAGTCATCCAACTCATGCCCCCACCCTGGACACACATATGTTCACCCTTAAAACAAGTAAATTACCCAATAACAAACCCTTTTTTTAACTGTTATACAGACACTGCCATGCTCTGACCATTTCAATCAACACAAACATGAGTGAGGTCTTGTGTAATCTTTAGATAATTGGGGTTCTCCCACTGATGAATAAGCACCACACATTTTTTAAACAGTGCTGATCTATCATTCTCTCCTTTGTGTTATTTTCTGCTTGTTAGTGTTTGATGGATGAAGTCTTTATATTTGTGTAAACAGGATATTTAAAAAGGAAAACATCTATTCAATAAAATTCAGATGAGTTTTATTGTCATTAGACATAGCTAGGGCACATGCTTCACAAAACGAGGCACATCTAATAATGACATTTAATGACTACATACATTCAAAACGTCTCGTTTTCCTTCATTGGCAACATCCGTGAGAAGAATATTTTAGATAATACATGCAAACATTTACAGCTCATATATTAGGTAAGTAATAACATCACCGCCAGTGATTTTCATGAGACGGAAGGTTGTTTAAAAACTGTTTTTGTTGATGTGGATCTTAATTTGAGGTATTGTGCCACATTAGGATCATTCATTTGTTGTTGTATTATCAATTTTCTTTTTAATGATGTAATTTGGATAGAAATGGAACACGATTACTGAACATCCCACTGTTCTCTATTTTGATTTTACATTTTATAAAGGCTTACAATAGTGGTTATTCAGACAGGCATATGTTGCTTTAAAAAACACAAATTTGTATGCAAAGGTTTGTATGTCTTTCAGTTTATTTTTCCCTGACTTAGTAAAAAAATGTAATTTTACTGTATGGGTTGAGTTCACATTTTGGAGATTTAGATATTTCATATATAATAGGTATTTCACTGTAAGCCACATGTGCCTGTTTGTAATATAGTATAAATGTCAATAGATTTTATGTACAGTACGTAAATAAAATAAATATAGGATAAGTCAAATGTCTAAAATTATTAGTTTTTCATGTGTCATTATATAAAATGAATGTTATATGTCATGTAAATAAATGCAATGGATATATGAAATTACCTTTCTCATGTGATAGAAAACCACACATGAAATATGTCATGTTTCACATGTCTCACAGTTCAAATGTGATTTTTAAAATATATTTTACATATCTTTTAGTTCATTTTATCATCATCTAGAAAATGTAATGCCTGAAAACCATGTGTGATAACTGTATGTCGATTGCTAACATGTAAACATTCTGAAAGGTTCACATGCTTTTTTATAGGAAACAAACAAATAAAGGTTCACAGTATGTTAAGTTGTGTTTTCCCCACAGACAATGAAAATGTTTTTCCATTTAGAAAACATTATCCTGTTTTCAGCCCTCCAACCTTCAGACTGACTGACAGTGAAACTAACCACAAGCTGTACATCCCCTGCTCTCACATGACACACTCCAATACATATTAAATACATTATAGCGCTGACACCAATGGGGAGCCATGTTTTTGTGCATTAATAATAACATCAGCTACAGCAAAGCATAACAGAGAAGAGATGACAGACCTGTCTTGTTTTATATAGAACCAAGGTTTTACCCCCTGTTGAGGTGCCCTATCATCTCCATGTTATCTATTTATTTTTCCTTTCTCTCTCTGTCACTTTCTGACTCTTCCTCTCTCTCTCCCCATGTGTGGTTGGTGTGATGTTTCTCTTTTCCTCTGTCAGAAGTGGTCTCTGGAGTTCAGAGATGGAGAGTGTATCAGGAGTTCGCGTCTCATTACTGACGGCAGATGAAAGTAAAAACACCCAGATCAAAACATCTGTTAATTGTGTAAAAGGGAGACAAACAATGGTATTTATTAGAGGCGGTAGCAGGTAGCGGTGCCCTTTTGTATTTACACCCCAACCCCTGCTGTCAACAACATACAAATAAATGCTGCTCTTCTTTTCTCTCTTTTGTTTACTTGTCTATTTCTTCTCTTTCCTTTCTTCTTGAGAAAATGGCTTGATTTTTCCAACAGCTCCTCCCCTCTCTGGGGAAAAGGAAAAATATGGTTGGGTGCCGATTTATGAAGATTTATATGTATGTGTATGTGTAAGTAAAAATTTAAATAATAATTGAATATGCATGAACCTTAACTGTTATTATCCAAAACTCTGTGATGATACTTTATGTTTGTTTCTGCTGTTTGTGGAGTCAATCTAACTAAGAGTCCAATAGCAGCTAATACTGTAAATGGACCATGTAGTGAGATTATTTCCTACTTTCTCTGCTTTCCACATATTTTGAAAATCCATTTAATAATCCAGTTCCATCCTGCATCTTGCGTAATTGTTGTTATTTGTTCAGTTAATTTTACCCTAATTGGTAATGTCTTATTGTATCTACCCTTATTTATAATTAACAAGCAATCTTTAATGAATTAACAAGACAATCTCATTCAAAATCCCACTTACATTTCTAATAAGAATCTATCCTTGGAACATTACTTTTCTCAATAGAATGTTGGACAGCAATTAAAAAAAAAAAAAAAACAGAAATCCAATGATGTAATTTATTCATAAATAATAAAGCTAAAATTAAACCTAAAAAGGTTTAAAGAAAAAAATGTCTGCCCTCAAAGTAAAGGGCCTCAGCTTCTGATCGCATGTGCTGTAGTGGAGCTGGGGTGTCTACAAATATGGAAAATAAAGTCCAAGAACACACGTCATTTACATTATATTACACTTACATTATCGTGTGTTATAAATAATTAAGTGTTCAGGTTGTAAATGTTAAATCAGGGTTTTAAAAAAGTATTACTCATTAATGAATTCACTCCTTCATGTATTCATGTTTTCGTTATTTTGGTGTGTTTATCTGATCCCCACAATCTAAGCCTGAGTTTCTGATTCAGTATCATATTGCTTGGATGATAATAGCTGCTCCTGCATATATACTATTCTGTCATCATCCATTAAAATCTACTAACATAACTGACATTTTATAGCTGTATAAAATATCCAGCTCTTAGTAACTGTGACTATGCTTATATAGCTTGAATGTACCATTAGTACCCGAAACATCAGCACTTCAAGATCATTCTAACTTACTTTGTTTCCTAAAGCAGAACAGACTCACTTATTGTGTTGTGCAGAATGTCACCAGTTGTGTCTTCTGTTTCTTTGTTGTTCTGCAAACAGCTCTGAGAGGAACATAGCGCTCTAAAAATAAACAGGATTTTACTTGACCTTAGCTCCAGCTTGTCCCTGGGTCACTCACAGGCTTTATTTGGCCTGAGTCACTGGCAGCGAATCCTGATGATGATATGCAGTAAAATGTGTTAATGCATATTCATAAGTTGTTCATTTTCTGCTTCGGAACCTTTCCGCTGTGTAACAAACACACACAGAGAAACACACAAACACACAAACATGCACACGTGCTTGCACATACCCCTAACTAACACATGCACCATGCACTCATATGCACAAACATTATACTCACCCTCATACTCATGTACATTCATATTATGAAAAATGCAGTCACATGTATGCTTGTGTCTACTTATAAAAATGCACATGTGCACCACATGCTAATTCTATGAGCCAGCATGCCACACATGACACATTTATTTCTTGTTTTTTTCGCTTCAGTTTTGATTACAGGGTGTAAAATCACTTCCATCTCAACAAGACTCATGTGACCTGTGTGTAAAGGAACCTTATTGAAATCTTCCCACGTTCTGTTTTGGAGTTACTTTGTAAAAGATTATTTTACTTAATTTAATTTTTCGGTGCGCACATCCACCTGAGCCTTTTCTTGTAAGTGATTGGTTGTTGTGGCTTCTGAACATTCAATTACACCCTGATAATCAGACTGAATTCCCATTTAGTTTTCACTTCATTTTTTCGTGTGTCATTCTGTTTGTTTCAATTTCTGTTTAGTAGTGGTTGTTCTTTCAGTTGCAACTGATGTGTTCACCGCCCCCCATCATTTTCAGTCCAGACAGAAGCCGTAGCAGTTCATTTAAAACAATAGAAATATGCTTATTTGCTCACTTGCTGACACTTATAAGAAAATGTATTCCACTGTCATGTCTATCAAGTAAATACCATGAGTAACTGGTTAGCTCAGTTTAGTACAAAAACTATAAATGGGGGTAAACAGCTAATCTTTCTGAGAATGACTCATTATTTGTTTTAGCAAAATAACATGTCTATGTTCAGGATCTGTAGTGGTGGGAGAAATCATGACTCTTGTCCATTGGAAGAAAAGGAGGGAGTAATGTTGCCTGGCAACCTGGCAGTGATAACAAGACTTCAGGAAGTGACTGCAGTGGGGTAAAATACTCTGGCGTGTATGATAAGGCCCCAATCAGACAGAGTGCAAAGAGCTAGGAGCACTGAAACTGGGTTTTTCTTCTGTCGAAGCCTACAATTGCCTAATATGGTTGCTAGGCAATCATCAAATCATCTGTTCTCGGCTTGTAAAGTCATATAGCTCTGGGTATCTAGCAACAGCCACCACTGGTTTGTCCTCCATCATTGTTCTCTCCACTTGTTGTCATCACCACCACAGAAGGCCCACCTCAATTAATCCTATTGGACAATGGGAAAAAACACAAATGATCGTGTAGTGCAGTGCTTTCCTGCTCTGAGTTGAAGTTTTTTCAACTCGCGGCGTTCAGTTCGCTCCTGCAAAAACACAAGGCGTGTAGAGCTGAAAACACGGAGCGCTCAGCAACACAAAAGCAGCGAGTTAAAAGTTTCACTCTCATTGAAAACAATTATAACAACAATCTGATCGGGACCTGACCCTCTATAAAATGACAACTTGTTGTTTTATGCAGATTTAACATACAAGATATAATGTGTTGACTAGTGACCTTTAGAGGTGTCACTTTTGAACCGAGCCACTCATATTTGTGAGCGGTGTAGCGATTGGTATCAATATTCTCATCTAACTCTTGGCAAGAAAGCAAATGCATGTATTTCCCCAAATGTCAACATTGTCGTGCAGATTCAAGAATTATGTTTAGAGTTGTTATTTCTATAAATTGACCGTGGGACCGCAGGTGTAGCTCTTTTGATCTCATCTATGCTCGTTGGCATTTTTTGATTTGGAATGGATTGTGGCACAGGTGACATCATCATTCTTAATCTCTTCAACAAAGCTCTGATTGACAAGACTGTATTGTTTCTAACTGGGGAATCAACTGTCAATGAGCACCACACCAGACTGAAAAAATTGACATCACTGTCTGTTTTACAATAGAACAATAGATAATAGGTTGTATAATGCCAGAACGAGAGTCCTAAATGGTGAAGCTATAAGGACAACCTCTGTCACTTACCATTAATTCTTTATTTGTACAGGTATGGAAAGTGGGCCGATGTATTTATGGGTCAATGACGTTTTCTTTGTGTCCATGTGGTTTAGTCAAATTTAAAGGGGTTAAAATTTGAAAATAAACATGAATAACTTGCACACATCCTTTTTAATCCATTTTGAAAGAATATATAAGAGGATTATGGCAAAAATAAGTGGTCTAAGTGGTGTAACCATCCAAACTTTGTACCAAATAAACTTTTTTTAAATGTTAAGAAACGCTAAATTCACAATAAACCACCATATCAACTAGTTTGGCATGATCTTACATTATAACTTTTATATTAAATAAAGATAATGGAATACAACTAATAAATGAAATAATTATTTGCAGTGCACTTAAATACACTGTAGGTGGATAAAATATTGAATATTTATCATTCTTTTGTGGTTACACCATTTGACATTTTCAGGAGCATTCAGTCTAACTTTTGGTTAAAAATGGTGCAAATGTCATTTCAAATGACATAAAACCAACAAAAATACAAAATGTAAACTTTAACAAACCCGATGCTGCTTTTAAGACGATTTTTAAGATATATTTGAATCGGTTATCTTGCCAACCTTTATATGTAACTGACTCATATAACAACCTTTATGTTTATGTTGTGGGAGCCCTATTTTTTCTTGGGTACATTATTCTGGATTTAACCACATCAAGTAAAAATAGTATGAAAATCTGTCTAGACAAGTGTTGCTTTACTGGTAGATGATATTTTCCAGGACTTCTATATTTATTGTTATATGCTTATTCCTGTCTAAATCTAAATATACCATTGATGCTGCAGAAGCCTTTATCACATGACAACTACATCTGACATCTTGACATAAGTCCCACATTATCCCTACTGACGGAGAAGATATTCTCCTTAAATGTCATCCCTGCTCTCATTGTAATATTTCACACTCTCAGCCTTGCAGGTGTGAATCCTCTCTGCCCACCTGATGACCCCAGTGAAGCGTTTACCCCTACCGCCACTCAAGGAATGATTGCCGATTATAATACGGGGATTGTAAAACCAAGTCCTATGAGCTCAACTGCCAGGCCGAACAGGGGGAATATGCTTTAGTGGTATTTAAAGCTGAGGTGTGGTGTCATTTAGAAACCACACTGCTCTGACTTAGCCGGCCCTCAGAGAGCCCACAGTACAGGTGGATCATCTCTGTTCTCTCCTTTCTCCACCGAGGCCCCGGCTGTCTGCTCCGTGACTTGCTCTCGCTGTCAAACCGAACAGAGTAATCCCTGCAGTAAAAGCCTCGTGCTGAAGGTTCACGCTTTCCCCCTCTCTCTTAAAACCTGCAATACACCCCTGTTGTGTTTCTCCAGTTCATTTTCTGGCTGTGAAAAAGGGTTCAGGTGCGTTTTGTTTTCATCATCAGCTGTAACCAATGGAAGCAAAAGGGAAAAATAAAACAAGGCGAAGTGAAGTAAAATGGATATGTGCTGTACATATTGATGTGTATCGTTGGCAAAAGGGAGAAACAGATTGGCCCTTTCTTTGGCAATAAAGATAATACTCTAAAAAGGCCCATCTGCCTTATTGAATTCCAACAGCCCCAACACACACACACACACACACACACACACACACACACACACACACACACACACACACACACACACACACACACACACACACACACACCCATGCCCCAAATTAAGTACACTCACATCATACACAACAAACACACACACACACACACACACACACACACACACACACACACACACACACACACACACACACACACACATGCTGAAGGGCTACTTCCCAGCTGTGTCTTCCCATTCATAAATGTCATTGACACTGTGCTCAGTATGATAAATATCAAATTTGTCCGTCATTTGCATAATGAATGAAGTACAGGCAGGATCAGAGGTAAACAAATGTGACTTTTTTTCTTCCTTCAGAAAGAAAGAAGAGGGAGATACAGTGACCACGCTGTAAGGTGAAACAATTGTTGAAGTATTTAGTTTAAAGATGTTCATGTGAGGAATGTTGCAGTGTGCAGACTGACTAGACATTATGTGGTCAGTAAGGATGCACACTATATTCTCAAGTTGCATCACACTCGGTTCATTATGGATGAGTGCCGGCTGGCTTCAGATGCCTTTCCTCTTTCTCTTGGCAACACAACTGTTGAACCTGAGAGGTTAAATCAGATTTGTAGATCTAGGATTTTAGCTAAGTGGCTGTTGGTCGAATTTGCTGAGCATGTTATGCATCATCCATTGATTTCCTCACTATGATATTCACTGTTACTACCAAGCAATGCACAGGGACCCTTTGGTCTATAAAGTAATAAGTACAAAGCATTATGTTCATTATTTTTCATGTTAATCTTTACTAGGACAAGTAAAGCAACAGCAGTACAAAACAGAAACAATACTATAAAATGACGTTAAAACCTTAATGACAATCACCAGATCATTCTTGACTACATGACTGATCCCTGTGAGGGGCAAATGGAGAACAACATCTGTCCAATAAGGCACATGATAGCTTTCCCAGCCAGACAACCCTGAGAGGTACCAGGTCTCTGTGCACCTCAGCAACCTGTTTATTGGTAATGTATTTATTCAAAAATGTAGTTTCTTAAGAATATGGTAGAGGTGAGATCTAATTGCCCCCCCTTCCAAAATTATTATTGCATGTATTTTTCATCTTATTGATTGTTGTAGAAGCAGCTTGAGATCAAGAAGTTACAGTAGTTATAAAATAGTAAATAGTTAACTTTATGCATATTCAGCAAGAAAGACACATATCATGAGCTATAAGTGAAGAACTGCAGTCTTTGGACTAAAGATTACATCTTTTAAGCGCCTTTTGAACGGTACGCTTTGATGCACTAGAGGCTTGATTTGTCTGCCATATAAAGTCCAAGGTACCAGTAGCAGTCAGCTTTTCAAGTGAACACCAGGGTGTATGTAAAGTCTCTTTTCAAATGAATCTATATGAATCTATTTCTCTACTTCTTTGGTGTGTGGCTTTCAAATGACATCCTAAATATGTCTGTACCTTTTGTGTTAAAGAGATGAAAGCCCCCTGCTCTGGAATGTAAGTATCATTTTATATCTTTTTTTTTTCTCAAATGTACAACTCAATGGTGAATAAAGACTGATGAGATGAGCCAAATAGAGAAACCATCATGTGAGCAGTTTCCTAAGTGTGTGAATGTGTTTCCCTCCCCTTCAACCATTACATCTCATTTTGCTGACTGACTGTTTCAAGGCTCCCTGACCACTGAATGTATGTCATTTCTGGCTCTGCTGGAATGGACTGCCCAAAGTCAGCCAAGCACGCTGCCACATCTGCTTTGTATCCAGCCCGCCAATCCGGCACGCCACAATTATTCATAATGTTTTTGCTTATTTCCATAATGAAGGGGTTAATTATGCTCATGAGACGCCCCAACGGTCTTGTCTTGAGTGTCGCGGACACAGCTGTAGGTCTGCAAGCTAAATCATGCGCTAAATGTGTCACCTAGAATTAGACCCATTTGGCCTGGGCTGACGGTGGGCTGTTTGCAAGCGGTGAGGGACCCAGGCAGCGGCTTGGCTGTGGTCAAGTTGGACAGGAGGGGCTGGGGTTTTTTTTTTTGGGGGGGGGGGGGGGTGGATATCAGTCATTACCCACTGGCCTGGACAAGATGCAGCAAGTCAAGCAGAGCTCTCACCGTGTCTCTCGAAGATCAGTTGGACAATAAAATTTTATGCACCCATGAACAACAGGAGTGTATTTCACTTTAAGTATGGCATCAGAGGTGTATCATGCTCATTTCTTTTCTTTTTTACGGAGCATGTTTGTCCTTGTCAGAGGCACACAAAGCACCACATGGAGATAACTGCCAGCCTAAAAAAAAAAGTCAATATTTTGATCATCACACCTTTATGCAGTTAATTTAACATTTACTGGGAATGGATGCTGTTGGCAGAGAATTTTTTTTTTTTTTACATGCAAACTTAATATGTTAATAATTGCCAGCTGCACAGCCAACTAAGTAGCACAGGTGCCTTTAACATGTGTAATTGTGTAGCCCTAGATCTAACAGCTACCTGACACCATTAATCACCTTAGCAACCATAGCATGTTTTCATATTGAGATAAATATTTTAAATTTAGATGTATTCAAATGTACAGGCTCAGTATCACATCAAAATATGTAATAGCTAAATTAATGCACACTGTAAAATGTATTAGTTTCACATTATTGGCTTTAAAATTGTGAGATACCTACTTTTTTTTGGGCCTATTCTTTTGACGGTTTCTGTATGCAAAAACACACAAAACAGCTTCCATTCCTTTTATTCTCGGTGGAAAATGGAATATTTTAAGATACTTTCTTGCGAGAAATGTGTATTTTATTTTTCTAATCTTGGTTATTATTTCTTCCTTAATCTACTGCCATAGTTAATATGTTGGCACACATTCAGAAGGCATTTTAATACATGCATGATATCGCCGAACAAACATATGAATCCATAACAAACAAGCTGCTTAAACACAGTTTGAAGTGCTGCTTAACTGCTACTGACACTGAATACCAACCCCAAACCCCATTTCTACAACACTGGGTAAAAAATCTGAAATAAACCAACAGATGATAATGTAATTACTAGTTATGCTGTACTATACATTTGATATATTCAGTGGATATACCCTTTTATGACTTTATATTTACAAAACGACTTTGCAAACTTTGAAAAAAAAATAAAAAATGGCCGTGCCAATTTGAATAAAGCTGAGCATAGCATAGCTGGCATAGAATTGTAGTTTAAAAAATATATTAATGTTTTTCTAGAATTGTAAATTGCATTGTACTGAATTGAGAGTATGTAGTGTTTAAGGAGATGGTAAACATATGTGTGCAATCGGATTTTAAATATATAAACTGTTAAATGGTTGAATATTAATTCAAACCATATTTTACCTATATGTGACAGTGCCTCCAGTTGTTGACTATACCCACACAATAGCTAGGATCAAGAGCTCTCTATAACAGTTGATTCCATGTGTGAAGCACCTTTTGTTGCTAAATTGTAAGCCTTCAGATATGCACCAAGGTCAACAGTCAAAGATCAATATTTCTAAGAAACATCCACGTAGAGTCTTCATACTGACATATATTACTCTCTATTTTTGGTTTAGCTCTCCAACACATGCTTAATTTTCTCATTTCATGGACACAAGCCATCCTTTGGAAGGTTTTTGTTTGTTTATTTTCCTCTTTAGTGGAAATAATGACCAGAATGAGTCACCTTCACAGATTATAATATTTCTGACAATCTAGGGCATTACTACAGGCTTGGAGGAAGGCCTGAAGTGCTTGGGTTAAAGTTAGGGCTGAACAGACCAACCTGATCTCATTCATGCATAAACTACTATTCACACAAACTTGGAGATTTTCTAGTATGATTATGATTCTTGGTTTTGGGATATTATGTCAGCTTTCAATTCAAATCTCTTTTATTAACCAATGCAAGCATTCAAAGACGTGGTGTTTGCTCACATAGAAATGCAACACAGAAGATAAAACAGACAAAAGTAAGGCAGTTATAAAAATAATGAAATAGAGGATGTATAATTAAAATTAAATTGAAATTTTAAAATCTGTTTGGAATAAGAATGGAATAGTAAGAGTTTTGAAATGGGATATACATTTTTAAATGAAATGTTCACTGTACAAAGGAGATATGGACTTTGGACAATGAAGTGTATGAAATATATGAAGGTGACAAGAGCAACAATTAAATGTGACATCAGCATAAATAATTCAATCATGTAACAACAGAGGCTGAATGCAACACACTAAACATATGAACTTATGAAAGTAACAAGAACAGGAATGAAATGAGGGATGTGAAATGTAAAATCTAGTTTGATAATACACACACACCCACACACACACACACTGGAGTGCTTTATTGAATGACTTTGCTCAATATTAATAGAGGAAGACTATGTTTGAAGAAAGATGGTTTCATATTCAAAATCATTAACAGTTTCATAAAATAACACAAATAGCATAACAGCTCATGTATCTACATGGTTTTAGTGGCGTCAATAACAATTACCATAGCAAAGAGCCTGATAGACTGAACTAAACATCACATACATTCACTGAACCAAAATGATGAATAAAACAATGCACATTTCTCACTAGAAATATCATCAAAACACAATTTAATACCAGAATTATTTTAAAGTACTGCATTTTTCACTGAGAATAAAATGAATGGCAGCAAATGTTTCTGTTTGAGCAGACAGAAACTTGACAGTCATGTGACTTGGATGCAAAAGAATAGACAAAACGGAACAGGCCAAACAAACAGTAGGCATCTCATAATTATAGAGACATTATTGTGAAACTAATATGTAGCTGTTACACATTTTGATGTGAGACTGGGTCCTTTTAAAATAAACTATGTACAGTAATGATGTAATTCAGCTCGAATCATCAAGTTAACTAGCTGACTTAGTTACCTTCTTTTTATCTGGCAAATGTACACTTACTTATAGCTAGTAAAGTACACACTACTTACATGTGGCTGTTGTATCTGTTATTACCATTCCTTGCAAAAAATCCTACTAGAAATCTGATTGGATATTTCTTTTTTTTTTCTTTTTTTTACGTCCAATCAGAGATAACTAACCAAATTTGTTTCCCAATTGTTTGGAATTGTAACATACTGGAATCTAAAATGAATAAACTTGACTGAGAAACTTCTCTTTTACTCATGCAAGTAAATCTATTGAGGAAAAAAAGGAGAATTTTCTTTGCTAAAATGTGATAATTCTTTAATTTCTCTAAAAATAAAAATGATATGCACAAATATGATTACATAGAGTTAAAGTTGTTTGACTTTGAGCATTTTCTAAAAGTTAGCAAGCAAGGCACCGCATTAACATACCGATGACAACACTGCATCGGCATGTGTTTGTCAGGCAGAAGTCTATATATCAAATTTAAAGAAAAAAACTAAAGCAGCAGCTACAACCAAACATCACTAACTCCCTGTAGGGCTTTGATTACACGCATCTCATTTGCATGCGTTATGAGACTACAGTTCAACATTTTTATTTTTATTTTCCAGCTGAGTAGACTCGTGGTAAAAATCAAATACACAGAGAGAATGCTGTGATTTAACATCTAGTAAGCTTTGGGCAATGTCTTCCCTGTTTTCATTTGATTTTAATCAGCCTGGGATTTCCCTCTGTTTGACTGTTGGCAGGGAACAACAGAGTTAAATGTTCTGATCTTTGCATTGCGAGTGTGTTTTCTTTTCTTTTGGCATATTTATTTAGATCAAAAGTAGGCTATACCTGGAAGCATCCACTGATAAAATATGTCATCAACTTGTACATAAATCTCTTAGATAGTTTACATGCAGCCACTGTGATTTAAAACGACGACACGAGGCCTTTACTCTGGTGAGTTTGGCTTTAAAACTGAATAGAATTTTCACTTAATCTTTGGCAGTTTCTATCATTTGCAAAACATGAAAGGACTTTTTTTCCCCCCCACTCGTCCAAGATGTTAGAAAACAGCAGAATTACTGTATGTTTGTGACTAATTAAAGGAAATTGAAGTGAATGAAGTTATTTCTCCAAGGATATAGCTTAAGCATTTGTCTGATGAAAAACACCAGAGAAATCCTCTGACACTGTGAAGGATCACAGAGGGAGGAATTAATTTGCTGCTTTCGTACAAAAAAATAAAATAAAAAATAAATCAAAGCACTAAATAGCTGCGTGCTATTGTCGCAAAAAGCATTAAGAGTTTATTACATTTACATTTATTGTGAACAATTTTCCATTCTGTTAAAAAAAACTAAGAGAAACAGAGCAAAACAAGTCCCTGCAGGAAGGACACAATTAAAGAAAGCAATACTGCTGTTATCTTTTTTTTTTATTTTCTTCTTCTTTCCTCGCAATAAAGTCATCTGGATGTCATCACATTTCTGACTCCTTTTTGCTGTTTAGTAATACAGTAATTTATGATCATTTTCAGAGGTCAACGGTGACAGTGACGTGGTGTAAATCTCTCTCTAACTTTTAAAGTTAAATGACACACTTAGTTTTTCCAGAAAATAAATCCTTCATTTCTCTCTCGCATGAATCAAGTTCCCCCGGTAATTCATTCTATTCATCCGTTTTATATCGCTGCTTAACCCTGTTCGGGGTCGTAGCACTACCGGAGCACGTACACAGTGAAGGAATGTGACAGTATAATCAGTTTTATAATGCAAGCACCTTTTATTTGGATTTTTATTTCTGTATTATAATTCCAACGCTCACCTGGCATGAACCATAGAGTGGTTTTGATGTACTGTACAGCACGGAGAGCTAGAGGCAGCTAATGAATAGTGAATCTTTTGAGAAGAGTGAAATTCTGCAAAATAATGAAACAGACATGGGGGTTGGAGTTCTTGAATGAACCCTCTTGGATCACTGTTATAACTGAAGATGGGTTTAAAAGGAAGATGAACACTATATGAGTTATAATAATACACACATCTCAACACTTAATGCTACTTTTGTACCATTTTAGTGGTGTGGTACTGAACTGTATAATCCTAGAACATATTCATTTCATTTTGTAACTTGATGATATAGTTAAAAAGCACCCACTGAATTCACCTGAGCTTCACAATGCCTCTCTTTCAGCCATTCTCGTCACAGCTGCCACTCAAAGCTCAGGCCGGGGGGTGGGGGGTTCAGCGTCTTGCTTGAAGACACACATAGTATCACACCAACAGGCACACTGCCATGTATATGTGACGGGATCAAATTAGATTGTACACTAAAAAAAATATGTAAAAATGCTGTTGTATTTCCAGCTGTCTAAAATGATTTATCTTGTATATTCTCGCAATCTAAGACTTTAAATTGTTTTGACACAAGTGTTATTTCTAATTTGAATTAAGATGAAGCTGCTGGCTGAGGACCAAAATAGACATTTCTTATTAGATTCAACCTAAAACGACTTCTTTGTGTGAGCTTAAACTGTAATGTCCTTAGGTTGGTGTGTAAGCAATGCTAGTCTATCACTCAATATGTACCTGTGTTGTCAGTGCTGTTAGTGTGTTCTATGTTTCAACCGTTTCCATCATTCTATTGTTGTAATACAATTAGTTAGCGAGGAGTAAATGCCATTACACTGCAAATGTGCATGTGATGTGTGCATGATTGGTGACATAATTCTCAATGTGAGTGCTTGTAGTGGACTATTGGAAGCTGTAGTGGATTTGATGATAACAAATAAACCTTGGCTGTCCCTGTGTTTGAATGTGAAAGTGCCTCCAGTCAGAACACACAACCCCAAACTGCTCTTGACATGCAGGCCAAAGCTTAAAAAAAACACATCACACACACACACACACATACTCACACACACTAAATGACATAATACAGTTTTTTTTTTTTAATATTCTGTGCTATCTCTAGCAAAATGGTTTGCCTTGGCTTACATAAGTTCAATTTTAGCTTGATGAATTACTTATGTTTCGACTTAAAAAATATATTTAGTGTGAACCATTCAGTTTGATTCAAGGTTAAACATATTTAGAGTTGTGCTTTAGTGTCAAGTCTGTATATTCAGTTCAGGCACCATAACACATCACGGACAATGAAGTCAGAGATGTTTTTCAACCAAAATGCAAATATGTAATAACTCAGCAAAGAGAAACTGGAGCTTCCGGGTCTTCCCATGACAACAGCAGTGATAAATATTTAATTTTGTCAATCAATATCAAGCATTTCGTCCAGCTTGTGCTCTTAGATTGCACAAGCTTTTGCTTCAAAATCACTTAAAACCCTGTTTCGGAGCAGGGTAACCTTGTTTCTATTGTTTCTACAAAGTTAAATTCTGAAGGAAAAAAAAAAGCTCTGCCACCTTCAGAGAGTTAGTGTCCAGGTTGTAGAAGCTGAGACAACATGGGTTTAAATTAAGATAAAGTGTCACGGCCGAGCTCAGTGTTCTAGTTATAACTTCCCCGGAGGTCAGAGGTCGAACCTGGACCATTCTTTCTCTGCTCTGGCTCGGTGTCACTTCCACTGAGGTCAGTCCCACAAGGGCTCTGTGTCAACACTGGACCTATCTTTGCCTTACACACTCACCCTGATCGGGCAGTCGTGGCTCTCAATCTTCAACTTTTAGGTCGTTTTGTCAGCGACAAAGATGATACGGTTCAGATGGTGTTTTATCTAATGGTATAATACATTCTTTGGAGGCAGAGTCATTAGAACACTTTGTATAAACTAGATATACCAATACTGATATTGAATATCGGTCTGATACTAACTCAAATAGCTAGATCAGGTATCAGTGATACTAAGCTGATTTGGTATAGAATACTTTTATTTTGACAACTGGGTCAATGATGTTTTTTTGTTTCCATTTGGTTTAGTCAAATTTAAAGGGGTTACAAATAAACGTATGAATCACTTGCACACATTCTTTTTTTTGTGCCAGCTTAAAATTCTGCTTTTAATCCATTAGTACCAAATAATTCAAATTGCTTAAAAACACTGAATTCTCAATAAAAACCCCATATAAACTAGTTTGGTCTAACATTATAACTTTTTTATATATTAAATGAAGACAAAACAATTGTTCTCAATATTACATTTAATATGGGGAATCAGGTACATCAGAAACCTTTTACATTTATTTTTAAATTAAGTGGTTATTTGTATAAGTCCACTTAAATACACTGTAGGTGGATAGAATATTTAATATTTATCATAATTTTGTGGTTACACCATTTGACATTTTCAGGAGCATTCAGTCTTACTTTTGCTAAAAAATGGTGCAAATGTCATTTCAAATGACATAAAACCCACAAAAATACAAAATTTACATTTTAACAAACCTGATGATGAAGATATATTTGAATTGATCATCTTGCCAACCCTTATTTGTCACTGACCCAACTAAAAATGCAGGAAATGTATATGTATATATTTATTTGACACATTTAGTTTTACAAAGTTAATAAAGCAACATTCAAGTCAAACCTGATTTGTCTTACACAGAAAATAATGATCCCAGTCTCTTCCACACCGTGATACTGATTAATGAAACACTGGTATCTGATTGGTACTCTGTATCGGCTGATGCTCAAACGCCAGACATCGCTATTAGGAATGAAAAAGTTAGATCACTGCCTCCTTAGTAAAAACACTCCTGATTGACTATAATAAAAATGTAGGATGTGACAGGTTTTTTGGAAGGGGGAGGGCTCGCTCATCAAAAGCGGTCCGCCTGCTCAATATTCAGATGATGTTTCCAAATGACACACGCTGACACACTTTTCAAGCAATCCAGGACTTGTCATTCTTCTTCCTATTCTTTTACAAAGATGCCTTTTGTGTCTTAGAGGAAATTGGATGAAAGAATAAAAAAAAAAAATAAAAAAGTAAGAATAAAAATAGCTAAACAGAGGTGGAAGCAGTTTCAACAATAAAGTCAGAGGCATGGGAAAAGAAGGCGGGAACATCCAGCGTCTGAAATTAGCTCTTTTCTCTTCTTCTTTTTTTAAAATCTTTGAATAAACTGCTTCCAAACTATAATTAAGAAATTAAAACAAGCATGAAAACTTGTGTGTTTAACATCACTACATTTAAATAGCTCTCATAATGTTGAGAGAGTGTTGTGTTAAAATGAGTGGGAGGCACTGGAAAAGACGCAGGAGCTGATAACAAGATATTGTGCCTTTGTACAGCAATAACCACATTTTTAGAGAAATTCAGATGTGATTTTGACTGATCTACTGAAAAATAAGACACGGCACAGCAGTTCAGGGGGGGAATATGCGATGAAAGCTGTGTGTGGCTGGAGTGTTTTCATACATGAAACATGGGCAGTGGTATCAGTCAGTGGGAGGCCTTGTTGCTACAAAGAATCTGTGACTTGAAGGATCGCTCCTTTTACTGTCATGTACGTACAGCATTGTTTCCTAAAGCGGGAAAAATCCATCTCCCCTGCACTGCTGGACATGTTGCGTGTGTGTGTGTGTGTGCCCGTGCCCTCCCAGGCCCAGTCTACAAAGATGCATGCATTATCTCTGAAGGGAATGGATGAGGTTTTCTCAAGTGAGTCACTGTTGAAAAAGAAGAGCACGCTGCATGTCCTTCTGCGTCAATGGTCCCTGCAGCAATACCCCACACCTACACCACCCACCCCCACCCCAACCGCACTCTTTCTCTGCTCTGGCAAGCCCGCTGAGAGGGGAGACTGTTGCATATGCATAGGAGTCAATATGTTCGAACCTGCCTCCTTGGCGGGTCATCCAGAGTCTAATCTGCAAAAGGATGTTATGGCAGGCAAGGGGAATCCAATTGTATATTACAAAGTCACAGACGAACGACCGGCTGCCAGCCAGACACTGAGGCCAGAGAAAAGAGGATCGCCTCTCTTAGTGGCTTCCATCATTCTGTCCACACTGGCCATTGGAGCGTAAGATGTCTCCTCGCTCAGCCCCTGTGTCGATGGTGCTCCACTTAAAGCAGGTGGGAGATATTCATGGCCTATCCTCAGACAAACACAGAGATTGCTTTGCGGGGCGAAAGAGGTCAGCCAGTGAGAGACATTAAGCCAGTCTAGCAAAGTCAACTATCAATAGTTTGCTCTCAGTTATGGGGATCTCTGGCTACTGATATAGCTGCTTTAACAACAAGGGGGGGGAGAGCTGGGGGGAGTGACAGAGAGAAATGAATACTAACATTTATCTCATTTGTTACACTGCATCTATGGTCTACATTGTCGTATATAGGGCCCTATTGAATCTGTAGGAATTATTCTTGTTCCAAAACAAACATTTTTTATAACCTAAACATGCCTGAAAGGTCACACCGAAATGGGTGTTGCAAAATAGCTCAACAGTGGCCCCTAAAAAATTCAAAAGATTGAGCCCCCATCTCCAGATTGATGTAGATGAACAAAATTCGGTGTGTATAAATCATGTAAAGACGCACAAAAAAGTCTCTGAGACCCATACCATAACTCCAACTCCAGTTGGCCATTTTTAATCAAATTTTCAATTTTGGCGCCATTTTCGCCATTTCCACGCATCGTACTTTAACAAACTCCTCATAGACATTTAATCTGACCGACATCAAATTTACTCAGTGTCATCTCTGTGGCAGTGCAGCGAATTTCGAGGTTGCACCATAAAACAGGAAGTCCTTATAACTCAAACATACATTGTCCACTCTGCCCCAAATTTCTCACACGTGATGACGATTCCACCCTGAACATGTCTATGTGTCAATAGACTGCACCACAGCCCGACATGCGCGGCGGAGCGAGGGCCCGGACTCACTGCTTGAAGCTTTAGTGGTTGGTAATAATTTAGTACGATCACATTTAAGTGGTATTAATACTTGCAGCTTTCCAGATCACCTAAACCGGTCATTTATCAGTGCCAATCAAAACATCAAATATCAAAACTGTCTCTTTATATTGCTTTCTTTTATTTATCTAGGACAAAGTTTATATTATGGTGCATCACTTTGATATAAATGTGCCAAATTTAGCCAAAATGGTTGGTTAAAATATGTAAAACTTACTGTATTGTTTAAAGATAGAGAACATTTCGCTTAATGCTTAAAAAAGACAAAAGTGACTGTTGGCTGGAGACAGGATGTGAACCTTAGTCTCCACACCATCCATCTCTAATGAGTGCCACTGTCTATTAGGGTACCTTTAATAACCAGCCCAGTCTCATTCCAAAGGTGTCAAAAAGAACCGTTTTCTCGCCCCTGGGTATAACTTTTTAACACAGTGGGTAGCCCTGAAGGTGCAGACAGACTAGATCCATTGACAGATATCAAGTGGATGGATCCCATTAATTTTATATGGAGGGAAGCAGACCTGGCCACGTGGTGCTTGATGGATACGGCACGGCGAAGGACCATTATCTAAATTTGCAAATGACTCCGTCCAGCACAGTGCACCTGCTGTCAAACTAGGCAGTGCTGATCAAATGTGAATCAAGACTCATATTATTTTGTACAATTTAGCTGTAATATGAGAATGTTTGTGACCTGGCCGCCATGTTATAAACAGACAACTCAAAACCAAAAATCACCAAACCTGAAGTACATAACCCATCATGTCATCCACCAACTGGAGTGTTTAGCGGTCCAGTGCGTCCAGATGCCACCACACCACAGTCTGTTCGTCTGCATTTTAAAGGATGCCTTGTGTGCCAGGATCAGACAGTGAGGGGCATGACAAAGTGATGCTACTTGGTGCCCTGGGAATAAGAAGGGGTTGTAAATAATCTGTGGTTTCTTACTTTCTGGCAAATGATCAAGTGTAACATGATTCCCACTTTTTCTTTTAAGACAGCAGTCTCCATGTCTACATCTAAAGCAAAACACAATATGTATATGATCACACGTTGTCTATGAGATGAGAGCAGTTCAACAAAATAGTGATGTTCTGCTTTCTTGGTTAATTTGAATAGCTTTTACAGGCCCTGATGGTAAAGTTAGCCAGCATCAAAATTCATGTGAAAAGTCTGACCAAATAAACATCGCTTTCTTTTTTTATTAAATATCTCATGACCCCGTTCATTTGTGTTGCGCCACCTTGGAGAGTCCTGACCCCGAGGTTAGAAATCATTATATTAAGCTGTCAGCTAAAGTTAGTAAGTCACCAATTAAACATGATAATAAAGTCATTAATAAAGGCTCACAGCTTCTTACTTTCCCATTAAGCCAGTGGCTCTGATCATTTCCCATCTTGTGTGTATTCATAACCTCTCATTATAGTTTGTCATTGAACAGTGAACGCATAAAACACACCAATCCAAGAAATAATAAGTTAAACTGAGAACAATTAGGTCCAACATGGTTCCATAAAACTTTTAACTGTTTATAATAATTCATAATTAAATAATTCATAATAATTCATGTTGAACAATAGAATATTTCATTAAATCTACATTGCTACATATTAAATAAAATAAAATACACATCACAACTTTAAGTACTTTAAAAGACCTGAAGAGATAAAAACAAGTCAAAGAAAAATATAATTAGTTCAATTGAAGTTTGTTTTCTTATTTCCTACCTAGTTTCTCATTTATCTCGCAACCCCTTGTGGGGTCTCGACCCACAGATTGGGAACCGTTGTATTAAAGCCATGAGCAAAATTTCACATGTCATCTGCAATTACAAATGTTAACAAAGCAATTAATAAAGGGTTAAAGGTTTCCTACTTCCTATTAAACCAGCAGTTCACAACATTTTTGATGTGTTACCCTTTAAAGCAAAGAACTCACAGCCCCTGGCCAGAGGCTGCATAATAATGTAAGCAGCTCCACAAAAAAAAGTGATTTCTCTTTCTCAGGTTGTGTATTTGAATAATATTTAGAGATCCAGCATGTTCCAACCAAAAAACAAAAAGTAGAGAAAAATGTCTTAGTTATCAACTTGTTAATCATCTCATGACCCCTTAGATTTATCTCATGACCTCCAGGTTGGGCACCATTCTATTTAGCCACCAGCGAAGGTTAGTGAGCCATCTGCAATTTTAAATGTTAATAAATTATAAGGCTCTTACAATAACCTGTTAAGTCTGTCCTTAATAAGCTGTTAATGAATGGATTCAGTTCCAGCAGGTAAGTAGTTAAACACAGTATCTGCTGGAGGAGTCGTACTGATGATCAAAATGGGTAATTCAAATGACAAAGGAAAACAGAGGAATGACAGGGGGGGGGGGGGAATTAATTAATAAAATTAATTAATAAAATTAATCAGCCTAAGGTATTTTTCACATCATTACAATCCAAAGGTTGCCCTCATTAATGTTCTTATCTTATTATCTTTATCATCTTATCTTATTAGATCTATAAATCATTCATAAATAGTTAATATCAGGGGCGCTGCCAGGGATTTTGGGCCCAATGATAAGATATTATTACATTAGACCCCACCACCACACACAGGCCACACCAATCATGCGCAATTGCTGTAACCACACCCCTACCGGCGGAGGCTTGCAACTCTCTTGTAGACCAATACTGTACAATATCTACTGACATTGAGCTGTGATAATAGGAGACAGGACTGAACCATTTCATGTAAATAAAGGGGGGTTTATGGGCAAAACAGAGGCTTTGGATGGTTAATTTTTGCTAGAAATAAGAAAAATAAAGTGTTAGTTTAACCCTTATACTGGTCAGGGTTACATTTGACCCATTTTTCACATTTGAGAGCTGTAAAAACAACATAAAACATTTCATTTAGTCAGACTTTTCCTAATGTGACCCCAAATAGAATCACATACTGTTCAGAATCTGAACCGTATGTATCAGTAAATTATTGTATTGTATTGTGTACAGTAAATCACAGGCCCTTAGAATAATCCTAACTTTTCACCCCCTTACAGCACCCCTGGTTAATATTAATAAATCCATGTAAAACCTTCATACAGTTTGTCCTATTAGCAAACTGTATAGTTTTACAACACTGATAGCATTTTTTTTTTTTTTTTTTTTTTGCTTGCTTTAGTAGTAGTAAATAGTGGTGGTATAAATATAAGTGTAACATAACTGGCTCACCATATGATTCATAGTGTGGGAACATAATCTTTCTAGCCCAAAGCATGGCATTTTTAAAGTTTCACAACTATAAAGCAACCATGTCTTCTAAAGCTGTGTTTCACAAAATTGCGTGAGCCTGAGCTGTAAGAAAACCCATTGTGAGCTGCTCTGAATGAGAAATTGGTTTTTGGCTAAGGTCCTCTCACCCCCGTTAGCTTGTTCACAATAGTTCAGCTCACTTTTTTCTTCAACCTCACAATGTTCTCTTGTGTCAAACCCCCTTTCTCTCTCTCTTTTTCTCTCTGCTCTCTTCCAACGTGAAGCCGTGCTGCTGAAGGAGCCACACCCCTCTCTACCTCCAGACCCTCAGCCCTCCACACCAGCTCCGCGCTCTGCTATGTCTGAATGCTTTGCTCCCCTCTTCCCCCCGCGGCTATCTGGTCATTGCTCTACTTTCAGCTCCTCTCCCTCCTGGCTCTCTAACACTGGCATGACCTTCCTGCTCCAGCCAGGACAGTAATGGTAACTCCTGCTCTCCTGGAATAGAGATGAAAATCCATCTCTTCAAGAAATTCTCCATGTTCAACCCTAACTGAATCATATCCTCCTCCTCCTCTATTGTCTTTAAAAACTCCTCCTCTATTGTCTTTCCTCCTTCTCATCTGTTATTGATTTGATCTCTTCTTATAGCATTTTCACTATCTTACATTTACGAGTTGAAGGAATAGTTAGGACACGTTCCTTATCTTGCTGTTATTATTTAATATTTGCTATTTATTAGTTAATATAATGTCATTGTAAATTTCCTGCAATGGGTTCATTTTGAGGTTTCTTTTAAAATTTACAATAAATGTTAATATACAAAAAAAACCTTCAAATAATCATTGTTGCTCTTAAATAAGGACTCTCCAAATGTAGGGGAATATAATACTATGACTTTTACTATTAAGTAATATTGGGCAAACTGTAAGACTTCTCACTAGACCTTATGTTTACATGAATATACACAGTTGAATATATACAGGTGAGCTTGAGTTGCAGTGACAGACACATCTCTTCGCTGTTGTCTGCAAAGCCTCTGGAAAAGAAATATAACGTATTGATATAATGAAATATCATTATCCAACTGTTGAGTAGCTACGACTAAAAATAAAAGCTAATATACATTGAATAAAGTCATGAAAAACGATACTGACAACATCTCGATATTGATTTTAATGTACCTTATTTGGCCTTCATAAATAGAATGTAAACAGTTAATAACGCACTACAATGTATTTGTAAGAAGGTATAAAGATATTTCCTCCTCCTGTGATCCCTAAACGCCCTCATGTCAAGTGAACTGACTGTAGTCACTGATGAAGGCCACAAGATGTGGCTGAAAGTTCAAAGGTGAAATATAGTAAGTGGACCTTGAAAATGTATTTATTTATTTGACAGTTTATGTATTTGCAGGATCTAGAATAAACTTTTTCTTTGCATGTGTACGAGCACTTCATATATGCTCTATAACACACTGTTGGGATTATACATGGTTAATTGTTATTCCAGTTATTTTATACTGTGCTTGTGTGTTTATACACTAGTTGGATTCTTTATAACAGAATTACAAGTGTCTCCATACATACATGAATTAACACTTAAAATTATCATTATATTTGCTTATAGCTACCTTAAGGTGCATTATAAGCCCTTTATGAAGGTGTTTATGCATATTAAATGGTGTGTTGAAATAAGGTATAACCTCAATAACTCATCATTTATGTATTTTTTCATTATGAATCTTCTTTTTTGGTGTTTATTCTATTAATTAGCACTCTGATTTATTTTTTCTTTAACTTATTGGTTGGCTTGTAAAATAGCACATCTCTTACTGCCATCAAGCTAATCAGTCAAAATCAAGAAGACATTTGGCTTGTTATTTTTGGCATGTAAGATTTTAATTGGCTACATACTGTAATCACTTAAGAATTTCTACCTACTAAATACAATTTTACAAGTTCAGTTTACTCATCATGTTAAGTATTACTCAGTTTGTGAAAATATTATATGAAAACAGCTATAGCCTATACTGTATTGTCCTCTGTGGCTCTTAAAAGTAACCATGATGATATATGATATAGTCATTGAGGACACTTAGCAGGCAGGGAGGGTCTAAGGCTGAATCCAAATGCTCAGACTTGCACACTTTAGTCATACATATTGTTACATGTTCACGGTCAACATGTCAATCCTATATGTTATTATTATTATTATTACCCCTTATTTTCACAGGGGGAGTTCAAGTAGAATCAGCACTATGCTATTTCTCTCTCCTGCACATCCGTGCTGCAGGATATGGATAAAAGAGGCTCTGGAGTAAATCCTAAGGAATTTATAAGGATTAAAACATGATATATTTGGTGAGATTTAATGATACATATTTTTCTGTAAGGCAGATTTGTAATCTTCAGACAAATCTGTTGTATCTACTGTATGTTCAATAACTCCATAAAATTCCATCCTGTCATGAGTTGACAATAATGCATCAGCAGCTTTTGACAAATGATTGATTCTCAACTCAATTAAATTCACGGTAAGTGTATGACAGAGGGCATAATTCAATTCTCTTTGCATAGAGAGCTCTTTAGTCATGACTATACAGCCTTGGAATGGCAATGCACTGGGCTACGTTATTATACCTATCAAGCACACTAATGATCTACCTCTGGGGCACAGGTACAGCCAAGTAATTTATGGGAGCTGGCAGAAATCTACAGGTTAATGCCCCCCATCAAATACCCCCAGAGAAATATTGAATACGGCTGTAGGATACGCTCTATGCGGACGTCATTTAGCACTCAGCTCTTAAGTAATCTTTTATCGTGGTATTTTGTTTGATTGCCACTTTTGTTATCTTCAGTTTTTTTTCTTTTTGCCCTTCTGTAAATATCACACGCCACTTGACAGCAAAGCAAATGATATGTTGATGGGGGCTCAGTGTTCCTGTCAGGTCCTTGTGTGAAATAAAAGATCAGTTTTGGGAGATAGCCTAGGTGAGGTAACTATCAAAATAACCTTGCCCCCCCCCCCTCCCCACCTCTCTCTCTGTATTGTTAATTCCTTTTGCCTCCGTACGGTTGAATGGACAAAAATCCCCCGACAGATTGATACATCGTGCTCGCCAGCCTGACGTGAAGAGCAATCCCCCCCACCACCCACCCCACCCGTCACCACCACCACCACCACCCTCCGGCCTTCTTATACCGTCACCACCATTACCTTACCCTCCTTCCTCCTCTCTTCTCCCCTCCTCTCCTCCCTCCCATCCCCACTAGCTGCCGAGGTGACAGGTCATAAATCCCTACAGACATGGGCGTGGGGGTTTTGGAGGGAGGGTGGTGGTGAGAGAGTTGGGAAGGGAGGGTGATGAGGATGATGGGGAGTGGTGGTGGAGGGCGGAGTGGTGGAGGGAGGGGGTGCGGTCTGTAGCTGCAACACAAACCTGAAGGAGATTTCTCCTCATGCATAGAAAGCTGTTTCCCCCTCACCGACAATGTCTCCCTCAGGGATGCTACTGCCAACTCACTGCATGCAAAGTAGTCTCTCTCTCACTGCGTGTCGATCTCTCTCCCTGTGCAAATGTGGTACGGGTCTTGTGGAACTTTGTGGCGCAGGATAAAAGGCGGGGAGCGGCATCTCACGGAATTCGCCACCCTCCCTATTATCCAGATGATCCTGAATGACAATTACCCTCCCCAGCTCTGCAGGGAGCGGCCTGTCACTCAGGATGCGGCTCGTGTGTGTCGGGCATCGAGGAGCCCGGCGCTAAGAGTTTGCCGGAGGAGGAGTCAAAAGCTACAATGCAGGACTGGTTCAGTGGTGGACAGCAGCGGGACAACTCATAATGCACTACCAGCACACTCTAAGGCCTGCACATACACATCGAAAACACACTTACACACACACTTATGCATATGCACTGTCTAACATGGGGTGGTTACATCAGCAGGTCGTCACAAGAGCTTTTGGCTCCTCTGGCAACAGAACAATAATAAAACCAGAGAAACCAAAAACAGACTTTTTTATGGACTATAACAAAATAATAGATTTAAATTTGGATGAACACAAGCTAAAGACGGTGCACTCACTGGCTATTTTATTAGGTACCACTGTACACTCCTATACAATCCAATCCAACAGCTCTGCCATAAATTCTACTTTTACAGAGCTTATTGACTTTTTGTTGACATTGTCAGAGAGGTGATCATTCTATTTTATGTTTATTATTGAGATCGTAGTGGGTGGTGCTGGTGGTCTACTGGGGTGCATGATATTGGGATGTGTTCCTAATATTTTGCTCCCCTCATGGTTTAAAATGGGGTGGACACAATATTAGACACACCTTTCAATGTGTCAACAAAAACGGCAAATGTATAAGATTTGTGAAAGTAAATGTCAGAGCTGTTATATTGGATTACATTGGATTGTACTGTTGGACCTGCAGTGAGCATGTGTTGTCAGGATAATGATATACCTTGACAGTGAACATTTTCCACTTGTGAACATTTTGCGATTGCGTGTAAAAGTTTGCAGATGGTTCCATATAACTGTCCTTTTATGTTGATAAAAAAAACAACATAATCTGACCTGCATTGAACATACTTATTAATTCAAATTAGTTGTATATTAAATGTAATTAATTAAGTGTTTTCTTTAATGATTCTGTATGATGCATGTATCCTTGCAGACTACAGCCAGAAGAGGTAATGAGCCTCAATGTTATAACATGTGGAGTATTATGCATGAATAAAATATAATAGACTTCATAATTGTAAGAAATAATACAGGTTCTAATCCAATATATTTAAGTTTAACACTAGATTGGCTGCAGTTTACTACAGATCACATTATATGCTAAGTAAACATAATGGTGATCCAGGATTTGTCAAACAGTTGAAAAAAATAAAGCTTCTGTGATCACTATTTTCATATTAACAATGCATCAAATGATTGGTTTAATTTTTTTAGTTTAGTTTAGTGTATTTCATTCATTAAACTCAAATACACATGTATATAAAAAAGTAACATAACATAACATGACATGACATGACATGACATGACACAACACAACATAATATGTTCTTTTACCTCTTTGCTTTCTTCTCTGGTCTTCAGTCTCTGGCCCCTCCCACTGAGTTTTAACCCAACCAATAAGATGAAATCTGTATCTCCAAAGATTGATTGTGGACCTGAACTTGAACATGGCCTTAGATTAAAGTACCTAAATGTTTAAAAAGAAATAAAACCCCCACACATACATATAAATTACATATACTGTAACAACAAAAACTACCTTAATCTTGAATTTATAGGGTGTCATGGTAAACTACGTTATGTATAATATTAAAGAAGGGGAAAAAAATCATAAGGAATAAGCATCAAAAAACAATTCATGCTTTTTGACCTCATGGAGGTATTGCATTGACATTTCCTTACCTGAGCCCATATTAGGATGTCGTGTATTATCTCTGCCTCATCATTTTTTCAACCACTTTTTGATGATTCAAACAACACTAGCGCTATCGGTCATTCTTGTGAGCAGATGCTGCCCAGATCCCTCTATGTATTGCCATTTCGTCTTTATTGCCGGCTGGCTTATCCGGCACTGATGGAATTGTTAAAAAGCAGATATGAGCAGAATCTAGGAGGACCAGCCTTTGTCAGAGCATGCGTTCCCATCAGATGAGAGCATGATGATAAGAATCTGAGCAACGCCTGCAGGTCGTGTCACTCTATGCATAACAATCTATGGCTGTGTGGCTGAAAGAAAAACACTTTGAGACAGGAGAGAATGGTGCTGAAAAGGGATGTTTTGGTGATAAATATGTATAAGGTGTCTTGACTCTCCTTTTTGGCAAACCTGGATGATCAATATTGCACAGCACTCTGTTTCAAACAAAGAGACAAATCAAGGTCTTGTTTGTACTGTCTGGAGCTATTTACAGGTTGATAAGACGTGTGTGTGTGTGTGTGTGTGTGTGTGTGTGTGTGTGTGTGTGTGTGTGTGTGTGTGTGTGTGTGTGTGTGTGTGTGTGTGTGTGTGTGTGTGTGTGTGTGTGTGTGTGTGTGTGTGTGTGTGTGTCCTGTTTTCAGGTCACAAAATATATGAACATATTCAGAGCTCAGAGCAAGAGCTGTAAAGAATGTTTAATGTCCTGTGATGGCTGAAATTGATAACAATTATTATTGATAAAAATTATTTCACTTTTTTAAATTTTATTCTTAAATCCTCTCATATACTGTAAGCGTTCTTATTTACAGCATATGATTAGCTGTAGGCCACATCCTCCAAGGATCCTCGAACTGAATCTTATTTTACATTAACAGTCACATAATCTCTCTTCTGTAATCATTACATTTCTACAAACTACAAATCCTTCTCAGTGACAGTAACATTATGTGGTTTCTTGTGGACTACAGCTGCTCAAAAAATTAATTTTTCTTTACAAAAACTATGGAAAGGAAAAATACTACTCCACAAATTGCTACACTTAGCAAAAACTAGCAAACATTAGAAGTAATTAACAACTCCTTATGAGTGGAATTTGTAATGCTAATACCACAATTATGCCTTAACTCTTATAACATTTATTTCAGACTGTTACAAATCACACATGAGGTGCAGCTAATTAATTCAGAAGAAAATTAAGCTAGCTAATTGCTAACTCTATGTTTCTGCTGTTTGGTGCTGGGCAGGTAGTGAACAGTCGGTTTTTAGCTTGTTTTTCCCCCACTAAAAAAGCAGCTACCTGTTGTGGCTGATAAAAGGTGTGAGAATGAGCTAAAAAAGTAAAGTTTCGGGCGGTAAAACCAAAACAGTTGGCTAAACGATCCCCTAAAAGTATGTAGAACTGAGAGGAACTGCAGAGTCACTGCAAGCCACTTTAGCTTCTTGACTTAATTATTGTTTGACAGCAATAGGTGTTGGATTTTGTTCATACTATTACCCAACCTTTAAGTTTCCTCTTTCTTTCTTTTCCCGAAAGTTGACGCTGACACCAATCTGCCTGTCATGTTTTGGATTTTTTCATACCTGTCTTTAGCCTGGTTGAATCTGAATCCAGTTTGTTTCCCCCCTTGGTGCAATTCATTTGGGCAGATCTCAACACAGTAATCATTTGGTGTGGACCAAAAGAACTGTACAGAGACTCGTTGAGGATGTGGTGTTGGTGTGGTCACACCACAAACAAATTTGAATGTGACCGTATCTCGATCTGACAGTTCTAACAACTCGGTGTACTCGTAGTTTAAGCCAAATGGCTCCCATGGCTAGATATATTTTACATGCTGGGATGCAGATGAGTGATATCAACAGGTTTTAGCAGCTAATCAGAGTGTGAAACGAGGACTGACCTGGTCTAGTGCCAAGAAAAACGTTACATTTGACCATAGTACCTTCTTCAGGTCCTTCTACCTGTTTTTATGATCTTGATCCTGCTCCACACACATCTGACCAATGAGCAGAGTGAACATTCTCTCATGGCTTGTAGTGATGCATTTTGGTTTGCTTGGAATTTTCTCTGTGAAAAGAAACCAAACCACAGGTAAAACACACCGAATGTACCAACTCATCCACTGATTCAGACCTGAGCATATTAACTATGCTAACACCCTTAGTAAGAGTCTTGAATCTGGTTGGCTTAACTCTGCAGTCTAGTTGGGAAAATATAAGCGTAAACTTAAAACTGAATTCCATTTATTTGAACCATAGGTTACACAGGGTTACAGTTAGGATATAGATTATTTAGATTTTACAGTGTTATTTTCTGTCAGTGAACAAATGTCTGCAGTGTGTTTGTACAAGAAACATAACATCACTTCTTTCATTTTTCATATGTAACAAAAGACACACCTTATATTCAGGTATGGTTGAAAGAAAGTACAAACAAAGTCTCCGTGCCAAAGAGAACTGATCCATGTGCTAGCCCTTTGTAACGATAAATAAATAAAACCTCATGACTCTTATCTGGAAAGGGAACATGAAAAAGCAACGTTAAAAGCTTCTCCGCTTTTTGGATTCCACTCTATACACCGTTGCCGTTGAACCTTTTGAAACACTGGTAATGTCATTCTGACCTTTGGCTCCGGTCGCCTCATCGTCCTGCCTGCACATGATGCAAGGCTCCGTCTGGGAAAAGAATGCGAGCTGACATGCTGAACGGCCCCCAAACAAAACAGGATTTTTAACGGCGCAATGGGACGTACGCATGTGATCAATACAGACAGTTGCCTGTAAAGGTCACGCAGGGCTCTGTTGGTAAACACCGAAGTGAAACTTGTGATGAGCCTTGACTTTGCCTCTTGATCAGCACCCAACACGCGCCTGGTGCACTGTGCCTGGGGAGCAGTTTGGAGCGTCGCTGGATGGCTGTTGGCTCTTCTGTGCCGCTTGGTTGGAGCATGACTTCGGGGCAAACAGAGGCAATGCCAGGAAATAAAGACAAGATTGATTAGTTTTACTGTGACACACCTCCAGCCACCCGCCACACCACACACACACACACACACACACACACACACACACACACACACACACACACACACACACACACACACACACACACACACACACACACACACACACACACCCCACTGCAACAAGACTGAGAAGATACATACACACATATATACTATTAGATCTGGCTGCTGAATTACACTGTTGTGTGGTTTATGACAGACATGGAGGTGTGTGGATCTGGTGTAATTATAGTATGTTCTGATGTCTCTAATAATACAATTGTACTCTAGGAGGATATTGTAGGCTTAATGCTTTGTGTGTGTGTGTGTGTGTGTGTGTGTGTGTGTGTGAGAGAGAGAGAGAGAGAGAGAGAGAGAGAGAGAGAGAGAGAGAGAGAGAGAGAGAGAGAGAGAGAGAGAGAGAGAGAGAGAGAGAGAGAGAGAGAGAGAGAGAGAGAGAGAGAGAGAGAGAGAGAGAGAGAGAGAGAGAGAGAGAGAGAGAGAGAGAGCATTTGGGAAGAGATTAAAGTTTTAGCACAACCTGACATAAATCTAAGGGGTGACAGCATAATTAGGAAGATATCAAATGGGAGAAAGACATACTGTACAGTATTTCTGTTGGACAGTTTTTCTTTCTGACTTTCTCTAGTCTTTGGTGTGTTATTTTGGAATGATTGGTTACATCTTCAGTCCTCTGAAAAGCTTCTAAGAAACTCTGAAAAAGGACACTGTACTACCCAAATGTATCCCTAGTGAGTCAGAGTTGGATGATTTTCATATAGTATCAAAATATATGGAAGCCAGTGATTCAACCATTCCTCTATAGCTACTATCTTTCTAAGAGCACAGTTCTGTTGGCCCAACTGGAAATGATGGTGGCATTTTATATGATTTAACACCACATACTTGGATTGGGACATAGAGCTCCTAACTGCAAATGAGGAATTACACAAAGGCCTGTATTGTAAACACTGGAAGGAGAACATGCATCATCAGGTTTATACACTTCATCCACACCTCAGAGACTGCAGCCTGACAGCCTGTAGCGCACACGTTAGTGGGACAGCAACAGCCAACCTGTCCATGTAAACACATGAATGCATGTGGCAATGAGCATTTTGTCTGGCTGTTTATTCTTCTGCTTCCTTGTCACAGTGCCGTGTGCCGTGAGGCGGCTTGCTGCAGGCAAGGAAGGCAGGCGTGCAGGAGCCGGTCCTGTGCGCGTTTCAACATGGCAGCGCCACACGCAGGTTAATATGATAGTCCCCTGCCTTATCTAATGTGACGAGGGGTCTTTCTTGGCTGTGCCACAAAGCTGCTTTGAAGCATCTGTCAATGCCCTCCCTTGAATAAATGTCATGTGTGGAATATCTCAGGTGGCAGCTGCGCCATTGCAATGGCAACGGCAGGAAGCCAGAAAACAGCCCAGAGCCTTACACTCCCACACTCAGGACAAGGGAGGAGGTTTCTTTATTTTTCTCTCATTTCTTTATATAACAATCTGCAAGGTCAAAAGGAAGGAGAATGTTTATGTGAATGCTACTGTATATCTCTTGGAGACAAAAACATGTGGAGGATGTTTTCCTACTTCTCTGCTCTCCATTTTTTCCCCACCAGTTATCGCTTTTTATTATTGTCTGAAAACAGATATTTTTTGTCTGCAAAACAAAAAAAAACATTTTGCCATGTACATATATTATTTAAAAATGAAAGCAAACCAAGCATCTGTCTTTCAGAGGCTATTCACATAATGTCCTTTGTCCTCTCATGATACCATTGGCTGGCAAGACTTTTGTGGCATTGAAGCTCACTGAGCGTTGCATGCTCATTGTAATCTTTGTTACCTGAAATGAAGAAATAAAGGAAGCCTTGATATTCCAATCAGATTTTCTTACGGTTTCATCCACGAAGAGACTTCTTTTTTCTGCTTGGCAACATTCACTGGAGAGAACTTTCATTTCTGCTCTCCTCGCACCCTAAAGTACATGATTCATATCTTCAGCTCTGAATAATACAATTTGCCACACCAAAAGGAAAGCAGCATTTCTTGTATTAATGTCAAGGCTACGTCAGCTATTTTGATGGCCTATGAATGTGGCCATGGCTAAAATAAAATCATCTTAAATAGCTACTTTATAGTAATAATGGCCTCCATTCAAGAGATGGAGGTCATTATTCCCCATATCTCGGGCCTTCATGAAGAGGCTGAGGGTTTCATGTCAAACCTTTCAAGAGAGACTACTCCACTGCAATCAAATGGAAAATGCAGAGTTTTCTGAAGTTTTCCCACCCTACTTTCTTCTGAATAATGTATCGAGTAATGTCCAAGAACACTCAATATCATGACGCAAACTCCTAACGTTGTTACTTCCATTTACATAGGAAATGAGATAAATACGGTTATTATCATCACGCACAGTGCAACCAGTGATTTTTGTTGTGATTTCAATAATTACGATAATGTCAACCATTACAGTCGTAATCAGACCTCTGCAGCGTTGCACGTCTGCAGCTGAGGGTACACATGATTAAAGAGAGAAAGAAAAGAAGAGGAAGAGGAAGAAACACACACACACAAGTCTTTCCAGAGTCTAACAGTCCCACTGCCAAAATGAATTTGACAAGCACCAACTGATCATTCCTGAGGCAAGGAGACACCATCTTCCGCGGATGAGGGAAGTGGATGGATTTGGACTTAGACTGTCCAAAACTATTTTTTGCACTGTGTCACATTTGAGCCGTAGCCTCCAATAACACATATTTAAGAAACCAGCATGAAACTGGTGAGATGAAAGGCTTTAATATTATAACATTATCATACAGATGCTGCAGTTGTTACAAAGAGGAAAAAAATGTGAGTGCAAGCAGGTAGAGAGCAGTCAAATGATTAGAGCTCAGTGTGAATGGAGATTGGTGTTGTTCTACTTATCCAGCGAGGATGGAGAAGCCAATTCTTTCCACTCCAGTAAAGACTTAGATAATTGGAGTTTTGTATTAAGATTGACACCAGATGAAAGTTGGTTATTAACACGGGGTGAAGCGTGGCAGATTGTTTATTAGAATCCTGTCACTATTTACAACCCAAAACGACAGCGCCTTGACATTGAGAGTTCAATTGAAAGTGAGGTATCACATTGACATTCAAAGGCGAATTTCAGCAAAGGACTTAGTTAACCTGCCGCTTTTTGGAGCCCACTGACTCTAACTCAAAGTGTACAATAAATCCTGTGAGATGTCCATTCTTCAACATTCAATTGCTATTATTTACCACAACAGAAGCTGATGTATTATAACTGATTTGTGGCGGGGAGGGGGGGATTAAAAAAAGAAGAAAAAAAGATGTTGTATTGTGGTTACTTGCCTTTTGGCCCCTCTCTTATTTGAAATTCAATCAAGGAGGTGGAACCAAGTTGAATCATCTGCCATCACAAACAGACATTTAGAGATTAACGAAGCTAAAAATCTGCACCAAAACTGGGACTAATACTGTCACACAGATAACCAAACAACAGATATGTTTTAGTTCTACCTTTTACAAAACAGAAAAACAAGTATTTTCTTGACACCATAACGAAAGTGTTGGAATTTGAAGAAAAGGAGTGTTTGATATAGGTTAATAAAAGTGATACCACCTGTTCTTTTCCTACAAGTCATCCTGTCCTTGTACAGAATATGGTTAAGGTAATTAGAAATAAACATCTTTTATCCATTTTACACCTTTAATTCAACTATCCCTTTATTTTTTAACAGTAAAAATGACTCATACCAAGTTTAGAAGCAGTTGGTTTTTTTTCAGCCTGATATTTGATGGCTTTGATGGCTGCACCATATGAAAAGGTAAAGCATCGTTATCAATCCTTAGATTTTTACAGAATTTGTCTTTGGATCTTTTTTTACCCAATATTTATGCAACGGTTGACAGATTACATTAAGTCTTCATAAATAATTTATAGTTTAAAGTGTAGTAAAACACACACACACACACACACACACACACACACACACACACATATATACAGTGAGAAAAAGAAGGAATGTTTTTGCTTACGAAAAAGAAAAAAGCCTCTGCAGGACATGTGAAAGGTGGTGAGTAAGCAACATTACACATCAGTTAGTGAAAAAAAGAAATAAATATTTATCATCTTTTGTTGTCAAAAGCGGTCTACACATGAATATTACAGCCTATCTGCACAATGTGGAGAAAATCACATTCATTCCCTACCTTGTGGACTGAAAGGTTAAAAAGGATAAGCTCTGTTTGACCCTGTGCATAAAGGTATAGTATACAGAATATAAAGACATCTAGAGGGCTCAATTTAAGTTGCTGAAGAGGTTCCTGCACTGAATGATTCATAGTGAAAAGTAAGGATGGAGGGAGTTTGAAAGACAAGCTGTACACACACTCTTGTGCTGTAGGGAGGTAGCACACTAGTTATTTATGTGCATGCATGTGCATTCATATGTGCAGTATGTACACCTTTGGCATGTGAGCTGTACACAATGTGAAATCATATGCTAATGTGCAGAGCCTTGTTTGAAACTTTATCCACTGTTACTTCTCAGCCCAACTTGGGATCCTTGGCAAAGCTCAGAGCTGTCCTTGGTGTGGGGGGGGGGAGGGTTGGGGAATGAGTTGGCTGTAGTGTGTGTGTGTGTGTGTGTGTGTGTGTGTGTGTGTGTGTGTGTGTGTGTGTGTGTGTGTGTGTGTGTGTGTGTGTGTGTGTGTGTGTGTGTGTGTGTGTGTGTGTGTGTGAGAGGCAGGTGGTGTCTGGCTTAGTGGCTGAACGTTGCTGCTTTACCCTTCCAGTAAGTCAATGTGCAGCGATCTGCCATAGGTAAGCCAAATCTGACTCAATCTCTCTCACTTGCACCGGTACTGACTCCTTTTCTCACTCTTAATCTCTTCCTCACACACACACACACACACACACACACACACACACACACACACACACACACACACACACACACACACACACACACACACACACACACACACACACACTCATGACATGTTAGAACAACCTTATCTGAAGCATGCCAGCCTCCTAAAAACACCAAGACATGCCTAATGAATCTCCATGGATTTTCGGGATGCAAAATCTGCGCCTACAGTATGAAATCTCTTGATGTGTTTTGTATTTGCCCCGTTAATCTTGCAGCATCCTGACTTCAGCCCCGGCAGTTTCAGTTTTGAGTAACCGATGATGACACGAAGCTCGAGGCTTTGGCAAAGCGAGCATTACCACCAGAATTGGTTTATCTATCATGCTATACAATGAATATGTACAAAAAATTGGCAATGTTCTGCACCCCTCCACCCCCCCACCCCCCCCCCATCCACCCAAACCCCTCATGTCTTCTCCCTCTCCCTCCCTCACAATGTACAAGCTGATCTCCTCTGACGACTGATGAATAGAAATGGGAGCAGCGCTAAATTATGCACAATGGGGATATCTACTTTCCTGTTTTCTCACAAGATAACTGCTTGTTGTTCCATCCTTTGTTATGGACGGTGCGTGCCCATGGGATGATTAGTAGAACAAAGGATGGGAGAAAGCAAACCTGCTTGTAGTTCAAAACAAGTTCTCCATGCCTTTGAAGATGTGCACTTACTCCAGGCAAAAGTGGGTTTGGAAGAGGAGATGTTGTACGCTGTCGGACGCGCACGTGCATCTACACACACACACACACACACACACACACTAGCAGCAAACTGATAACCAAGACCTTTGACCGGTTTGATCCCCACCCTGCAAGTTTGGCGACATGCACATGCAATTAAGGAAGTGCTTGAAAGGGAACAGATAGCGCGCAGCCTCAAAGTGAAGGTTATGAGCACTGTTTAGCAAAGATATTTGATCCATAATACATTGTTTGTGTCTACAGCTGGTACAATGAGAATAATAAATATTGGATTAGCCGTGGGACCTGCATCTCCGTCTCCAAGACAAGTTCATAACATTCTCGGCAGGGAAGGGTGGGACCTCCTGTGGCTTTTTTCCAATCCTCTTCTGTTCTTTTCCCTCCCCGCTCGCTGAGATCAGTTGCAGGAATAAGGCTCCTTACAACATGCAACATGTGCACGTCGGGTAGGCGATCCTTGCATTTTTCATACCGCCAATGAGCAACCGGAACATCAGCATCAGCGCTTGTTAAAAATGGTGATCACTTTGTCACAAATCAAACTGCTGTTACTCCCGTTGTCAGGGGAGTCCCGCTGAGGTTTAGGCGTTCAGCGGAGCTGCGTTCCACTCTGTGTTGACGATGAATTCTACATTACAAAAAGTAAAGTTTATTATTGTAACTCTTGTAGCATATTGCATTACGCTGTAGAAGGGTTCTTAGTTCTTCTGCTTGCTCAGTAGGTAACACAGAATTTATTTGGTTTAACTTGTTATAAAGCTTTACAACAGGTTGTGAAAAACCCCTCATGGTTTCACTTTGGTTTATTTTTTTTTAATCTTTCTCTTCAGTTCAGTTTCCAAAAATATGATATTCCTAGCAGTAACAAGCAAGCGTGAATACAGTTATGTGGATAACTAAATATTGAAGAAAACACATTAGAACTGTTACATTATATTCCCAGTTTTAGATATTTTAGCAAAACATTGCAGTAGAAATCTTATCCAGATATGAAATTGACCTGTGAAAAACCTGATGTGCATAAATTATCAGAGAATCTGAAATGGAGACAAGGACAGCTCAACCCATCATAGTCATATTAAATATTAAATCAGATCCATAATGACCAGAAGAGACCTCAAACAGTGAAATAACACCAATAGAGCTAAGATGATTAATTGATGGTTGACCAACAGAGATATATCAACTATTTTGACACTTGATTAATTACTAATCATTTTTAAGCAGTAATCTAAAACATCCTCTGGTTCCATCTCCTAAAATATGAAGATATGCAAGTTTTCTATTAATTTATATGAATGTAAATGTAATCTTTGCGTTTTGGAACTGTTAGTCACACAAAGAAGACCTGTAAAGATGTCACCAAGGTCTCTGATTTGAGGACTAAATAATTCATCGAGAAAATATTCGGCAGATTAATTGATAATGGAAATAATTGTTAGTTGCAGCCATAACTATCAACACTGGCTCCAGCATAATGTGCCACAAATTAATGAGCTGCTGTGTTCAAAAAGAGGAGCAAATGGACACTTTTCCCCCTGAATGCCACATTTCCATTTCCTGAAAACCACCTGATCAGAGCTGAAAGCAAGTCTATCAGGCTCCACTTGAAAGGACACATTTATACATGCGGACCCAAATTTAAATTCAAGTTATATTTGTCACATACTTAATCGTACAAGTAGAATGTACAGTGAAATGCTTTGTTACCAGCTCCAGCAGACTGTCCGATTAAATATTTAAAAGGGAACAAATGTAAAAACAGGAGCAAATATAAAATGAATAAATAGTAACAGTCGGTGTAAGGGTAAATTAAAACTAACAATTAGTACAAACAAACAAATCAGTGTTACATAAATACATGCTGAAGTGGTATCTGATTATACAGTATTTGATAGATCTAAAATCATGTTTGCTCTAACATCATGTGCTTAATACTTAATGGAGGATAATTTAAAAAAAAACAGAACATAGATGCAGAAACTCACCACTGTATGCATAGAGTGGTGAGTGGTGAGTTCACACCTCTAATTACAGGCTGACATAAATCTACATAACATAAATCCATAACTTATGTTGTATCCGACTGATGCTGTTACATTAGGAACAAGTATTTAAAATGAGACATTAACTAAATAAAAACTCATTTATGTTGACAAAACCCAAAAGACTGACACACTAAAGACAATAAGTGTAAAGTTTGTCCACTAATTGTAACTAATATGTAACAAAAAGATGAATGCGCATCTAAAGAAATACACGTGTGTGTGTGTGTGTGTGTGTGTGTGTGTGTGTGTGTGTGTGTGTGTGTGTGTGTGTGTGTGTGTGTGTGTGTGTGTGTGTGTGTGTGTGTGTGTGTGTGTGTGTGTGTGTGTGTGTGTGTGTGTGTGTGTGTGTGTGTGATTGAGTGAGGGTGGTTGGTAGAAGGGGGATTGTTAGGGAATGAGAGATAGAAAAATCAGAACTTGAGAGAAAAAGCACAACTTGATTTTTCTTCCCCCTTATACAATCTCAAAGATACAGAAGACCTCCGATGACAAAGATGGGCCACTGAGTGCAAATAAAGCTGGTGCATCCCAGCACGATATTTCAGAGCTCTTCTAAGTGCTTCAAAGTACAAAAGTGAATCTAAAGAACAACAGACCAAGGAGGAGGGCATAACAAAACAGACTGGGTGTGCAGGATTTACTGGTCACAACGAATGAAGATGAGGACTTTGTTCTAAGGATGGAGAGAGTAGAGTATATCTAATTATTCAGAGAGAGTAGGTTTAATGCTCACTGGTGTTGTTTTGTTATTGTCTGACTCTGACGTGGCCTTTTGTGAAAAAGCAAGGCCATAACTCTTGTTTCTTATAGCTTATATGAGACTTGATTTTATTTGTATTAGCTTTTAACCCTTACATACTGTTTGTGGGTCAAATTTGACCCTTTTTTACATTTGTAAAAACACCCAATTTGTCATTCTTTTACCCTGAAAAATGACTTTTTCTAAAGAGGCCCAAAATGCACAAAAATGAGAATACTAGTTTATGTTATACTTTTGCATAGGTTCTGCAAATGTGTGTCCATTGAGGCTGTTCTGGGTCAAATTTGACCCGTATCTATTGACAGCTTTTTGTTACATCAGTAGTTAATAGGTTTAGTAAGATAGTAGTTATGAGGATTTCTTTTAGGATGTAGCAGTTAAGACTAATGGCTCTAATGGTTATACAATAAACCCCACAGTTCCTTCTTGACATGACATTGTGTGATAGTAGCCCTTTTTTCTCCAAAAATGAGTGGTGTAAAACCTAAAAAATACACCCTCTGTGCTCTATGAAACATTAATCAAGGTTTAATCACACATTTATTGATCAGTCAGTCAGCGTCAATAGTCAGTCAACTATTGACGCTTTCTAAACAGATCTGTGGTTCAAAATTTGGTATAGACACTTTTTATGAGGGGATTTTTTGACCAGGTCAGAATTGACATGAAACATACTGGAGGGTGAAGAATATGAACAGTATGTAAAGGTTAAGATATATAAAGACAGTTAAACTGAGTCTGTATTGTAAGGTTTGGACCGGTAAATAGATGTTTCCTCCAGGAGTCTATAATGAGTTTATAGAGCTATCTGTGTAAAACATTAATTGTAAATTGTAACAACATTTAAATAATGCATTACATGTTAACAAACCCTGCTTTTAGTCAATTAAATCTACAGTCAATTTAGTAAACTAAAATCTTATTTAGTCAAATGAACGTCAACATTTGCTATAAAAATGTTCTCTGTCATAATTAACATTGCTATAAGATGACATTTAGTTAGTTCTGTGAAAGTAACCAATGCAACGGGTGAACAGATGAGTGAGTCAGAGCATGTCCAAACCTCAGTGTTATCAACTGCAACATTGGACCGCTATTTCCTCTCAAGGTAAATTTTGCGGCTCGAGCATCTGACAAAAACTCTGGAGAGGGACGGCTTCACCACAGGCTGTCAGTCAGTCTGCACTCTTAACTACTATTGGCTGGGGGGGTTGGGGAGGTGGATGTGGAGAGGGAGATAGATTACACCACTACTGTCCTTCAAATTCACTCTCTTATGCTTTAGGCGGAAAAGCATCACGTAAAGCTTTTATGTAATTTAATTTTATCCACGATGATGATCAACACAATTTTACAGTTCTTAGCACCACAGCAATTATTAATCATCATTAATGCAGTGGTCGGTATGCATATGTTCTGCTGTCGGCCTGCATCTGTTGTTAGAATCAGTTCCTGCAGTACATATGGTGGATGATACTCACCGTGTTCGTTTTGTTTACAATGGACTGCTATGACAAGGGTGTTAATTGTGCTCTGCGTTGTGTTCTCACCTGTAAATGCCTTGTCATCTAGCAGCAATTTCATATCTCAGCCCCTGAATAACTGGTCTGGTGTTATTAGGGTCAGGCCTCACAAAGGTCCCAGTGGATAACAAAATAGGAAATTCGACTCCAACCAGTTATCATGCTTTTACAGTAGGAACAAAAGAAACTAAATCAGTCACTTTTGAGAACAACACAAAAGAATAACTTGTTCAAACTTTAACACAAAAAAACACCAACCATCTAATGCATATTTTCATATGCAGCTATTAAGTATGCCCAGCTGCCTTATTGCAGAAAGGACTGTTTGTGGAGGTGAGGGTGGTGATAGGAAATCCTGCCTCCTCAAAAATATGTTAATATATTTGATAACTACTTGGATTTTACATTTAGGTATATTTTAGGCTACAAAAACACTTGACTGAATAGGGTAAATAGGGTCAATGCTCCCATCCTTGTTTTGTTCCAAGCCTGGGTTGACATTTTCCAAATCTAACCAAGATCCCCACTTTTATCTTGCATTAACTTTGTGTCCCCCCCCCCCCCCCCCCCCTTTTTTTTTTTCTTACAAAGACTTCTCGGGGTTGTGTGAATGATGTCTGTCAGAAGCTGCGGTGGAAGTCGCATTGCTTCTTAGCGAGGTGTCAAGTGAAGTCAAGTCAATTTTATTTACACAGCATCCAATCACAACAGAAGTTATCTCAAGGCGCTTTTCACACAGAGCAGGTCTAGACGGTACTCTTTAATTTACAGAGACTCAACATTTCCCCCCATGAGCAAGCACTTGGCGACAGCAGAGAGGAAAAACTCTCCTTTAACGGGAAGAAACCTCGAGCAGAACTGAGCTCTAGGTGTGCGGCCATCTGCCATGACTGTTTGCGTTGCGAGAGGGAAAGAGAGAGGTGGCGAGGGGAGAGAGAGAGATACAAGAGACCACCCTTACCATCCAGTCTACAGTCAGTACTGGCTTCTTTTAATTATGACCAAGATCTTTCCCTTAAAGACTGTAAAGTGAATTCAGATATTTTCTTCTAAACACATTAAATAGGTCATAAATGTATTTCTAAAAAAGGTGTAAAAAAGCATTTCAACCATTTAGATTTGAATTGTGGAGCTAGGCTTCACAAACTATGTTTCAAGAGTTGTGTGTTCAGGATTTAATGCGGCGGTGATTGGCATAAACCCGCCCCTGCTGCTGTAGGTATAAATACATTCAGTGCACACTTCTACTACTACTACAGTCTACAGTTAGCCAGTTAGCTGAGTTAGCCGCCGAGCTAGCCGCCGAGCTAGCGGCAGAAAGCTCTCAGATGTAGCGTCCATGTTTCTGGTAGAGGTGGTGACTTTGATTGACAGGTGACACTTGGTAGGGGGCGGGGTTTCAGCGAACTCGGCGGGCACTCCCACAGCGTTTGGGAGCAGAGAAAGAGGCTGGTTTTTACTCAATTTTGAAGCCTAATTTCATATGTTTGGCGATTTTTTTAATCATTCAAATTTGGCAGGGTGATTAACAACACAGTTTTCTGTGGTATGTCAAACTCAGAACACATATTTATTCTTTCTTTACACGGACTTTAACCAACTAAGTAGTTTACGTTACTTTTACTTAACCAAATCTTAAACCTGCACTGTACACTGTGGGGCAGCTGAAATAATCTGTGAACACAACAATGACATGAAGCAACATTAGCATTTAGCATCTAGTCTTATGGTATGTTTCAGACGTATGTATCCCTATTATAACCCTAACCCAAGTCCAATATTCATTCTATGTTTAGCTCTGTTTTTGGTCTCCAGTTCTAATGGAAACATCTGTCTCTTTAGCTACTAAATGCTCCACTATGCTCTATAGTCACTAGCTAGTCACTAACCTTTTTTGTTAGCTGTTTAGTGTCAGGAGGTAACATCAGGAAACATTATATTGACTATTTTGGAGGGCAATGACAAGTGACCTGCTGTATTCTGATGTTTTTGTTGGAGGACGTGCTCAAATATCCTAATGAACACTGGTAGAATATATTCAGTATTGTCACTCTGTGTGGTATGTTGAAGAAAATGTATTCAAGGCAATGTAACAATTCTTCCAAAAAAGTATTAGGCCAATGCAATAGGTCGCATTTGAATGTAATATGGAGGCTTGTTTCTTTCTTCAGCTTAAATACTGTTTCTGTGTCTGTGAGCAGTGGACCTGTGAAAAGGATAGGAGGCAGAAAATGTCCTGGGTCATGTTCATGTTTCAATATCCAAGGCAAAATCCAGGAATAGGGTATTTACCTGTGGTCCTCGACTATATAAGATAAGTAAAATGTAATTTCCCTGTGCAAATATGTGTGAAATTAAATACACAAAAAAACATATTTACGAGACTATAAGACCATATTTACTTACGTATTTTATTGCATGTTCAATGTAAGAGAGCAATATCACAAATGAATTTATGGCATTTCATGTCTGGGTGGTTCCACATTTCTGTGTGGAGGCAGCAAGGAAGGAGATATGGCGTAAGTAGTTCTCTATTGGCAGTGATATACCACTCTATCAACAGGCTGAGGGAGGGTTGTGATCGAAACAAGCCACAAATCGCCTTAAAGTACATTTTTATATCAATGATAAGTTGTAGATGATAAACAGGTTGGTTGCACTCTATTTAAATCTCATCAGAGCTTGGGCACAGAGTTTTCAGGGGAGCTTGCGCCACCCCCCACCCCCAAATGCATCACAAGTCGAGCCACTTACATGCCAACTCCTCCTGGTTTACAATCCATTTTGTGAGTTAGTCACATTTCCTAGTCTGGATCGCCTCATTCCGCCCTGAGACGTTGCCAACTACAATCGAAGTCCTTTGAACTTTAACCAGTCTACCTATTTTCATAAACTCATTTCCTATGCGAGGTGATGAGCACACTCATCAGTTGAACCTTCCAGGGGGGTGTTTTTCATATTTTTAACAATGCCTTTGAGCTTTTATAGCCATACCAACATCTAGAGTATAACTGGCATTCGATTTTCAACCCTCATATGCTGAAGTCATCCAGTGGGTGGTCAACATGAAGATATGTAAATCACTAGCTTCAATGAATATAAGTCGTTAAATGCTGCAGAAATGGCACATGGGGCTTAGGCAAGCCTTCAGAAGCAACTCAAACAATTGCCTGGAGTGGTGGATAAAATCAATACACTCTGAAGAATCTCCCACATTAGTCCTTCAGACTTCTTCTACCAGTGAAATTGTATCCAAAGGTTGAGAGAATGCTTTTATCATGTGTCCGTTTCCATCCACCAAAGCCATTCTTTGGTGGGACAAAACCTTAAAGGACAAATAAGCAAAAAAGCCTCGAATAAGTGACACTGAAAGAGAGACAAACAGGGAAACGACTGAATAAGTACTTCATTGGCAACTATGAATCTCTTTTCCAACAAATCTGAATTTCAAACATTGAAATCATACATCTGCACTTCTTAGATTAATGCAGAGCAATAAACAGTGATTATAAGCCCAATTTCCTCTGGGAGCCCCATGTAGTACTGTGAATATACAATTCACTTGATTGATCAGTCTGAATAAAAGGAAAAAACTAATCAAACTGTGACTAATGTCGAATAACTCCCTAATGGAGCCATCCATTGAATCATTTTGTGTACTTCCCAACATGCTCGACTTTATGGCATAATGTACGTCTTCATAGGGTGGTGAGCAGAGGATCTGATGGATCTGATGCAATACATTTATTCAGCTACAAACTTCCTATTACGGCACACAATAGCTGTCTGAACATCAATTTCAAACAACTTGCCACAAATAATACCACAGCGTCTGAGCAAACCTGACTACTGGGCATGAGTTACCTCTATATAAATGTATGTTAATATGCTGTGTATGGACTGTTACTACTACATACAGATGGGTGATAGATGTGTATACAGATGCTTCCATACAAGGCATGAATGGTTCAAGAATGAACCTGATGTGAATTATATGTTAAGGCCTTCACAGTCAACACACCCAACTACAGCTGAACCAGGAGGTCAAGCTGTAAACTGTCATGAGTGTTTGAAACAACAATGTGGGTTATAATTTTACCATTTTGCCTTGTTTTGACTTCAGGAATGGACAGATACAAAGTCTGGGTTTCAATATCAATAAGATCAGTCTTACAGTCTTATTTCAGATCACTCTCTGGGCATGTGAGCACTCCTCTTACTGTAGTGCTTCTTGATTTTCTGTTGCTGTTATTATGAATGCAGGCAGTAATCGCCTTGTTAGCTGAGTAGTGTTGTTATTTACCAATGTGATGAAGTCATTAACACATAATGGTTAACATAACTGTTTTAATGTTTGGTAAATCACTCAGTGATCATGAAACATCAATCATTAATCAAGATACAAGGATCTCCCCTACATAGTCATTCATTAGATGCTGGTATCAAGAAAAAGTGTGGGTGTTGATACCGATTGTAGATCTGATTGGCCTCGGGGTCTGACTGCTTGCATGTTGCCCTGTTAAACTTATTTTTAATGATGTCATCATGTTTACATATCTCAACAGTTGCTTTGGTGTGTACAAGGTTATCATACCCTATAGAACCGAAGCTGTGAAAATGATCTACGTTATCGTTATAAGCTGCTTTTTCCTTTAAGTACATTTGTATCCTGAGCAAATATCTGCTGTTTTAACTACATGTGTTTTGGTGTGTTGGTTTCCAAATCATCACTCTAGCTCATTTATGCCTGTTGTGCTAGAGCTTTTGAGCACAGTAGGTTAAATAATCATTTCTGATAATATTAAGAGCATGAAGAAACATCAGAGGTAGTAATCCAAAACTGATACTGTGGAGTAGATCTACTTTTATCTGTAAAGAAAACTCATCGTTCTGAAGCAGGCATGTTCCATAATAGAATAATAATTCCATAAATTGTTCATGAGGCTGCAGGTTTTCATTCCAACCAAGCAGTAGCACACCAGGCTTGACTCATTTTATCAACTGATCTGAGTCTCGAGACAGTTGATTGGCCGAATCATGGTGTTCATGTGTGCTCGTGATTGGTTGGAACAAAAACCTGCAGGTACAAGGCCCTTTATGAAATAGTTTGGACAGGCTTGTTCTAAAGTGACAAAAGAAAGAGAGATCTTCTGCCATTTAAATAATTAAACGTGTGTATGTTGTTGCAGTTTTTTCTCCTATTCCAGAAAAAGGGTTAGGGTTAAAAAAAAGTTGAGTGTGAAACTATGGACACTTCTCGCCCTCAATGGTCGCCATCTTAGCTACGTGGCAGAAGGGGAGGGATCACTTTTCAAACTGGAAAAATAATGGCCCAGGACATTGTAACTACAGTGAATATTGCCACATTATACAAATGCATTGCATTTGCAGTAAGCACCACTATACTGTTGTCACATATAAGCCATTGGGAGGTTTCTCGGGTTAATTTAGCAGTCTGTAATCATTTGGTACTGCGAACAATAACGCTAGCTTGCTAACAATAATTAGCTAATCATCATTTCTGGGAAGTGCGCTACAGCCGTGTTTGATTATAGACAACACTAACCTGTCGAAATTTGCATACTTCACAAGTGCATAGTGTACACAGTGTACTACACAGAAGTATGTAATTTGAGACACAGCAATAATCACATCCCCATGTTTTACAGTCACTGTACACTGCACTGTGTAATGTGTATTTACTGGAGACAGTGAAGATGTCGGGGCCAATCCTTTGCCACATTTCAGTATGAAGATCAATGAGCCAAACTCTTTACAAATTGAAAGGTGCCCTTTGAGGCAGACCTGTACTCATAAAGCTGTTAAGTCAAATCCTCCAAATCCTCCCCCAACAATAACAATAAAAACAGACTCACTTGCCGGACATCATGAGCACACTAATACATTAGTGCGCTCTGAGAAAAAATGACTCTCAAAGAGAATGTGAAGTAATCCTTACGTGTGTGTGTGTGTATGTATTAGTGAGTGAGAGAGAGCGAATGGATGAGAGACAGAGTGAGAGAATGGGAGGGGAAAAGGAGAAGGAAAGAGCAATTTGTACATCTCCGCCCACAGCGCTGCCAGCTCTGTGATGTGAGGGTCAGAGTGTGACTAACCTACTAGCTCTGGCTGGGCTGCCCTTTCTGTCTCGCTGCACCTGTTTCACCACATTAAACACTTCACATGTTCCTCGGGGTCCCAGCTCCTCACTGTTCTTTGCACTCAAACACAGTCTAGGAAAAAAAAAGAAAAAGAAGCCAATGCACACATTGGCCAATGCACAAGCACACATGCTAAACACACACACACACACACACACATACACACACACCCACACACAAATATAGGGCTACTATAGAATTAAGTGTGAATGAAGGTCGAGAATAATAAAGATGATGTATTGTAGTAAAGGTTATCCTGTCTCTAAGATGCTAATTGTTCTGTCAACAGTATTCATTTGGCAGAACTCCCAAAGGGCATGCATCCATTTGGTTGGTCCCGAGCAGATGGGTTCTTTCTTTTTCCTTTATGTGTAGGTGCCTGCGTGTAACAGTGATAGTTCCATGTTGATATGTGCTTTTATTTATGCACACGTCTGTATGCCAAAGAGTGCGAGTGACGAATAACGGTCTTCGCATCTGCATATGTTCTATGGATCCATTTGCTGCACTAAAGAGTGAGGGGCAACTGAAAAATAGGTTATGATGGATGAGATGTTATCAGCAGGTGCATTTCTAGGATTTAAAGGCACTGGAGGATTGTCACAGCCTGACAGGGTTCAAGCTGGTACAACCACACAATAATGCCTTAAAAATTTACCACAGAGCTGACACAGTATAAATATGATTAGCTTCATAAAGAGAAGATTCATTGAAGGTGTACTATACGATATCTAAGTCCAATTGGCATCATGCTTTTTGGACAAGGTCACAGTAATGAAGATCAAAGATGTGATCAAAGAATAAAATACACTCTTCCATTCAATTCAATTTGGTACAGAATATATCTGGATGAAGCTCGAAAGATATTGTTTCTCATATTCTTTACCACTGGTTGTCAATTTTAGTGATACGTGGCAATTATTTTAAATGGCAATAACTAAGTGGTCAATCAAGGTCTTAATCAGTATCTTTAAGTATATCTTACTGGATGATCCACAATTAATGAACCCCTTCTAACATGTTTTAAAATGTCAATAAAACACTCTACTTTGTGTCTCATATAGTTTTTCCACATAAAAAGTTCAATTACCTCATTAAAAAAAGGGAGAATTGTAACAAGCCCAGAATCTATGAATATGTAAAAAAAAAAAATCACATTTCAAAAGTTGAACTGCTGAACAAGATGTCGCATACTTCGCTGAAAAGTTTGTTCTCTGGAGACTGGAAACGAGTCGTGATGGCACAAATCCGCTTTAAACTCAGACTTTCGGTGACCACAGAGAAACTTTCCACTGTCAGCAGATGAGGGTGAAAGCAGCCTTCTAGTGTCAAAAGCTGCACATGCATCATTCTGCACAGTGAGGTTCAAACATCAAAGTAAAGCAAATTTAGAGGATTGTGGGAGTTATTGGCATGTCTGTATCTTAATAAGCCTTTACTGTGGTCTGTAGACTGAAGCCTCACTGCTCAGGCCGGTCACCATCTTATCTTTGCATGGAATGTCACCTGTTTATTTGAGGAGCATCCATGCTGCGTCAGCTACAAATTATTTAGATTATTCGAATAATGCTGAGAGCCTTAACTGAACTGGCGTCTTGGAGGTAACTGTGAAGACTGTGTTAAAGCACTGAATTTATCTACTTTATGGACGATGTAGGCAAGATGTATTCAGACTAGTGTGATATAGTGAAGTAGAAATAAAACATATATAAGGGACAAAATATATGAAAACATGCTTTTCATTGTATGAAAGCTAATTTCACTGCAGCATACAAAGAGACTTATAATATAACACATATATATGTTTAATTAATTTATGTTCACTCAGTTATAATCATCTTTTTTCCTTTCCCTTATTTTCTTTCTCATCTGTTTCTTTATGAACATAATACTCTTAATCATTGTTAACCCTTCTAACATCTAACTACAGATGAAACAGCTGGTGTTTGTATGGTGTTACAGATCTGATGATAATAGTGTTTATGGATATTTTTGGTGTGAGTTTACACAGTTTTATGCTATATCTGGCCACACAGCTTCCTTGCTCAAATGAATACTGTGCAACTTAAAGAAGTTAAACTGTATTTTTTTTTAGTGCTTACGTTAACATTTTACATGAGTTTTTAGAGAGATCTGTCCTGGGTGTTTGACTCATACAGCTGTACATCTAACACATTATCGACTTCACTTTATTATTGCTTTGTACTCACTGTCAGCGCAGCCTAAACGGGAACAGAAAGGAGCCACACCGTAATTATTTATCTTCATCAGTATAGCTTTTCTGTCCATTTCTCCTCTTGTTAATTCTAAGCCCGCCGTCACTGCTGTGGCTTTTCTTCTTACTCCGCGCTTCCCAAAGATCACCCGTCAATCAAACGCTTGAGCGTGATGTCTTATACCCTGGATTCTCTGTTGAGATTCTGTGGGTGGTAACCGCGTTGTCTACCGCTGCTAATTTTACTCAACTATTTATTCAAAAATAAATACACCCCCCCACCCCCCAAAAAAAAAAAAAAAAGAAAAAGGCATTTTATTTTGCATTACAATGAGTTCAAATGCAGATAAGGACAAAATAAATATAGCTGTAAGTTGTGTGAAGTGCTGGATGTGCTCTGTGGTGTTCATGCATACTTAAAAGACACAGTTCAGATGAATGACAAGAAGAAATAAGGTTGAGTCCTCAATTTGGCCACTGAATGTTCAGAGGCAGGGATGGAATAAATGGCTCCCAGTGGGAACAGTAGGTTAGTCCCTTTTCCACAGGCTTGCTTTCAGTTAAAGAGACCACTCTGTCAGAGTGTGGCCGGTAATGAGGGGCACACAGCGACACAACTCACACACTGTACAGTCTTAAGGTTAAATGATATGACAGTCTCTAACTAAGTCTTTTTTGCCTTAAAGGTCAGCTGAATATTTTATTGCCAGCCAGGCCTGACAGTGTATTGAAATGGTAATGTAAATACCACTACAGGACAGCTTCAGTGAGCGAGGTCCCTTGAAAGGTCAGCCAGTCTCCCCCACTGCTGCTTCCCTCATATTCATACACAGAAACACACTCGCGCAGACACGCTCGCAAACAATTGCTACATGGAGATGCGGCACAAAGGCAGATAGTCACTCAGATGCACCCGGTACAAAGATTACACACAAACACATGGGTAAGCGTGTTTCACTATCTGTGTACACTTTTTAAAATTAATTCCTCCCTTTTCATTTCCATTACCACGTGTGTTACTTCATTGCACAGTTTCATTTCGGAGCATCATTAGAGCACAAGACAATTTCCTGCTCCGAGTCCAGTCGTTGGACATGAAATGAAAATGAAAATGACTCTGATTGGCTGCTTTAAAAGATGTGACCTTAAGGGCAATATCTGAGGGTTGTGACTGGTGAGACACATTTCTCCTATAATGCAGGAGGTGTGTGTGTGTGTGGGGGGGGGGGGGGTGCAGAGAGTAATCTTAAAAGCCACATTTCATCACAGTGGGAAGGTTTCAGAGGTGGGAACAGAGAGCAGAAGGTAATGCAAATATAGGCTCAAATTACTTAGTTGTAGGCGTTTTTCTGTAACATTGTGTTAGCTCTAATTGGTGGAGCTTCTTGATGTTAATGGTGAATTGATTCTGGTAGGTGGAAACTATGACAGGTTCTTAATGCTGGAGGAACAAAGCTACAGTGACATGGTAGCTAAAGGTCTTTGGTGCATTTATTCTATTTTGAAAAGAAAAGAAAACGTGTGGGTGCTAACTTTAACTTCGACTGTGAGTTTGAGTGAGTCAATTCTTAAACAATAATAGTGTCAACAAAAGTCACTGGAAAACTTCCGTATTGCGCAAAAGACTGTCAACACCTACCAAGAAACCATGTGTTGTCAGCCAATTCCCATTCAAAATGACTAAATCACTTAGTCCAAATGTAAAGGGGTGTAGTCACTGAAAATGTGTTTCTAGTGTAAATATCTATTACAATTCTTAACAAGTGATGTTTAAAGTCATATCTTAACTCTCTATTGCTCGGTAACTAACTTCAACAGCGCAGCATTTTTACTAAGTTCTAAAGTCACTACGTTCAACATACTACATAAGGATTTTTTGGCCTCTTAGGCACAGCAGAAACAAGTTGTGAACACAACATTGACATATTTAGCTACACTTCATTGGCTCCCATTATACAGATATATTTAGTATAGATTTTAAGGTTCTTTTACTTGTTTTTAAAGCTCTACATCACATACTAACTGTCGTTTTACAATCCTCCACGAGCTCTCAGATCATCTACTGCTGGGTTTTTAAATACACACATGGAATACTCTAATTACTTAAACGACACGTTTATTTTAACTTTAATTAGTGCCATTTTAACTTATTTTCACTAAAAGTCTGATTTTTACAAATGATCTGATTTTATTATTTATTTTGTGTAATTGCTGTTGTTTTATTGTATTGTATTTCTATTTTCCTCTGTAAAGCACTTTGAGCTACATGAATGAATGTATGAAAGGTGTTCTATAAATAGAGTTTATTATTATTATATATTTTTCTTTATGGTATAACATACTTATTAGCAAATAAGTTGCTTATTTACACAGTTATGAAGTGACATTGTCATTCATTTGGAGTTTTATGGCCACCTGGTGAAGATTAATAATTACTCTCTTTTCCCTCTGTTTTTTCTCTACCGACTCCTGAGGGACATATCTGGCTTTTTAGCTGCTAAACGCGTGACTACGTTCACCAGCTAGTCGCTAATTGTGTCTGTTTGTCATTTGGTGCTGAACAGATAGTGTACATTGGGTGTTTTGAGCTTTTTCAATGAAAACAATGGTATGAAATCACTGAGAATGAAGCAGAATAGTAAAGATGCAGACAGGAAAGATAAACAATGAGCTGCAACTTCCTATAAAGCTCTGTAAAAATGAAAGCGGCTGCAGACAACTTTACACACGAGGAAATTATAAACAAATTTATTACAGATGTTTTAATGTCATTAGTTACCCCTGTGCTAGTAACAACATTGCTATCAAGTATGAATTGCACACTGAACATTTGTACAGCGATCAATGTGGCGAAATCCTATAATAAATTTCATACACTCGCCATTAATTGGACCCTTACAATGCTTGAATTGTTTCTGAGCAAGTAAGTAAATCAAATAAGGCTGAAAATGTACCACTTAGTACATTTGCGCATGAGGTTTACTGTTATTAATATTCAGTTTCTGAGAATGTGTGTAAACTATTAGAACTTTGTCACATATTAATTAGCACTTTTGTATGTGTATTTGTAACATTACATTTTTCATTATCATACTCATTATTCACATAATAGCCAAAATTAAGTTCTCATATTAAAATGCAGTGTTATTCAGAAAGAGTGTGCCTACACTGATTGTGATATAAGGCTAAATGATACCAAAAATATTCCTTTTTAATCAGTGTTGAGTACAAGCCAAATAACAAATGAGACTGTTGCAAGTTGATTACAGACTTTTCCCCCTCAAATTATAAAGGTCTACACAAATGTAAGAAGCTGAATATATTAAACTAAATATACTTATCTGATTTGATTAGTCTCAATATATTATCTATTAAAGCTGTCATCTTTTGTGACACACAGTTGTATATAACATCGCACAGTCAGCGGTTGACGTTTTATAATAACTTTCTTCCAGAACTCCTGACATGTTGGGAAAATATTCTTTTTTTAAAATTTTGTTTGAATTAGTGCACTAATGTGTGATAATAGAAAGAGTGCAGATGTATGCATTAGTGATGAGACAGTAAAGACTATTAATAACAATATATCTCTATCTATCCATTTGCAGATCAGTTGGGCTCTCTTTTCAAGGTTTCAATGACTACCATTCATTATATCAAAAAGTCATTCATTTATATAACCCTCACAGATCATATTCAGTTCTCTAACAAAACATAAAGATGTTTCCTTTGAAGAATTAGTCGTTTATATTATTTTCTCTTTAACTGACCTGCTGCACAATATATAGTTAAGAGTGTGATATGTGGAAAGTGGATAAGTAGTAGATAGTAACGTGGTCGTTTTGTCAATAGACAGGCAATCATTAATGTTTTACAGCCACATTTTAATCCTCTCAAAATGGACGGCCTCATCGCCCTCTGTTCAGACACACACACACACACACACACACACACACACACACACACACACACACACACACACACACACACACACACACACACACACACACACACACACACACACACACACACACACACACACACACACACACACAGTGCTCTCCATTCTCCATCCCTCTCTTCATCCCTCACCTCCCTCCATTTGATATTGTCTGGGGTCAGCAAAGCTTCCTTTGCTCTCTTCCTCATGGATGCGTTCCAGTCTGAGTTTCCACATATGCTAGGTGGTAGTGAAAGTTGCTGACGCTGGTATAACAATGTGGAGCCCCGTAGAGCACATCTGTGATTTCAGCTCTCACTGAGACCATGCTGCGCAGCAGAAATGAACCTACTCTTGTACACACTAGTGAGGCTAGAATAAGAAGTCAGTTTTACACAAATGCCACCAAGTTTTTCTTTCTTTTTTATTGATCCTTGAAGCTGCACTAAAACACTGCTGCAAGAAATATGAGCCACCGCCTCCCTACTACCACTGCCGATTTGGCTTTATCCTCATAATGAATCTCTGATGGCATTTATGAATGTATTTTACTTTAAGGAATCAATGAATTAAATGTTATAGAAGTTAAACTTTCAAAACTTTAGCTTATAAATGGGATCCTTCAGCCCCTGTGGTATGGAAGAACCAGGTTTAAAGTAACATGGTGATTTTCTGACATGACTGACTGCATCAGCACATGCAGCATGCAACACTTACCAGAACTGCAAAAATCACATAGATACATCATACCTTTGTTGAGTTTTACCTGAAAACTGTTTTCAATCATGGTAAGTTAATTCACTCAAGGGTAGGGATTGGTATTGTTTTAAAAATGATGATACCAGTACCAATCCAAGTACCCTTAAAGTGATACCGATACTAAGCATCAGAGTACTTCATTTGATACCCATTACACATTTTGTGCATTGTCCTTTATCCGCTGTAACAGCCGTGCAATGTAGACACACCTTAGAGTGTTTAGGTGTCATCTTGGCTGCTGAACTGCTAACTCAAATTCACTGTGACGAGTTATAGCTGCTGTGGCAGTGGGCCAATCACATGTAGCATTAAATTAAAGAATGCTAGCATTGATTGGCTGTGAGCAAGTCCATACAAATAGTCCTATTTTCTAGCTCTGGGTGCAAAAAGGATGGATTGCAGGTATCGTTTGACGGGAAACGTTTCAATACTACTTGGTATCAATCTATTTTGGTCGATACCTTAAAGCTATTGAGTACTGATACCCAGCCCTATACTCAAGGGGTATATATATTTTTTTTTTTGAATGAAAAGTTAAGGTCATTGTTTTATGTTTCATTGTCATGATCATTTGATCAACTGTAAATTATTTGGTGTGATCCAATTTAAGGAAATGCAATGTGTTCATGGGCTGATCTACACACAAATCCAAATATGCATCATTGATCTATGTTTTAAAGGTGAAATTTAAGTAATTTATTTATTTTTTTAAAATTAAGGACATATTGTGTTTGCAATTATATATAAACAAGAACTTTGTCAGAAATCTTTAAAATAAATGATTCAAATGTATACCCGCTGCATTACCTTTAACCAAACCCTGTGTTATGTGTGTCTGGACTGACAGGGTAGAAAGTAACAATGTGCAACTTCCTTTCAAAGTCAAATTATACTGAAGTCATCCTACATTTGTACAACATAGCAGCTGCTATTGATAGATTGAGACCACACATGAGTTATTAATCACAATACAAAGTAGTTTCTGTCTTTAATCTTTCCTTTATAAATGATGTTTATCTGAAAACTTCTGTCCTAGTTGTCCCTTATCCTTTGATGTACAGCATTACATAAAAACCGGGGAGGTAAATATGAGTATGCTTGTGTATTTTACTGACTTCACAATAAACATCTCTTGTTATTACATGAACATTCTGGTTTTGGAAACCAGAAGTGAGCATAGCAAATGCTGGTCTCATCCTTTCAGCATAAAACATAAAACATGTGCTCACAGCTACAGTACAGTATGTTAGAAGTGAACCAATCAGCTGTGCAGGATCAAGCAGAATAGTTCAGTGGTTTGGATAATATAATCTGTGTACTCTTTTAAAACTCATTGGTATAAAACTATGTCTGCCAGCATTACAGCACAGTAAAATGTTATCATATGTATGTGTTAGGAATGAAAAGCAAGAGTTGGAAAAACTAACTTTCATTAAAAATTCAATTTCCTCACAAAAAGGAAAGACTTTACAGGCTTTTTGACCACTGGTAGCAGTATGGAGCAAGGTTTTTATGAGTGGGTGCTTGTTTTGTTTTGTACTGTGCATTAGCAAGGACGCCATTTTCATGCTATTACACTAAAATGTGCAAAGAAGCTAAGCCATGTTTCCGCAAAAGGCAGTAAAGAAGAAAACTGCTAGCTAAGAAACATGGACATAAACAACTCATGATTTAAAATATTTAGAAATGATTGCCTCAAGGATAAACACTGAATGTTAACTCTTGTTTAGAAGAAAACTCCACAGGGCACCTTTAAGAGTAAAAATGATTTTTAAAATGTTTATAAAAAGTTTGGCCACTTTGATGCATCAGAACAAGCTGGAAGCACTTACATTTTATCCCTTTATGAAGTTTTTGTGGTTAACATGTTAGCATAGTATTGTATTGTCTATTAACATATGTTGCAGACATTGAGGACATTTTATATTGAGTCTGTTTCACCAGACTCACCAGCGTATTCACCAGCTAACAACTAACTTTATTCATCTGCTGTTTGGTGCTGTGCAGGTAGTTTTTATTATGGTGAATTTATCACAGAGTATTTGTGAGAGCTGCCTGCTGTGACTGAAAATCAGGTTAATGGTGTGAGATAATTCACAGTTCAAAAAACTCCTTATTGATCTTATACTGACCCTTTATGCAGCCCCTCAGTTCAGCCTCTGTGTGAAACAGACCATTTTAGCTCCTGTCTCTTTAAGGGTCCCCCTCCTAAGCCCACTCTGTTCTGATTGGCCATGTTTTGAAACTTTGAAACTCTTTTTTAACATGGATATTTGACATCATAACATATATGAGAAACTATCTGAAAATCACCTACATCATGATATCTCCCCTTTAAATGGGGAGATACTGATACTGTTTTAAGAAAATGATTTGTAAAATTATATTTAAACAAGAATATAATGATTCAAAATTGTTTATACATACAGAAAATAAGTGTTTCCAAATTAGGCTGGACCTAGAAACACCAGCAAACCATCTTTTCCCTGTTCCTCCCAACAGCAGCTCAGTGGCCACACATATTCAGATCAATAAGACAAATAGGGATGGTCAGAAAACAAAGAGTGTGCCGCCCAAGAACTCCATGAACCTATTTATAACTGAGGCTTTGTCCATCGGAATAATGATCCCACAGCAAGGCTGAGACATCTCCCCAGGCTGGGATCCATATCCTTGTTAAAGCTGCCACCACTGCAGCCAAAAACATGCCAGGAGCAAGAAAATAACCCCTTGCAGTGGCCTCTGTCATGTCTTACACATTATTCAAACATGCACTGTGGGCTTCATCAATCTTCTGAGTGATGGAGAGGTTGTTTGTCTGTTTGAAACTCCAAAAACTTGACTTCATCAAACTCATTATAAGCACTTTTTAACTTCGGGGAGAGAGAGCATGAGATTCTGTGGAGATTTGGTTATTGTGGAAATAATTCCAAATATCTAATTTATACAGGCTAAGTAAAGTAAAAACAAAATACATTTTAGAGGAATGGCTCAATGTAAATGTTTCATTTATGCACAGAGTAATGTGGTTTTCAGGGAAGATGAGGCACTTAAATATTAGTAAATTCGATAGATGGTCTCATCCAGTGTGGTCCCTATGAGAAACCAAACGCAGAAAATTGAATTACATACTGTACGTTTTTGTCTTTATTTCCATAATGTGGACCTTTAATGGAATTACTTCACTAAGAGCAGGATTTTCATTTATCATTTGAAATTCAGATGGGTGCATTGTGGGAAACTTGCTGACAAAATTGAAACACATAAAAGTGAAACACAAGGCTGTTTCAACCCATTTAATTAGAGACAGCAGAGGAGAACAGAAAGGGAGCGAAGGCATAAAGACATTCAGAGTGTGCTTATAGAGGAATATTAATAATCACTCTTTTTTATAACAATGCAGTGGAAAATTAAGACTAAATACTCTGCTTGATCTCTATTATGTCGCTATCATTTATGTTGGGGCAAACACACAGTGCAGGACAAAGCTATTGGATTTATAATGCATCAAGCTAATATACTCGCACAGTCTAATCATTAAAGCCAAGGCCAAAGCTTTGACATATTGATCATCCAAGGATAATTCAGGGTTAATGTGACTGTTTTTTTCTTTCCTCCAGCATTCTCTATATGTTTGCATTTTTATCACATTTAACTATTTGAATTAGATTTTTTGTCTTGTTTTTTTTCTTTCAGTGCAGAACTTTTAGGGGACTGTACACAAATTATAAGGGTGGGGGTGGGTTTGAGGTCAGAAAAACAACAATAATCTCTATTTAATGTATCTCGTAGAAGAACATCAATTTCAGTTTTGACAAAAAATGGACAGATTTTTATACTTAGCTGTAAATGAAATTAATCTCTTTAAAGAACATTCTGTTTTTTTCAATAGCGAATTCTAGCCTTCAGTCCTCTGTGCTGTATACTGAAAAACGATTAAAATTATGCAGCATGTTCTTTGTAGCTGTCTCCAAACAAGATATGATAACCACTGTTTTCAGGGACGACGAAACACGTCACCCAGGGCAACAGTGTGGCTCATTGATGTGTTTTTAATAGTTTCTGGATAACAGTGGAGGTCTACGCCAGTGGAATATGATATATCACACTTTGGATACACACCAAATACTTGCGAATAGGCAGCTAAATCCTTTAAGCTTAAACACTGTGTTGAACTGAGATGTTGGGTAGTTGCAGTTTTTCTTAATCAAGAGTACGGTCCAAAGCGCACATTAGTAGCCCTGGTGAGGGTCTTTCTTTTAAAGTCAAACATAATGTGTAGACCCCTTCCCCATCCCAGTAATTTTCATACAGTCCCTAAGTCAAATAATATCTTGGAAAGAGTGGAAAGTTAGAATGATAAATTTCCGACACTTGGGGTAAGGACCACTGCAAATGCAAGCTCATCAGAAACATTGCTGCAAATGATCACTCTCTGATAATTTTAATAATAGCTTTTGGCATACAAATCATACTAGACCTTTGAAATACACATAAAGACAGACACTGATGGATGCTACGCAACACGAAAAGTGATTCTGCTCTGAAAAGTGGCGTGTACAGGGTGCAGCACAGTGCAGAGACAGAAGCACTTTGCATACTTACCCAATCAGTGGACGCTCACTTCAGTTCTGCTCTGCTGCTTGGTGCACCAATTCATGGCACATCTTGGAGTCATCTAAGTAATCAGTTAGGCCCTTCCACCCTCCTCACGCTCCCAGAGCTGCATTTAGAGAGTGTCAGCCATTTAGACCTAGAAGAACACAATTAAAATGTTAAATGTGAAGCTAAACACTGTGCTTTACCCTTCTGCAGTGATCACAGTGATGAAAGTTATAATTCAGTCTGAAATCAGCTTTTTTTGTAGCTTTGGACAAATCATTGGATTCATCAGATTTCCCATGGAAAAGCAATCAAACTGCAATTATCACAGCTTCATATCATGTTATTGGTATCGAAAGAATGTTTTACATTTCCCTTCCACTTTCTATTGAGCCAATAAAGACAAAGAAGAATTTCTTTCAAAATCTGCAAAATAAAAATGTTTTTCCCACTCAATCATAGAGTCACTTCATTTTGAGCTGAATACATGCAAAATCATGAAAGGGGAGCAATATAAACTTCTGATGAATCAGGAAATCCACATAGAAACAAACCAATGTACCCATGATTTTCTTTCACACAAACATTAAATATCCAAAATGCCAAATAAAGAAAATGCAAAATAGTGAGCATTTTCATCAACTGCGGTTACACTAAAGACCATGTTCCAAACATGCAAGCATTTGGTCTTGACTGGAGGAATCTAACTGTGGGTTGTAGCAGTAAGCCGATGCTGTGTCTGTGGTAGAGAAAACACAAACAGGCAAAATTGGTCTCAATCAACATTCATTTTTACTGTGTTGCTTTTAATTTAATTATTTCTACAACATCCACACTGTACCTAACTAAACAGTTTAATGGTTAAAATTTGACTTCTGTAGCTGTCTGTCCTGGTTGATTTCATTTTCAAGCTCATGTTATTTTTGCAAGCCCCAGATTTCATTCGACATGACACATGTAGCAATTGGGGGGCGGCAAACACGCCTAGAGCAGCCCCTCTCAAAAAAACTGTAGACTAAGAGGATTCATCACGTTGCATTGTTTCAGCACATTGTTTTAGTATGTTTTAATGCTTCACATTACATGAATAAGGACACTGGATTTTTTTCCCTGAATCACGCTCATTATGCATATGCATAAATCTCCTCTACACTCTTTGAATCCTGTGTATGAAAAGGCAGCCTCTGCCAGGAACAACAAAAGGCCCTGTATGGAACATCACTTCAGCAGTACCAATACACTTAATGGCTATTACATGTCAAAAATGCTGGTCTTGAATAGTATTAAAAATTAGGTTCTATATAATGTAAATTAAAGATGCTATCGTCAATATTCATAATAGCAATGTGTCAAATGATAATGTGTAAGAAGTGTTGTTTGTATAGTGATGAGAATTATCACCTGACTCTGCAGCTCCCCTCTGCTTTACAGAGCTTTACAACCAATTTTAGCGCATTGTTTAGCTGTCCTGCTACAACTTTACTATTTTGTTTCACTCTCAGCGCTCTCATAGGCATGTTTTCAGCCGCAGCAGGTAGCTATTTTTCAGAGGAAAGCTCTACAACTCATTGTACACTATCTGCTCAGCACTAGCTGGTGAACATAGCGGAACGTTTAGCAGCTTAAAAGACACATATTTCCCTCAGTCAGAGTGAATATTGCTCTTACGATCATCAAATGGACAGGAACACGACTAAATGAATGATAATGTTGCTTCGTAACTGCTGGATGTGTAAATAATCAACTATTTGCTAACAAGTTCAACATATCAACTTAAAAGGCAGAATTGTGTTCACAACTTGTTTCTGCTGCCCCCAAGTGGCCAAAAAAACAGTTATTGTAAGCTTAAGTATGGTTTAAGTAAGGAAACAACAACTTTGTTAAGTTTAATGTATGATATATAGTCATAAATATTTTTTTTAAATGTGTTTAAACTAATAGTATAAAAGGAAAATGACTGGTGCTGGCGTATAGACAACGGCAAATACAGTACTTACATTTATATGATGGTTGCACTAATTCCTGCATGAGACTAAATGTTCTGGCTGACAGTCGATTCAAAACATAATTAGTGATGCAGAATAGATATGATGTGATATTTAGAAAACAAAGGCATGAATAGCTGCATGTTCATGTTAGCAGTATGTTCAATTTATTTCCAAGATGCTGACGTAAAGTGGTTGGAAGCGATTGCTATATTAAATTCATAAAACCAACTAATATTTAGTTTACAACTTGAAATTTCCAATTTTAGAAAAAGCAGCTTCTTTGAAACTCTTTATACCTGACTTCAACAAAACTGAATGCTTTCAACTTCCAGAAAAGGAAAACTGCTACAGAGGAACACTTCAAGTACAACAGTTTATCACCCCAAAGGTGTCATGTTCATACAGGATGATCATCATCACACTACCATTACACATAACAGCATGTCAAATTGGCATCTGTTGAGTAGGAGCTCCACTCCTAGAAGTTTAGAGGGGCCTGTATGCCTTATTGCAGCCTTGAACTGTAAAGCAGAGGCCATGTTTTATTCAGATTTCAGAGTGAGGTGGAATCGGGTTCCCTTCACTTCCATCTGCAGCTAAGAGATAGCCAGGGATTGATGCACAATCAAGGGAGAAGGGTTTCAGTGTAGTGGAAATAATTTCTCTCTCACTCTTTCTCTGCTTTTTTTCTTTTCTTCGTCTCAGTTGCTCCCAAAAATCAGCAATGTTCATGTACTTTCCTCCTGCCTGTCTGCATATCTTTACCTTTATGTGTCTCTCTTTCTTTCTTTCTTTCTCTCTCTCTCTCTCTCTCTCTCTCTCTCTCTCTCTCTCTCTCTCTCTCTCTCTCTCTCTCTCTCTCTCTCTCTCTCTCTCTCTCTCTCTCTCTCTCTCTCACACACACACACACTTGACTGTAGATGGTTCAGGCTGACTTGTGTTACTTGGGGAAAAGGGCCTGTGAGTGCATGCTGCTCATTTTGAAAGAAAGGGGAATCTAGAGTGTCTATTACCTGAAAAAGAGAAAGAAAGGGGAGGTAGTGTGGTGGAGTAAAAGAGGAAGACGAACAGAGTGGAAAAAAATGAGAGGAAATAGGAGAAAAGGGAAAAAAGGTTTTTGAGCGTGGAGAAGTTAAGGAGTGCCATTGTCCCCAGGGACATAATTAGGTCTGAAAAGGCTAATCATTGGACATAAAATACAACCTCTCTTCCTGTATTAACACATAACCTCTTCCCTTCACTGCCGGGGGGGATGGAGGACCCCGTAATCATTTATCTGGTGTCACATCACTTCCAAAGAGCTTATGCGGAGGGCTGGGACAAGGTGCTTTGAGGCAAAATCATCTGCGTCAAAAGCTTCTGAGGATCAAACGCATTTCCATGGGAATGCATAACCGGTGCCTTTTCTCTCTATCTCTTCGAAGATCTAGCCATTAGAGAGGAGGTAAAGTGAGGGGTGGAGGGAAACATAGAAAAAGCAAACGTATACGTCTGGCAAATTAGTAAGCCTCATATGTTCTGTCTTCCTGTTGTACGGCATGAATGAGATTCATATCTGGCTCCTGGTTCGGTTCCTGTGATCCCCTGCTGTTCTGTTGCACGGTAGGTATCAGCCATTTGCCAGCTCACCGGGGCGTCTTTAGATCTGTCTCCCAGTGGCCATATTGTAAAATAAATGATCTCAGGGTGAGAACATATTTGTAATGACTAAAACATGCAGTGGTTATAAAAGATTCAAATGGAAATTTTGGTTTCATCAATTCACACTGTTTGAGGACATTAATTGATTTTAATGATGCATGGATCTGAGATGAGTCAATAAAGTGTTTGGAGCTCAGTGGAGTTGACCTCAATACTGGATGCTGTCAGGGTCAACATAACAGCAAAGTGTAAACTTGACAGAAATTCAGCTCAACCAGCATTCTGTGTCTCCGGACGGCAACATTTGGCCTGTAATAACCTTAACCCTCTTCAGTGTTTGCCCCATTCTATCTCTCCGTCTCCGTGTCTGCCAAATTCTCTCAATCTTCAAATACTTCTTTCTGCCTATACTTCGCCGCAATCTCACCTCCTGCTGACTCCCATCGGCCCTGTCGCGTCTTCTCTCTCCTTCTCGTAAAATACAATATTTATCTCAGTCTGTTTGAGTTCACTCACCCTTATCATTGGGTGTGCTCCCCCTGGCTCTGAGGTGGATTAGTCTAGGACTCATTGACATTACATTGTTCATGAAATATGCATATCACGATCAAAGGTGATGGCAAGAGAGACGGCATCTTTACAAGAGCTCACAACCTGGAGTTGATGTGCTCCTTGAAATCATGAGCGATGGTGGATCACATTGTGATAGGCTGCGATGTTACAAATAAATGACTTGAATAAGACATCTGAGTCGATGACTGTGTTAGTGTACGAGCAGAAAGATTAAAAGAGGGAGATGGAGAGAATCGATGTATTTATTTCCCGTACACATTGATTTGAATACTTGAATTTTGATTTGAATTTAACGGTATTGATAGTTTATAAGAGAGCCCAGCTGGAAGTTAGTTGCAGTCATCTTTTTTTTTTACCTGAGGCTTTGGACAGAAAAAACCTGCCAACTCTTTCATTTCCCACATCAAAACATCTCACAGGATGAATAATACATTTGGGGGGGAAAGAATATTTGGTTTACACCAACAGGATTACAAGCCAAGGAATATCAATATGCTGTACATAGAAAGTCTGTGAAGGTAGTTTCTACAATTTAGTATATAATATTAAAAGTCTGAAATGTAGAGAAAGATTTATCATGATAGTTCATGGCCATTCTTATTAAATGCCTGTGCAGAATGTTAAGGTAAGAGTCAAGCTATGAATTTGAAAGAACACCGAGAGACTATAGCCATGCCAGCAGTTCTTTGAGGCTTTATTTTAGGACAGTGGTGCTTTGAGCTAAATGCTGTTCGTATACATGCTAACATGCTCACAATTACAAAGCTAACGTGTTTATCAGGTATAATGTTTATGTCAACATTTGCTAAATAGCACTTGAAACAAAGCTGAGGCTGATGGGAGTATCATTAGTAAAACTTTGGCCTGGTGATGTTGCTAAATGAAAAGTCCAGAGACCACCAAGGTTTTAACAATTAATCGTAAGCACAAGATAAATGTCTGTACCCAGTATAACTCATCCAGCAGTTGTTGAGAGATTTCATTCAAATACAACTAACCCTAACCCTCACCCAACCCACCGATCCACCCAGCAAATCTTAAGATATTTCACTGGATATGTGAAAAATGTACACATTTTAATGCTAAACCATCCAAAATGTGTTGAGATATTTCAGTCTGTTGGATCAATTGACCAATACACCAACATTACCATCCCTAGAGCCATACCAGCATGGTTACAAAATATACTATAGCCTCCAACAACAGAACCATTCTGATCATTTATTGTATGCTTCAATATTGAATAGGGTTATTTGTGTTACTGTTCTATTACTATTGTTTAAATTTAGTGCCAAGTAAGTTGCCATGCAGAAAAGGCTTTTTTTGATTTGCTTTCCTTTGATTTGTCTAAACTTTCTTGCTCTGGGAGTGTTGCTTCACATAGCAAACTGCACCCATCTGTCACATAAGTTAAACTACAGGCAAATGACGGCTCTAAATAGTTTTCTGGCAAAGATCTGTGCACAAACAGACACTACAAACACAGCACATTGCAGTTGGATATATATCAATATGAGTCTTTGTCAACTTGGCCTAGACTGAACTGGCTTCGAGGATATATGTTTTGTCATTTTTAGGCTAAAACAACAGTAACATATGCCTAAACCTTATGATTCTAAATGGACACTGGCATAAAAGATGTTCCTGAATAATTCTGAACACTAAAATACAATGTCAGTGAACCAGTGTCTAGTGATTAGCTTCTGGATATCTGTGTATATGCATGCTGACCACTACCATCATTCCTGATTGCCACCGAATCAGCTGTTAAATGACACATAACCAATAACTGATCATTACCTCTTTTATTGCACACACAAATCGGCTATCCTTTTTGTTTTCCCCTCAAAGAAAGTGGTGCATCATTACTTCATGATTACCTTATCATTACTTACCAACGCTGCTTTCCCTCAAGTAGAACGTCAGTCATACTCATTACCTTATTGTGTGTGTGTGTGTTACCAATGAAACAGAAAAAACATGATCACTTAAAGCCTCTGTGCTCTTACTGTATTGCTACAGTTATCACTCAAAAATAGCAAGCATTTGTTTCTGTGAAAACACTCTGGATTATCATTTTAAAATCCAATTATGGCTCACAGTGATATAATGAGAGGTCCTCGTTGCTGTCTAAGATGAATAACAAGTAATACCATCAGAAAGCAAAGTATCGGTTTAAGCTTATAGGCAGTCTGAAAATGAAGGGTAATTTATATGATTGGAGCTGTTAAACATTTGTGTGTGGTAACTAATAAATACCGTTAAATTGTAGGAGCAAACAGACTATCCTTGTTTTTCTTCCAAACAATGTAGAAAGCATTGAAAATGTGTACACCTTTTACTCCATTGATTTCTACAGTTTACTGTCATTACAGCTATGCTACAAGGGACATTGACGTTCACATTTTCTGAAATCAAAACTAAGATGTGACAGAAAATGGTTTAAAGTAAGGCTTTAACTGAAGATCCAACAGTAGAGAAAGGGAAATGAAAATGTAAAGGTTAAATTTAAATGATTGTAATGACTGATGATGATGATGATGATGACTGAGTGAGATATATGCAGGGTGACAAATATTAAAATTCAGAGTTTCTGAACAGATTAGATTTTCACATTTAACACACTGCCTTCAGTGATTCATATCAAGATCAGAAACTCCTGGAACCCAAAAATGCCCCAAACCAGCCTGGGAAGGATGTACTCCACATGAGGTCATACCATTATGTGTGCACCAACCAAAGAGCAAGGTACATGACATTGATCACATGTATTTGGTAGATGGTAGATGTTTTTATCAGCCATACAAGCACCTTGGCTCTGAGTAAGTCAATGTCTGGCTTTTTGTCTGTCTGTCTTACCACCACTTTGGTCTTGACAGAAATATCTCAACAACCATCTGATGGATGGCCATTCCATTTTGTCCAGACATTCATTGTACCCAGAGAGTACTTCTAGTGCTATCACAAGGTTGACATGTATGGTTTTGAGTCAAATGTCTACACAACTATTAACATGGCATTCTGTTGGGAAAATTGAAGGTTTAGTTTTTTTTGGTCACGGACAGTGCTACGTGAGTAGCTACTGAGGATTGAACCACCAACCTCCAATAAATGCACCTTAGCTACAGCCACCACAGTTAGAGAGAAGAAATCAAGAAATAGCATTGTAATTTTGACATGTGAGAGAAAAAGTACAGCAGGTGGAATAAAAAAGTAGTATCAGGGCTTATGATGGACAGTTCTTTTCTCTGACAAGAAAATTAAACAAAACAATTTACTAGGTATATAACTTCCAACAGGGTGTCAAAGCAACAACAAGATAATGAACAAAGATAATCCATGCATCTGCTCTCGAGGCTGGCTCTGTAGTCCAGCAGGGACAAGCTTCCTTCATCCTACGTGCAGCTGTGAGGGGAACCGGCCCAGCTCAGGAATTTATTTTGGTTCCAGCAGTTATTTGGCTGAAGCAGAGGCAGCGGTGCACCGCGGAAACGGTAGGACAGTTATGGTGCAATGCTGTTGGCTGAGCTATCCACCAACAGAGGTGCTAATTAATGCTAATTGCAAAAGGGGGTCAATTATACACTCCATGGTGCATGATTAGGACCACCGTGTAAGCGACCAATGAATCAAAACAACAGCTATCCTCTCCTCCGCTGAAACCAGAACACAAAAACATATTAGTGTTGAATTAAAGGCGTAATAAGTGTTTTTTTCCCCTTTTTTTTCTCTTCTCAGTAGAAAATGACCATCATATTTCTTCCAGGGTAATGGAGTTGTTGTAACTCAAAACCAATCATTTAACAGTTACTTGATTCTGTGCACAGATTTCTGGCTTTTAAAACTCACTTTCCAGACTGTACTCTTGTGGTTTGAAACAATAACTATACACCCACTACAACACCGAGACAATTAAAGTCGCCCCTGGCCCCCACCTACCTGCATTTCCACCTGCCTGGTAACAGAAGATGCTGCGACAAACAGAAATTCACCATGGAGATGCAATACCTTTATTTAAAATACTTCCTTTTTTGCATGAAGAGTAGCTGGCTTGCTTTCTCCTCTACCTTACAAAACTTGTGACTTTACTGTCATTTTAATTTGACGTGTAGCCACAGATGACGCCAACAGTACAGATGGGGAAAGTTTAACCTAACAGAATGTCATAGTTTGCTGAATTAGTTTTGGCCACATAGTCATTCATGTCAACTAAACTTTGAAAACTGCTAGCTGAATGAATTAGACCAGCAGCTGAGACCATATGGTGTTTACGTGGTTTGGCAGTTCAGTGACCAATGGTGAAAACACAAGATTGGTTAGACCATTAGTGTGATTCTTTTTCCAGTATAGAACACTTAATGGGGCCCCAAGAAACTTTGAGACAGTCTGCCTTTAATCTTTCATGATTTTCATTATCCTTTGTTTCAGAGAAGTCCACTTATTCCAATACATATAGCTGCACCTGATCTCACTGTTTACTTTGATTTTCTTTTGTAGTGATGTTGTGAAAATGTTTCTCAGCAACCTCAGAAGATCAAAGTGGACTAAATTAGACATGTAAACACTGTTTGATGGAACTTAATTAAAAAGTTACAGTTAAGGTTATCCTGCCTGAATAAGTTCAATCGTAATGAGGGAATAATTTCATATGAAAAAGAAATGGGTTTATTTGTGAATTCTGCTGGGACTTTGTTGTTGAGAGGAAAGGTAAGAGAACTATTTGTCTAAGAGAAATTACACCAGGCCTTTTTTTTTTTTTAAATACAGTGATATGTATAGTATGTTTGTAGAGGCTAATGAACTAGTTTTATCTGACACAAAGCCTTTTAGAACACAGATGTGAAATGGATTGTAGACATCTTTCAATATACTGTAGTTCACATCTGAATCATACGGCAGCAGAGTGGTGTATGTGTGTATGGGTAAGCATTTGTATGTAATGCTGGATTTTCAGCTGTGCAAAAAGGGTTCTGGACCCCCTGCAGGGGCCTCAAAGATGCCAGATTCCCAATTTGTCTGTAACAATGCACTATGAATCTATCTATCAATTGAAGAATTGACCTGTCAGCCAGTAAGCTGCAAGCATTTTCACATATTTTCCTGTAAATCCTCACTGGTCTTGTCTCCATTCTGTTCACTGAAAATACTTTTTTAGTGGCTCAAACTGGAGAATTATTCAGACCTAAAGACAAAAGATTTGGGGCAACAGCCCTGAACACCCTTGGTCAGGTGACACCCATGTTGGCACCTATGTTTCAGTGTCTGTGTCTGATCAGATATGGAAGTATCTGCTCGGTAACAATCCCTTCCAGGATTTTCCTCTAGAAACGCTTCAACAGTACAATACTTATCAGAGAACAAAAGATCAAACTTCACATTGAAAGCTCTTATCTTACTTAAAACAAACGATGCCCCTATAATATTCATAATCAATCACACTATCACCAACTGTGGGTTATAAAAACAATTATCCTGAGTAAATGTCGGATTGGGTTTGGACCAGACATGCAATTTCAAACGCCACGTTTCAAAGCACTGCAAATTAAATTCACTGTGGCCAAAAATAAAGATTAAATTCAAAAAGTGGAAGTTCTGAATAGCACAGCAGATAAGTAGGGAAGAAGTTCATTATTAACAAAACTTAAGGCTCTTACTTGTAAAGGCCCCTTGTGCAAAATCTAGTTTTACAACTTGATTGCTTATGTTGATATTGTGCTTATGTGGTTCATATTGCTAAATGAATTAGTGTTAAATCAAATTAACACAAAACTAATTGAAGCTCAGCAAACCTGGGGCCAGGTAAAATTCCAGCACAGTAGGTCTAGTTGGTTTCTGGAGCTTTAGGTAAAGTATAATTAATGTTCCATGTCTCATCTGCTGTGTACTTTATGCACATGTTAAGGTATCTGGGCACATATGCAACACAGTATGGGAGGAGCAGGAGGTCGGCTGTGGCCCATTGCTCATTTTTTGCCGGAGGGCCCCCTAAAGGAGTTAAACCAGTCATGAAAACAGCATAATGATAACTGTGAAAAAAACATGGGGTAGGACTTAGCAATCCATGATATCCATATCTCAAAATCCAGAACAGAGAGCGAATTTTCTTAATTTATATGCACCAAAGTTTGTTTGTAATTGAGGGCATCTTTGCCGGGCAACAGTAATTACAGTTTCTGCACCACGCGAACCGCAGCCACAGGCCTGCCTTATAAAATCTGGCACATATCAGCGGGGAACAACAATTGCAAGGTTGTCACCCGAGGGACACTTCCATTACGTGACAAAAGTGAGAAGATAATTTGATTTACTGTTTAGTTAGGCAACCTCTGTCAGACCTGCAGCCATACACAGCAGTAGGGTTGCATGAAGATTGACTACAAATGAGTCTGCTGACCTGCCGGGGTCGCACATTCCGGAAAACAATTTGTGCTATCATTTAGCAGGAGATAGCAGTCGGTAAAATGTGTTCCATGGCTGATTTTTGACTAATGGATCAGGTGCATAAAGATAGCAGCCTCCAGGTTTAACATCACTTCCAGTCCCGGAGGGCAAAGGCATCTGAAACACCAACATCACTTTGGCAAGTTTGGAAAAGGTACTGAATGTTGCAATGTGGAATCAGATGATAAGACTTCTCTGATGTGTCGGATTTCTGACATCAAATGTATCTAATCGTTTTGACTATTGTTTTCATTACAAGGGCATTACAGTGTCAAGTAGAACATTTCCTTGTCTTTACTGTGTGGGGGTGTGTGTACTACAAGATCTCCGTATAGGCACACACGCAAGTGGACTGCTTTTTTTCTGTGCCTTTGAGTTCAGTGAGGCACAGTCAGTAATTGATACGATCAAAAGCTTTTGTTATTTATGAGAAACCTCAATATCAGATAAAGCTGAACAAAAGTCTAATCTCTCAACAAGATTAACAAAGAGGAGACAATGTTCAAAAAGAAATGAATGGAGAAACAAATGAAATAAAAATAAAACCAAAAAAATGGCAAATTGCATTATATCTAATCTCCTTTGCTCATAAAAAAATAAATAAATGCATAAATCACAGGGGCAGATGAGTATTGCTGTAACACAACACCACAATTTACATCCCAGACTAATTATTATATTGAAGGCCTTTCTCATGCAAACCTTTAAAAAAAAAAAAACTCCCTAGATAAATGAGAATAACAAATCAGAATTAACACACAATGTTCTTCAAGCATGTTCTTTTTCTCTACCTTTGATGAAACAGATATTGATAGACAGCAGATTAGATTGTATTAATCGAATAAGGCTACATTGTATTGTAAAAAATCATTTTGAATGATATACTGTCTTGCATGGTGAGTTATGCTCTAACAATAATACAAACCATGCCTATAATGCTCGTTTATTGTACTCCTAATTCCTTCTGATTCATCAGGACCATAGCTATTTTCCAATCAGCATGAAAGAGCCATGCAACGTTAAATTGTGCAAGCTATTTGCAAAGCACTTTTGGCTATGTCCCTCTCAAAGTTGAATTGTCCCAACTTCTTAATGTTAAACTGATAAAGCACCTCCTTAAGACAGTATATTTTCTGAACAAGCAAAAAAACCCAGCAACTTTAAGTGATGAAAGGTTGCTTTCAACATCAGAGACATTTTCAAGTCAAGAAAAAACAGCTGGAAGGGGAAATGATAAGCATTTGACATTCCCCCCCCCATTGAAGTGTTTTTTCCCATCTTGTTGCCATTTTTCGGGTGCGGGTTGAATCTAAAGCTGTAATAATAGAATGTTGAGTCAAGTGGGTTAAAAGACCATTTCTGCTTTCTGCAACATCAGGAAATACAGTGAAGCAGACTTTTGTAGCATTCAAAGGGTGCAGGGCAAGAATATACTAGGTGACTAAGTGAAGAAAAGCCTGGGAAATACAAAGCTACAGGGCTGCTTTTGTCCTTATCACATTGTTGGATGACGCATAAACACCTGCCAGGAGCTTTTTTTTTTCTTGTAGAGATTGGGTCCAGTTGAGTTTCCTCTTCTCCTGTTGATGGATATCATTCTGTGGTGGTTGATGCTTTCCAGGAGCTATTTTCTGATGAAATGTTGCAAATTGCTTTTTTTGGTACATACACTTTCAGTCAAACTGCTTTCATTTCTACAGTACTTCAGGTTGTCATTTTTTACAAGAAGAAACATACCATCAACCAGCAATCAGACCACTTAATTCGTTGCAGGGTGCACTGCTAACAGCTTTTTTTTTTATACAGGTACTTTAGTATTTTACTTCCATAAAAACTACCCACAGGAGACAGATTTCAAAACATAAATGGTCAAAATCAAAGCAGCAGAGACAGAGATATCTTGACAGTTAGGCCCTAAAAGTGCAAAATCACTGCGTTTCCCATAATGCAACTCAATGGCATCTTTTGTTAGACACTCCACAACTGGTAAACTCATGTGTCTTTGAAGCTCCACAACTCAATTTTGTAATTCAGGCTTCCTGCTATAAAATTCTTTCCTTCAAGCCTAAACCTATATAACCTTAATTACACAACAATGACATGATTACGCTCATTTTCCATATTTAAGTAAGCTCCCTCCAGAGCCTCAGACAACATTGTACAACTGTTACACCGGCTGAATAGTACTCAATGTGACAAGTAAACTGACATTCATGAGGAAAACTGGCAAGTGCCCCTTTAATAATGTTCAATCAGCTACTGTCCATAACCCTTCATCTGCATAAGGAAAGCCACACCCATTCAGTAATATTTATAAAAATATATTTCACAAAGTAGGAAACAATACAGGGTATCTTAGATTACAGTACAGGGAGTAAATAATTGAACATACACATTTATAAGCATTAAAGCACAGTAGAAAATATGATCTGCATGTAGGACTATTCCATATATATTGTTTAGTCTACCGAGAACTGCCATAATACTGTATCAGTACAAACTGAGTATGCACGCAGCTGTAGTGCCATTGAAATTCTCATTATGTGCAAGAGCTAACGTGCAGAGACAAAACCTACCACCTCATTGAAAGCTAATGACGTTAGCAGTAACTCTATGTACAGTACAAGTCTTTTTTATTGATATCATACAGTGTAAGCACAATATGCACATGGTCTGGATTTGTGTCTTCATTTTCTTGGGTTAATAATGCAATCTGTGTTCACTAAATGTTTGGAAAGAGTCACATACTCAGGTACCAATTGGACTATTGTGCTCAGACGGTCACTGGCTGTACCTCAGAATATATTATGAGACATATTTTTTACACAGAATTAGCATTTGTCAAAAAGGTCCCATTCCTGCAGTCCCAATTATTTAGATCATCTGTATTGTTACAGTAACTTATAGCTCTAGTTTGCTTGCCTGCTTACATCTAATCTATATTGTCAATTGCAATAAATTCATGTTATGGTTTGGCTGTTATGAAATAGTGTTCAAGTGGTTGAATAAAACAGCTGAATGTGAAATAATCTAAACACACTCACTTCAAATTGTCAGCACAGAAAGAAAAAAAGATTTAAGAGCAGATAAAAACTCATAGAACAATAATGAATCAACACATCTCTTGTCAAAAAACATTAGATTACAATTGTATTTAATGTTGCTTCTGTAAAAAGAAGGCCTCAGAGTTTCTACATTTCTCTTTTTTGTCTTCACTTCAGTCTTTTATAGGCTAGTAACACTTGCGACCCACACCTGTAGCGTGTAAATACAAAGAGTTGTATAAAGCAAGCCTTCTGGGCTTTAGATAGTTTATAAATGTGGCCACCAGAGAACATATCAAATGATAACAAATTCACCTTAAAGCCAATACTGGTTTGTCTTTTTGCTTTTTTTTTTTTTCAAATCATACATACATTCATCATTGTAATGTAGACCATATATTGCTTTTTCATAGTCATTTTGTTTCAGATCACCGATCAGCGTGGTGGCTTAAGGAGATGTGAAACAAGACTCCCTCTGCAGCTTCTGTAGTCCAGCTTGCTGTCCATGGAGCATGGAGTTTGATGTCCGCTTAGGCTTCAGAGCACCCAAAAATATCCGTATATCCTCTCATTGGGCAACTACCAGCAACCCCAAGGTTTTTCTGCTACTGGCAGTCACAGCAAATGACTAACACCCAAAATACTGCTAGACACTCCACAACGGAATCTAAGTTACACTCCACAAGAATCATAGATCTCCTAATAAAGACATGGTTTGGCTCAACAATTACAACGCGCTTGACGTAGTGGATGACGACTGCTATACCTCACTCTAAGAAGAATACAAAAAGGTGGCCTCCCTTAACTTTTTTTCTTTTTAAACACCTGTTTCTAAAAGCCAGCAAACCCCCTAGCATTTAATACACAAGTATGTGGACAGAAAAAGAAAAAAAAATCTGAAAGGTCTTTTTTCTAACAAACCAAAGGTCAGGTCTCGCGGTCACTCTCACCCACAGAGTAGAGCTCCCCAAGTCTTCTGAAGCGTGGGCCCCACTCTCTGAGATAGTCATAGTTCTGGTCCGAGTCTGATGACGCTGTCTCCAGTGAGCTGAGGGAGCCGGCAATGGATCCCCGGCCCTCGTATCCATAGATCTGGATGGAGTCGTAAGGCGGTGCTGTGGGATCATTGTCTGCCTCGTGGAGCCGCACGTTGATGAACTCATCCACGTCCACGCCATTGGGGCCCGAGTGCTGGCCCGCTCTGGGCATAAACTGTAGGTCGGGCTTGATGTCCTTGCGCGGCAGATAGCCGTTGATGCCATCTGGGTTCTGCAGCGTAGCTATGTCGAAAGCTTCCGTGTCCTCCTCGCCGCCTCCTTCGTCATCGTACCGGATAATATTCTCCCTCACATCTTCGTCATCCTTGATAATCAGGGGCTCATTTTTGTGTCTCCTCAAGGTCACAAATAGTACTACTATTACTGTCAGAAAGAAAGACATACAGAAAGGATTGCACATAGAAAGAAAGAAAGAAGAAGTCTAGGTCAAGCTTTGACAAGTGGATTTTTTATCAGTGCAAGTAGATAAATCAACAAGGTTAGATCATGCAAGCTTTCATCTGTTAAACCACTTCATGTTTACAATGTCACAATACAAAAAAAGAAACACCTCACCTAACAGCAATATAATGCAGGCCAGGATGGCGATGAGAGCCCCCATACTGAGGCCAATGGGTAGGACGTAGGCCTCCACATTGCAGGACTGGACGATGCCATCCTTGCTGCACCCACAGACTCGGATGGTCAGGGTGTTGGTGCTGCTCATCGGTGGATTGCCGTTGTCTGTCACGATGATTGGCAGGAAATACATCTCCTGTTTCTGTCGACGGAAGGTATCATGCTTGGCTAGAACGCTGATTGAATTGTCTGTCAGAGAGAGGTAAAGTCAGAGATGAATTTTTTTGCAAGGATGTGTGAAAAACCCATTATTATTCATGGTGGCGACAGACTGAAGTTCTATTATTAAATTGTGTGAAGATCAGTGCAGCATGAGGGTAAACTAATTTCATATCAATCGTCACTAGGCTTTTTAGCATTCTCACATTCCAGTACTGCGGATGGATATCAGTCCCCTTGCCTTTTTTTTATCTAGACAGTCCAATTTGGGAATTCTGAGGGAAGGCGAGCCCAAGTTTGCTGTTCCCCTTTGAAAACCGAGGAAATGAAGGGACCACGGCAGGCGATACTGACTTAGAGGATGGCACATGTCGACCCAGAAAGGTGCCAGCTGCTCTTTGATGACACTTCTGTGAAGATGTCTGCTCATTAGCTGGCTCTCCTTACCCTGCTCGCATTATCAAACACTTGCATTCCCATAAGAATCTACTCCTGCTGATCTTATGGAAAACGTACAAGATTTCTGATACTCTAACCTTTCCCTCTTTCCATAAGGGTGCATTGACGTGAGAAGGGAAATAGAACTGGTGATACACATTATAGAGAGGACGGGCCACGTTGAAACGCCCTCATTGACAGAGCAAACTTAATCAAAAGACAGAATGCTTCATGATAGAATTATTTGCATTGCACAATATGTAATTGATGTGAACATAAGCTCAGATCTATTTTCTTATGAGTGCCGCCACAAAGAAACATGCTCTGCTTTGTGAGCACCAACATGTCCTATTTCATTTGGATCACTCAAGATGGCATAGTGAGAATGCAAATATCTACTATACTGTAATAAAGTGTCAGGGCTTGTCCTCGCACACAGGGCATTGTTATTTTCTTAGCAGCTATTGACGGTAAAAATAGAATTGAACATTTCATGCCCATCGACATATGGAGGGTGCTACTCAAAGAGAGAGATAGCTGTGCAGATAACCTTCAAACAGAATGCACTCACAGCAGTTACAAAAACGCCTTTATTATTATCTTATTATATTATATTAGGCCACATGAACAGTGACTCATCTAGCGACTGATGGATTGTGATGAAAACACTGTGTACGTTGAAATATTAATTGTCACCATAACAAAAGCAACAACTCATTTGAATAAAAAAAAAGTCACTATAAATAACTTAACATGTGGGAGGCTCCAAGTGACAGTCGTGGCAGCAGAAGTGACATTACAAGTCTGAAAACTTTCTGAACTTTTTGAAGTCTACTAAGATGAGCACATGACACATTTATGAGTGCCAAGCCAGCAGGACTTAAATACATTGCTTTTAATACATTGACATAATATTAAAAGCAATAGAAGTAACAAAGATGTAGAGTTGGTGGGGTCAGGTTTCATTTAGATAGAACCACTCACTGTTATTTATACTTTATTTTATTATATTACTAAAGGGTAAGAAGGTCTTTGGAGATACATCAGAAATGCTTCATTAGCACGCATGTCTTTGAGTGGGTGGGCCGGTGTACGTGTTTGATTGACAGCTGGGCAACAGGGGCTAAACACAATAAATACAAACATCTGCGGGTAAATGTGGCTTACAAGCTGAAAACCCTGTTATGTTAGTAGTGGTATTGAAGAACAGTGACTGCGCCAATTAACATCTAAAGTGACCCACGTTGACATTTACAGCTAAGTTTTAAAGCTGTTAAAAGTGCCACAGCTGACTGGCTAATTAGCCAACAAAATGACGTTAGCAAGCACTTCTCCCTTGGTGGATGTTTGCCTGCTAGCTCTTTCAGCAAGCTAAGGTGAAACACAAGATACGACTCCTTGCTTGTAGGATGAGCAGGTAAAAAGATCTTGTAGATTGTTGTGGTTCAAAGTCTGGGGCTGCCATGATTTGCTATTTGCTACTTTAGCCACTGGTGGTGGTTCACTAGTGGTTTATTTATTTAACTATCATGAAACCCAGAAATACAAAATAAATTTCTCCCATTTGGTTACTTATCAGTTCACAGAAGAAGCATCACATATAAAGCTATACAAGTTTTGCCAAACAGTGGCCAAAAGTGACAATTTTAGTAATTTTTCGTTAAAATATTAGTAGCACAAAAATTAAATATTTTTTATGTTAAAAAAAGTGTTACTTGACACTTTTCTGTCTCGTCGTGCACCTGGAGAATATTTTCATGTTGCTGACACTGTAATATTTTGTCACGCAATGTGGTTGGGTAGTGATAATAACATTGCCATGGAGAATATCATTTTCACTGACCTTCTTATTTATATTTTTTTATGTTATATTATTTTAGTTTGGTCTGATAACTTTTAACACTCTTTTTTAAATATGTCTCAGTCAGGATGATATAATGTACTTTAACAAGCCAGCAGGAGGATAGTGTCTGGTTACCATGGAGATGACTATAACCTTTCACCAAAGCGTAAATTGGAAACGTTATGCGACTCTTTAATTCCTGTTGAGCGGCACTCATCAAAAGTGTCAAGAGACCAACCATAAATTAGCTATAAGGCTATAGCCACAAAACGGAGTGTATGAATTGAGCAAGGGTGCAATTTATTGCTTATAAATTCAACTTGACTTTTGAAGGAAGAAATAACACTGTCTTCCTCCTACAAATGTGAAATATGAATCTGAAAGAGTTTCAATCAGCAGGATTTAATTGTTGCCAGTTTGGTGACTGTATGTTGTCTCAATTACTGATGATGGGATGCTCTGCTGTGTTGCATCTTCACCCCCCGAGTTGTCAGAGTTCTCGATATCTTGTATAGAGCTGGTCAAAGCCGTAGCCATTTTTCCCCAGTGTGGGCAACCCCTAACCTCTTCACTGTGCAATCCCTACAATTAGACTCATCATCACAAACAAAAGCAGCACACAGAGGCTCACAGGAGCCTGCCGCTCTTCACTGAAGTGTCTCCCACAGCTGCCGATTCAGATAGAAATAGTCACTGAAGAGCTGGGGGATATGTTAAGTTGGACCTCTTTTCTCTGTTTGGAATTAGCAATACCATAGACGAGTGGTTGGTGTGGTATGTAATATATAGAGCTGAGCCACAACACATATTTACTATGGTTTCAGGCAAGGAACATTGTGTGTGCAGTGAGAAAAAAATGCAGGCTCTTGACTAACAGAGAGCTGTGCTCATACTGGTGAAACATCTCTACTGAGGGTTTTTATCTGTTACATCATCATAAGAAACAAGTAAATCTCTTCTTAACAAAAAGGGCAGGGTTCAGGAACGTGCATTACTTGACAGCAAGTCTACACCAAGTGAATAGAATTTTTCACTTTGGATTTTTGAACATAGGTGAGAGGGGAAAATGTGTTTTTTTGTTTTGTCTTTAGTTACTACTTAATGTATCAGAAAATGAATAAATATGTGAATTGCTTGTGATAATGGCACCGGTGTCTTGTATTCCTGCCTGCTTATGTACCTGTGTTTAAATAGAAAGGTTTTTCAATTTTTAAAGATGGAAAGTCCATTTGATGACCTGATTTTTATGGACTTTCCTCCGTCAGAGAAAGGCTACAGTACGTTAGCCTGCAGCCTCTGCATAGAAACAGAAGGCTAGTACCATATGAAGATTTTTTGCCCCAAGCTGAAAACATTACACAACGTTATCATGAACACAGCCTGTTCAGAGCCGGCTATGAAGGGAGGCAGGAGAAGAAGAGTGGAATAAAGACACAGAGAGAGAGAGAGATAAAGAGAGAGAGAGAGAGAGAGAGAATTAAAAAAAACAGCAAATAACCAATCAGAGTATTTAGCAAATAAATTTAGTACCATCTGCCACACTGCAACAGCTCCTAGGAAGTCACCCTACATTGAGCTGCAAGACTACCAAGAAAAGCCATTTGGATCCCATTCATTTAGTTTCCCTCAAAACGCACTGGGGAGTAAAAAAGAAGCTGGTGTCCAGACAATTTCACATCTGCTAATTGTGAGCTACACTGATCCAGCAGATTTCATCTCCAGTACGGCTAACACGCCGCGGGTCAGAGATTAGACTGGAAAGCCATTGGAGAAATTTACAGAAACTTCAGTCATTCTGTCACAATTGAGTTACTTCTCTTTCTCTTTTCTTTTCTTTTCGTTTCTCACCTTGGTTGTTTTTGATGGTAAAATTGGGATTGTTGAGCATCTCTGGGACTAGTCGGTAATCGAAATAGTGGCCCTGAATTGGGTCGTCTTTGTCCACCGCGCTGACAGTCTGGATCACCTGTGTTGAAAACAGATAGACAAGAAGATGTACAGAGGAGGGAAAAAGAGCCATTAGAGGAGGCAGCCTATTCATTCCTCTTGTTTTTGCCACCGCAGATTGCCTCAGTGTAATACTGGCTGGATCACACCTGATGAAATATATGCCCTATTCATTCCTGGAGTTGGAGATTATTATCAATGAGGTCCTGTCTCGTCTGGCACACTTTCAGGCTCCTGGCTCTATCTGTTAATCTGTCATCACAGGTCTTATCGTGCTGTATGTCTTCATGATTGATTGGAAATTAGAATTCAGCCCCTGCAGGACAGTTTCCCCTTTTTTCAGTCCTCTTTTTTTCACCCCTCTCCTTTCAATAAAGCTTCCTATTGTATGTACGTAGGTCTCCTGAATGAGGTCGATTGATGAGAAGGAGAATGCTAAGTACTTGTCCAGGATTTTTGGCTGGGGGAAGCATTGTGCCATCTGGAGGAGGACATGAAAGACAGTCTTGAATTATGATCCACTCTGATCAATCCTGACTGCTCTCATTTCCCCTTTGCTCCATGCACACTGTGTCAAGGGAGGACTGTTGCAGGGAAAAAGGACCGTACTCCCACCTCTGTAGTTTCACAGTGAAATAAATAGGCTATAATTCACTGCGGCCAATCATTACAGGGGAGGAAAGAGAGACAGAAAAAGAAAAGGAGAAAGGGAGAGAAAGTGATAGATCACCGGTTTGATGAATGAGCCACTTCTTTTCTTACCTGTCCAGGTTTTCCATTTTCACACAGAAAGGCCTCGTATTCTGTGGCAAATTCAGGAGCATTGTCGTTGATGTCCATTACTCTGATGGCCACGATTGCCCTAGATATCTGACTGTGGTTTCCTAATACACAAAAGAGATAGATAGATAAATAGATAGACAGATATATAGGTAGATAGATAGAGCAAGGAGAGAAAAAAGGGGGAGACAATGAGCAAAAAAACAAGGTTACACATGAAATCCCAGGTAAATTCGGTGACCTAGTTTTAATTTCCTTTATTTTTCATCTTTATTTCTCCCTTCATTTCCTGAGCTGATGGGAGGACAGACAATAAGCCACATCAATCTACATTTCAGCTGGTATCAATGATGCAAAACAGGATTCTAGGCAACAGAGGAGAAGGAAAAAAATAAACCCCATTCAAAGTGCTTTTGAAAATCCCCTGTATACTGTCATGTTTAAAACATGAGGGTTAAAACATGCATATTAATGAGTCATTGGTAACTGAAGTCTAAAAAGACAATAAAAGGCAGTTTAATTAGATTAGATTTTGATTGGAATTATTCATCACTGGTAATTGACAGTCCCTTTCGAGAGTCCCTGTCCCTGTAACGGTTGTATTTATTAATCAGCGGTGCAAATGCCAACTTTTAAAGCAATTATCTATTAATGTGGCCCTAAGAGGGCTGTGTCACTCTGGCCAATGACACCCATGTTTTTTTTTTGTTTTTTTACTTTCATTGTGTCATTTTGTTTATGTGGGGCAATGCTGCTTGTCATTACACTCATCATACAAGATGATGAGATTAACTATTATAATTAGAATAACCAGTGTAGTAGTGTCTTGATGTTTTGGACATTAACCTAAGATTTCTTGAGCTTGTCTTGAATGTTAACAGTAGGCAGTATATATATTTTTTTTTTTTTTTTTTTTTTTTTTTTTATGTAAGAGGGTTTAAATAAATCTGGATAGTGTTAAATTTAATAAAAAAAATAAGAAGAAAATAATTATAAAGCCTGTGAACATACTCATTAATGTGAGTTATATAGCCTGTAGTCTAATATTTGCTTACAAAAGGATGTTTATTTGAGGAAGCAGAATTTCATTTTTTATTTTCTTATCAAATGTTAGTCATGATTTAACTGCTCTTATGACATTTAACAATTTCCACAAAGGAGTAATTAAAAATATTTTTATTTCCACGAAAATGTCAGAAATTGTTACTTTTACAGACAAATACTTCTTTCTTTTATTTCATTCTTTAAAAAAAAAAACCTACATATGGAGCAGTGGGCAGGATGTCCCAGAAGCAGAAGGTCCAGGAGACGAGTTGAAAAAGAGGTAAGCGGGGAGGAGAGTGGAAATTGACAGTCTGATAGACAGTGATAGATGGATTAGGGCACAGGCAAAGAGACGGGAGAGCCCCCACCCTCAACAGAAGTGACTTTCCCCCGGCAGCAGACAGGGAATAGAATCTGATTAGTCAGATGTCAACTGGTGCGAGGCGGCAGAACGCGCCTCCGTTTGGGTGGCAAATGGCATCGGGATAGAACTGGGAACACATCTATTCCTCTTCACGCCAGAGAAGACACCAGCTTCCCCTCCCCATCCGTGAAGAATAGCAAAATTGCCATATTTATTTTGGCAAATTCCTATTAGGTGTTCTCAGAGATGCCTCTATCTCGAGCCACAGTTACTTTGCCAAGAGGCATGATAATGCGCTTTAAATGTATGGGTGCGAGACATGACAAGGAAACTGGCTTATCAAATGAGACACATTCAATTCCTCCATCGGGCTGCTACGATGGTGGGATTTGTCTGTACTGCACGGCCAAAACATTATGACAGTGTTCGGGCTTTCATTTATTCTGACAATTAATGTGTGTTTCCTTTGATTAAGGAAAGAAAGAAACAGATAGAGAAGGAGACAGAGAGAGAGAGAAGGAGAGAGGGATAGAGCAGAAGAGGACAAGGGGAGAAAAAAAAAGTTACAAGCTGTGTAAATTTCTATTCCAATAGCTTTAAGGGGTACATTAAGCTTTATCACAACATACAGCCCCCCTGAAACAATCTGTATGCAAATAAAGCCTTACATATGGTTTGAGCTGTTTGTAGCTCTGCCGGCAAGATTTTCTACGTAGTCAGTGAGTTTTGCGGTTCGCAGATGTTCTTTAATCTGTAATGGATGCTGGCGTTGGAGCAATCCACTCTGGAGCATGTCTTTAAAACTGTTTATTTGATACGTCTTAATGTTCTTGCACTTCCACAAATTGACTACTGAGCTGTTCAATTCAATCAAAACTCAGCAAATTAACGTATTTAATGCCTCCGTGGACTCAAATGCTAATTGTTTGTGCCATACTCTCGGAGTGATTAAAAAATGCTGGTTTACAAAGCGCCACAGTGTCGAGCGGAGGATTGTGCGGAGCAGGTCAGTGATTCCTTTGACTGAGACGACTCATGACGTCGCTCGGAGGGGAAGGTGGCGTTGAACGTTTCCTCCTGCGCTTCCCCGTTCTTTTTAAAAGCTTGCGTGGCAATGAATGTCTAAGAGTATGTAGATTTTTTGAAAATGGGGCATTACAATTCATGAGGAACAATGTGCACAGCAGGGGAGTAAGGGGGTGGAGAGGGGGACAGAAGTCAAGGGGGACGGTACTTACTGACTTCAGTGGCGGTTACTGTGATGTTGTGCCACATGTCCGTCTCACGGTCCAGCGTTTTGGCAAGCGTGATCTTCCCATCGTCCACGTTGATGTTGAACTGCCTCTCCAGGTCTGTGTGCCTATCGATGAAGTACCTGCAAAAAGAATCACTGGTCACAAATTTGTGTCAAAACTCAAAAAGCTGAGAGACTGCACCACCGAAGCATGTTTGGCAGTCCTTTGGGTGCTCGGGCTAACGGGACCTTATCCATAAAGAGAAACCTGTAGATGAATTCGCATTAAAATCAGCAGGAAATCAATAATTATCATCTGTGGAATAATTGCAGCCTTCACATGAGCAGCAGGGGGCATTAAAGCCTAATAAGGTCAGAAAATCCCCCCCTGTCCCCCGAACACTGAGACGCCTCCTTCCTGCAAAAAAAAAAAGACCATTAGTACATGTTGTGTCAGGGTAAGAGATGGGGTGTTGTTAACCCTGTTTGGGATGTGTCAACACTCAATGGCTCCCAAAGGCTTTGCATTAATGAGTTTGGACAGCATTGTGTCACACACAAGCTCTAACAACAGAAAGGGGTGGGGGGGTGAGAAGCGATATAATGGATGTAATGGAGATGAACCAATGACCGGCCTGTTATGTATGACCTTGTCTAATCTCCTGCAAAATGAATATGTTTCCTGCAGACCCAGTTTTAGGTCCTTCTCAAGCAGCACACCTTTAAAATTCTTCAGTTTCATTCGCAAAACTTTTCCTTTTCCCTGATTCTGCTTCTCTGTGACCCGCCACTGTGACACACTGAATCTTTTGGGGACTTGTGCTGCCTTAAAAATACAGCGGCAAGACGTAGAAGTCTCCAGAAAAACTCCAGCAGCGGGTATGAAATTGGAATGCACATAAAAGAGAATTTTCGGATGCCACTTGAAGCTGTGAAATCGCTCTTTCATGTTGCAACGCGCGCAGCGCCAATTCTTGGGACAAGCCCACACAAAACAGACTAAAAAAGAATCTGTCATTATGGGTCATCTTTGGTTTCACACATTTCATTTGCCATTACGCGTGACTGTCATAAACATCCTACTCACCCAAAACACAAGGCCGCAGTGATTCACGTGAGCTAATTACACCGTGTACCGTGCTAGTGTTTCCATACCTCCAGGACAAACTGTCCCTGTTTCTTTCTCTCTCTCTCTCTGTCTCACACTCACATCCTCCCTCACAATCTCTCCCCCTCTTACTCGCTAAAAAAAAAAGTTTTTTTCCCCCTCTTTTCCATCCAGCTGGGTCTCAAGCTATTCCTAATCCAATCCCCCTTTTCAAATCTTTGCAATACCCCTTCCCCACGCAGACATCCCTCGGCCACCAGGCGCCCCTGCTCGCCCTGTCTCCCTTCCCTCCTAACCCTGGGTGTCGCGCCATCCTGCAGTGGAACCGCTCATCCCTATCAGCGCGGACCTGTTGGCAGGAACCCTGCAGTATTTATATGAGAGAGAGAGGAGACCGTGAGGAATTAAAAAAAAAAAAAGGGGGATATACGGAGATAGAAATGGAGGAATAGAGAAAGAGCAACAGAAAAAGCCAAAGACAAAGTCACAACAACAATTTATATGAAGGAGGGTGCCGCTTATACAAGAATGGTGAGAAAATTAAATAAATAAACCACTGGCCCAGATTCCAATTGTTGGGGAGATGTACCGAGCCGTGACATTTCCATTTTTGAGATGAAATGGTGTAAAATCCTCTAGACGCCGGGCTGGGAGAGGTCCACGAGGACTCCCCCTACCCCCCACCCCCCTTCCTCCTCTCTTTCTCTCTTACCCCGCAGACGCAGAGCACTTTCAAGACAGGCAGACAGCAGCAAACCACCTGGGAGCAGCCTCTCTCCTGCAGACTGAGTGGATCCCAGTCAAACTCTGACAGCCTCACGTGGAAGCGAGGAGACAGACCCTGAAATGTTCTGCCACCTGTCACTCAAACTGACAACGTGATGTGAAAAGAATTAAAAGCAAATAAAAAATGATATCCAGCGTTGTACGTGCACCTTTTCTCTGAGTGTGATGTGAGCATGTGTGCAAATGCATACACGTGTCTTTGTGTGTGTGGTTGGTGTGTGTGTGTGTGTGTGTTGTCTCATTTCAGTTTTGCTTCACTTTTCACGAGCCCTTTAACAGCATTAGGCTCAGTTTAACAGTTAAACATCATGTTAGATGCTGTTTATGCCACATATTTAAAAGCAGTGACACACTCAACAGACGTCCACATATACTCAGCCTTAATATAAAACAATCATTTGATAATCAGAATGCATCAGTGTGATAGTAGCTGCGCATAAAATAGGTAAGTGTAAGCGTTCATCAGTGAGATGGTTCCTGTCTTTCTTCATTTACAGAGCTTTGGTGCAGCACATCTCTTCAATCAATCAATCAATCTTTATTTATATAGCACCTTTCAAACAAATCAAATGTAATTCAAAGTGCTTACCAAGGCACTGACACAATGTAGGATGTTAAAAATGGATTTAGAGACTAATGCACACCAAAACAACAACAAAAAAACAACCCAAAAGTTGATTGAATAAGACGGGATGGGTGCAATGAATAATAAAAGATAAAGCAAGCAATAAAAAAACAGTTAAATGTTAACAAAATTAGATTTAAATAAATAATGATGATAATATACAATATGATTAATAAAAGCATAAAATTAGCCAGATTAAATAGATGGGTTTTTAGTTAACGGTTAAAAATATCTGTATTTTCAGCTCCTCTCAGATCCTCTGTTCCAGTGGCTCAGAGCATAACGGCTGAAGGCGGCATCACCAAATGTTTTTGTTCTGCTCTGAGGAACAGCTAAAAGAGAAGAACCGCAGGATCTGAGGAACCTTCCTGGTTCATACACCACAAGCATTTCTGGTACAAGACCATGTAGTGCCTTATGAACTAATAAAAGATTTCTGAAAATCAGCAAAGAGAATGTTACAATAGTGTAGCCTGCTCTGTGTTGCTCAGGGAGAGAAATAGCCTCACTTTGGAGACGTTATTAAAATGATAAAATGCTGTTTTTATGACAGTGAGCCTTGATATTCAAAATCAGAATCAAAAATCACTCGTAGATGTCTTGCCCTCTGGCTTGGGTTGAGTCCTAGTGTGTTTAGTTTGTAAGCTAGTCTCTGTCTTTTTAAACCAATGATCTGTAGATCTGTTTTATCTTGATTGAGTTGTAAAAAAAATCTGTGACATCTGGGACTTTATATCTAACAAACAGTTAAAAAGTCGATCGGGCCCCGTGTCCTCAGGAGACACGGCCACATAGAGCGAAGTGTCATCAGCATAGAGATGCCATGCCACTTCCCAGGGTTGGCATGTACAAATGAAAAAGCAGGGGTTCTACAGTCCTCCTTTCTACACTTCTCTGAAATCAACTGTCAATCAAACCGTGTGGCCAAGGCGTCTTCTCTGTTTGAGTTTCTGTGGGTGGTAATCTTTTTTCTCTTTAGTCATGGTGGCTATCGCTACCCAGTGATTTTTCTTTTTCATCACACAATATGTGTCAGGCTATTCTCTGCAGAAAATACGGTGTAGGAGACACCGAGCATCAAGTGTAAACACTAGTTTAACTGCTATACAGCTGCCTCACTTTTATTTTTATGAAATTGTCTTTAATCTTAACTTTGATATTGAAATGAAGACATGAAATCATGTGAAATGAAACTTGCTGTCGAGTGATCTTGAAAGTCACCATCTAACCTTGAGCACCGGGCATGTGGCTGTATGAGGTCTGTATTACAATGAGGTGATGAAAACTCTCTGTCAATGAGTCAATCCAATAGCAAAGCACTGAATTGACCTCAGGCTAAATATGGTATTTGATCTCTGAATACATGTATTAATGGCAGTTTAAGAGATTGATATGGATACCTTACGTTTGGTTATCAAATAACTGCTTTATTCTAAATTTGAACTACAATTCAAATGTGAGAAAAAAACAATTTTGATTTGTGATGATCAAAATTTCTTATGTCCTATCGGTAATCGAGGCTATTGTTCATCTTATAGTAATGCAAAATGCAGAAAACATATATTGGCATACATTTATTTTAATACCTTTTTCATACTGTATACAGTGTGGCCCATGCCCATGTATCAGCCAGGCTCTATAGCTCTACTGCAAGGTGTGTGTCGGCACAAAGTAAGAGTCGTAAAAGGTCAGGAGCCGTGGAAAGGTTTCAAGTATGCACGTGTTTGTGCTTTTTCACACCTGCGTGTGCTGAATTTTATCTCCACGAGAGTGTGAATGTGTATGAATGTGTGCATCTGAGTAACTGAGTGCCTGTACAGGTTGGAGGGAGGAGAGGTGAAAAGATCGAGAACAAATGCTGTTTTTTGGGGGTTTTTTGCCGCAGAGAACAAAATGCATCCGTGACATTCCTGCTTGTTATTAGGTCAGTAATTCCACTGGGAGGATCTCAGATATGGAAGTAATTTTGCCGTCCCCTGAATGCTGACCAGTTGTGTTTTAAGACTACTATTTTATTCAGGTAGGATTACAGGTCTTTTTATATGGAAGGTGATTTTCCTTACAGTTCCAACTAATATATAAATAACAAAATATCAAAGAGAAAAAACCTCCTGCAGAAATAAAGGTCTAGGCCTTCTTGACGTTAAATTTCCATTAATTTCATAACTGTCTCGTTTGCATGACTGCTTGTATTACCATACGAAGCATGTCAGCTGTCAGCTGTGTTAAAACAACATAGCAAAGCCTGGAGAAAGAAACAAGCTTTACAGAATTCAATTATGTTTCTACAATTCCCCACAAAAATAAAAAAAAGGAATGCATCATGAAAGAATAAAGAAAAGAGATGTAAATCAAATTTGTTTAAAATCCACAGAGGATTCTTTTTGGTTTCCATATTTTTTGGGGGGGAAGAAAAAAAAAAAAATTCACAGCTATTTTATGAAATCCAGCAGTTCATGTCAGGCAGCCTCAGTGACTGCCAGATGTCACATTGCTTTTTATTTGTGATCAGTCAGGTAGAAAACAATAGAGCACACGCTCCAGAGAGAAGCAATACTGAGGGAGTATTTCATGGAGTGCACCTGAAATGCTGTTGGTTGGATGCGTTAAGTACAGCTAAGGGGTTGTTTGTCTCCTGAGTGTGGAGGACATGGCAGCCCACCAGAGCACTCGCCCCGAGTGGTTTACACTCAGACTGGTTTGGTCTGGTCCAGCCAGGGTGGAGGGGGATTGAGACGGAGAGCGATTTTTATCAGAGGGGTCGACTCAAGAGCTCTTTCAGATGGTGGTCAGGAGAACGTCTACACTAATACTGCCATTATTGCTGTCCTCCTTCACTATTCCACCTTCACTAACTGCAGCTTTCTGTCTGAGCCCTTTCTCTTACCAAAGAGAGAAAAGAGAAAGTTGGAGGAAAAATAGGGAGAGAAGAAGAGACAGAAGGAAGCGAGGAGGAAAACTGTAGGCTGATCAGCCAGTAAGTGTTATTTACAAGTAATTCAAGTGTAAAGACTAACACTGCATGTGTTACAACTCATAAATTCACTATTGTTTTCACAAGAACACTTAGTTTCTCAGCGTATTGCAGTTATCTGGATACATCTTGAAACATATATAAAGGGTTATGGTTAAAGAGATATATAATTATATATGTATATTAAAGTTAAGTCGAAAAATATAGTTTTTGGACAATAAAATCCCTCACCAGCAATGTTTCTTCTAACACTATTTGTTACTTTAAATGGATAAAGACTGAAAGGTCATATGTATTTAGAGCTGTAACAATCAGTTGTTGCAACTATTTTGACAATTGAATGGGGACATATAAGGCTTTTTGTGTTTTTTTTAATTATTTATATACTCTCAAGATGTTGGATATATATGCTAAACATGGTCAAAGCTCCAAAACTTGAGGTTAAAAATGTGTAAAAATGCAAGTCAAAAACCGAAGGTTTCAACCTGCCCTGAATGTCCACTCTCATATTTTGGATCAGATTTTGACTTGAACATGTACTAATGTATTTGAGAAGCTGATATTTTGAATAAAGAACAAGAAAAACTAGTGAAGTCCTCCTACTATCGTCTATTGACAGAGACTCCAGAGTTGCCAAAAGTCTCCTGGCCTATCAGAACACAGTGGGCTCATGGAGAGCGGGGACTTAAAGAGACAGGAACTAAAACAGCCTGTTTCAGACAGAGGCTGAACTGTGGGCCTGCGAAAAGGGTTATTATAACATAAATTTGGAGATTTCCAAATAAATCATGCAAAGATATTCCAGTATAGCCCCAGATTAAAAATATAGACCTGTAAATGTACATATTATATCTTCTTTTAATCATTTTCATTTTGTCTGGTTGCAGCTTTTCCAATGAGACAATTTGCTGTTTTTTAACTGTATCATTTTAAACTCAGTATCTTGGGGGGTTTAGACTTTTGAGTAGACCAAAAAAAAAGACATTTGAAGATGCCATCATGCATTCAGACACATATTACACCATAATGAAAAGCACTGCTATATACACTACAAAAAGTGTAAATATTTGGCTTATTGTCTCTGAGGCTTTTGTTCAGATTTTCCATTATTTACAACATACTTCTGATCTTGTACGAGTCATTACTGAGGCTACAGCCTTCTGTCAGCTAGTATATCTGGAAGGATTAAAATCTTCCAAACTGTAATCATTTTATCAGCCCAAAGGCTCAGAGTTACAGACTAATACAAACCCTGGCTGGAAGTAAAATCAAATGGTCTTTGGTGAGGGTAATACATCATATTAAGCTCTCCATGACAATAGTTTGTTTCATCTCATCCCCACCCCACCCCTCCAACAAAGAAATCACTCGACATCTGTGATAGATCTCGCTCATCTTGCAAGATTTGTAGGGGAGGGTTCAAATGTATGTTTGGACTTGAAAGAAAATCAAATGTTGAGGTAAATCAATTTGTCGTGACAAAACGCAAAATGGCAAGAAAGTGTTTGTCTGTGTGTGTGATCTGCGAGCGGTTATTTTACCGGATGATCAGCGGCTTTACAGGAGTTGATTAATGCAGGAGATGATTAATGCAGCATTCCATTAGTCACTTACAACTTCTGCTTCTTCTTCTTTCTCTCGCTGAATAAAACTGAAAGGTTGAGAGTGAGCTTTACGAGAAAAAAAGGTCTAACAGCTCTCGAGAACATGTACAAAGGCTCCATTCTGCGGTGGATTTTTTTTTGCCCCGACGGTCACACAGAGCCCTTGAGTAGCAATCCATTCTGAAAATAACAACCTCTCCCAAAAAAACGTTAACAAAAAAAGGTGATTAAAAGCATAATGAACACTATGAGTGTGAGTGAATGACCTCAGGACATTTTTTTTTTTTTTAAATAAAAGAAAGAGAAAAATGAACTGCATGAAGGACGATGACCTGGTGCGTAAAAATGGCAGAATGTGAGTCAGCTCGCATTGCACTGCATCATGCTCTGAACATTTAACAAGTGCCAGGACGGGATGTCGATCTCTGGACAGTTTAATAGCAGCGAATGTGTGAAAGGATCATATCAGCGGGGTGCTGCCATCTACATGCACACTCATTCATTATTTAGACACTTTTTCTTTCAATAATGATGCACTGAAGGAGGCGCATAACAAGAAACTAGGCAAACATAACAAGCTATTAATACTTCACATAATTCTGAAGAAAATATTTTTTGGAGCAACTGACTATGTTAAATTTAATGATACACTGTTTTTTTTTTATAGACATAGGGTGTTAAAAAAGAAAGAAAGCTAATTTACTAAATTGGTCTAACTTTTCCCTTTAACAGAACAAGCCAGCATGGACGAAATAAGGACAGAGAGAAGCAAAAGGATGCCACTAACACATGAAATATACTTCTCTTTTTACCAGCGGAGGGACATCGTGCAACCTCAGGGCTCCATTCCTCCTGGCAATCTCATCACTAAACATGAGGATGCCACCAGAAAAGGGAAAGAAAAAAAAAGAAAGAAAAAAGGTAGAATGAACCAGCCCTGCTCTATAGCCTCAGCCAATCTATGAAACCCAGACTGCTCTCTGCTCGCCATGCAATTACACGCAACCTGTTGAGTGTTGTCCCGGGAATGCGGTCAGCAAGTCGCTGGAGAATTAATGAAATGCCAAGATGGAGGGAGAGAAATTGCCTGTATAACCTATCCTCAAGGTGCCCTTGTGGTATTTCCGAGAATAAGTCACACAAGAGGAGAATACAGCAAGGCTGGTCAGACATTGAAGAGAAGAGAAAGTTGTGCTGCCTTTAACTTTTTTTTTTTTTTTTTTTTTACATTTGTGGAAATGAGAGCAATCATCGAGTCGCTTCCTCACTGCCAAAGACAGTAACACAGTCTCAAAAGGTCACAGGCGAGATTTAATTGCATGCCTCAGTGTCAACCCTTTTATTAAAACAACTCATTATAGCCTGAAAAGACTCATTTGTTAACCTATTCTCTCATCATTTCGTACACTAAAGAGATTTTTTTTTTCATTTTCAAGTACGCCACAGCCTCCAGAGACACTTTTGTATTGCTTTGGTCAGTCGGCAGCAAACGGTTCAGCGGGACAGTTTGAGGTTTTCAGCAAGTGACTGTTAACTGCATCCACTGTCTCACCTGACAACGCTCCCGCTAGAGTCCGGATCTCTGGCGGTGACCGTTCCTATGACCGTGTTGATGGGGGCGTTCTCGTTCACTTCCAGTGAGTACATGGGTTTGGCGAAGACCGGAGGCTCGTCGGAATCTTCCACCACGACCTTCACCGTGGCTGTGTCTTTGTAGGGCAGGCCGCCGCTGGGCTCAGAGCGGATGTTGGTGGCTTCCACTTTGAGCGTGTAGGCTCTCTTGGTCTCAAAGTTCAAAGGCTGTAGAGGGACAAAGTGGAGATGTGGTCAGAAGCATTGTCTTCATTGTCAAGTAGAGGTGTTAATCCTGCTTCTTTACCTGTCCAAATCAAACATGTGCAATACAGTTTTGAGAAGGAACTAATTAGATTTACTTAAGTAATGCTTATGTAAAATTCTGAGGTGCATACTTTAATTGATTATTGGGGACTATCAATTTTTAACAAGCCCATGTTATAATCTGGGGTTTATAGTTTACAAGGTGTGGCCATTTATCAGGTTTTAATGGGACGAGGTACTAAATGTCAGGATATCTAAGCCCTTGTTGCTTCCATTTTGATGTGTCAGTTAGCTCAATGGTAGGAGTGCCACTTCACCCAACTATTAAAATGCTGCTTATGTTAATGCATCAGTAAACTAGTGGCATCTACGTTTTCACAACATCCCTTGTTCGAATCCAACAGAGACCCTTATTGCATGTCATCATCATTTCCATTGTACTGCTCCATTCTCTAAACTAACTAAACCAAAAAACAACAATAACACTTTTATAGTCTCATTGAAGACTCAAAGCGCTTTGCAATACATGCCAACATTCATCCATTCACACACACACATTCATACGCTGATGGCAGACGGTTCCATGCAAGGTGCCAACCTGCTCATCAGGAGCTATACGCCACTTCCTTCCTGTCCAAAGCGCCCCACAATGTTTCTATGCTGACCCATTCACACACACACACACACAACCACACACACTCACACACCAAGGGCACAGCCATCAGGAGCATGTGGACTGCTGGAATTAGGGTTCAAACCACTGACCTCCTGATTAGTGGATGACCCGCTCTACCTCCTGAGCCACAGACACATATGTGATAAATGAACCATTCTGCTCGGTAATTACTTATAATTTAGTTATATTTTGTTAATACTGCTGTTCTTCCATGAAGTAGAATGCAGACTGAACGAGTTTTACTTTTAAATTGAGTATTTTTACAATGTGGTATTGCTCGATTTTTTAAGTATGTGAGTTCTTTCACTTAAAATGAAAAATGCTCTTATAATCCACACATCATAAACCATGTCATATTAGGAACATGCACTTTTACAGTTGCTACACTGAGAAAATTAGCACTTTAAGCAATATGAATTATGACTGTGATTCCAACTTAAAGCCCCCATGTGTCATTTTTAAACTTCAACTTTGGCGGCCCCCAGTGGTGGCGTACAATAAGACACAGAGGCAGACAGCAATGCAGGAGTTACCACTAACAACTACCAAGGAATTATGCCATTAGAATCATTTAAAAGATGCCATAATCAAAAAAAACAACCTCATGAGTGACTGTGATAAAATCTTAGGTGTCTATTGTAGCAAACAGAATTTATTTGATCACCGTCAGCAACACATTTTAATTTATATCAATCAGTCACAATAATTATGATTTTCAGTCGCACAACCTGAAAATATTTCCCAACCTTTATTGGCATGAAGGAACACAAATCTCCCTGCTAATGCGCTCACTGACAGCAGATTATTACAGCTTTCATACTGCTATCACAACAGGCTCACATGAAATACAGTAAATGAGAGCCGTTGCTTATTCAATTCAAATTACACTTCAAAAGGTGTAATTTTCGCAAAGAGAAACACAAACATTTTGTACAGGACATGACATGATGTGAGTAAAATCACTGTTTCCAATTGCTTTACAGTGTTTCCTTTACAGATGGCTCATCATTAATATTTAAAAGAAAGAGGAGAGTCACAATTTTTACTCTCTCGGCATCTCCGAGGACATCCCGGGCTGTCACAATTTCATTTTGAATCACCTCTGGACGCTCTCATACTACTAGAATAATGGGATCAAGTCACTTCCACGCTCCATAACCAGGATTTATAGGGAAATCAAAAACTGGGCCTTGCTGCTTGAGGGGATAGGAGCTGGCTTGGGGAGAAAGCGAGAAGGGCTAAGAGGAGGCCGATGAACAAAACGAGAAATGTATTCAGTCCTAGGAAGGAGGAAAGAGCGAGAGGATTTGTCCCTCAGGGTCGGACAGGGCCAGCGCTGAGAGCTCCAGGGGCAGGTGGGTGGAGGGGTGTCTGGGGGGGGGGGTTCAGCTGTGAGACAGTAGGAGCAGCCGAAGAGACTTGGGAGGTGACCCTGGGCTTTGACTTCCGCACTCCTCCACTCCTGGCATCAGGGCACTGGTAGACAGACCGAAGCCCCTGAAGCCCCACTCCTCCACGGTCGCTGAAGCTATTTGGAACACTTTCATTATTAACCTCCTCTACTCCACCCACCCCACCCCACCCCACCCCCACCCCCTCTCTATCCGTTCCTTCCCTTTCTCTCTCTCTCTCTCTCTCTGATCCTGCCGTCTGTGCTGAGAAAGTACAGAGAGTGTGGCTGGACCTCGAGCCAACGGATTGCACTTTAATTCGGAGGGTAGTGAAGAGTAAGTGCCTGTATGAGGCTGTGTGGCTGGATAGTCAGAATGATTATATGGAAATGGAGAGAAGGGCACGAACTAAGTTTGAATATGAATTATGACTTGAAAGTCATTTACTGGTACAAACACTGGTTCAACTGGATGGCGCCTGGCAGATCTCAGGGTAACTTTCAGAGTGAAATGATTTAAACCACTTTTACTGAATGTGAAATTATTAACTTTTATGAACAAATCAAAATATAATTAATTATTTTTTAAAAGTATTATTACACAACTATAGCTTCAAACTAATGTCCACAATTACATGTGAATATTGCAATTTTAGCCCTTTCATTTCCTTATTGATATGAACTAACAATGAGCCTGAGTTAGCGAATTCTGTACAAAATTCTATAATAACTGAACTGCAAAGCCAAGTGATAATTCTTTATGGTGTTGTCTGTGTGAGTGACCACTTTCATGTTCACACATAGTCATTTGATATAAAACATATTGACTAGTGCAGCTTTAATTGAACAAGAGCATATTTGTGGACTTCTTTTCTCACTTGTTTAAGCACTGCTGCAAACACTGCAAATGACTCCACAGTAAACCCAGCCATTAAAATTGCTTCACATATAGTAGTGCTGCCTCTCACTTATCAAAATATTTCAGTAATACTCCCACTTGCGAGCGTGCACAAACAACTCATTATATTTGTTTCCGGTGTCCTATCAGACAGGGGAAAAGGCAAAAGAGAGAGAGGGGGGGGGGGGTTCACTTGTGTTGGCATATTTAATTACACTAAATCCACTTGAATGGTTTAAGGAAAACATGGTGTAAACAGCTTCTTTGATTAGCCTGGTTAAGTTTGATTACCATCGCATTCAGTATCAATTACAAAATCAAAAAAATAAAAGCATCATTGAAAGCCGCTCTTTTTAATACTGCATTTAACATCATATCCATAGAATCAGAATACAAGTCATATTTTGACCCTTTCAAATTATTAATTCAATAAACGCACGCAGTGCTTAGACTGAGTAATCCAGAGAGACACACTTTGATTTTTATTAGTATGCATGGTGCTACTGCTGTGAAGCTACTGTTGATTATTAAGAGATTCGTGAGATCAAGGTTTAAAAAAAAAAAAAAGAAAAGAAAAAGGTAGAGTTGTGTCAAGGTTTTAAAGCTACATTCTCACATATAATAATGCTGGTAAACAACATAAATGAGGCCAAATGTCTTCACATAGGGAAAGCACACTATACGCTCAGTAACAAAGACATCTTCTCGTTTCTCTTATGTTAGCACCCTGACGCCGTCCTGTCCCGCCCTGCAGCCCCGCCGTTGTCATTCTCCGTTCTCTCTCAAGCGTTCGCGTCAAATCAGTATGTACACACGGGCCATTTAGAGACTTCAAAGTTCAGCGTTGGCTGCAGGGGTGAAAGCTCAGCATCCCACTAACATCCCTCGACAGGCCTGGGGGCTGGCAGATAAAAAGCTTAAAACCCAAACAGCAAAGAATCTCTCCCCTGGTTTGTGCCTCTCCAGCCTCAGTTAGATCAATATGTTTTAACCTTGCCACAAAGGATCTTTCATAATTTGAATTCCGCGTTAGGTGGCAGTTTATAGACCCCGCACAGCTGTTGATGGGGACAGGGTTGTGTTGGGGTGGGAGGGGGGAAGAGTTGCGCTGACGCCTTTTCTTCTGTCACCCTGGTTGGAGGATGGCACTGGTGAAGAGGCAGAACAAAAGAGCAAAAAGCATAACAAATGCTTCTTTTAACTCAGCTCAACTGGAGACACTGGCATCTAGAGGGATGCAAAAACAGTAAGTGTGGAAATGCCTTGCTACTTTCCCAACGCATTATCATCCGTCTTGCTTTAGTGATGTAGGCAACCAACTTAGGGCCACAGAGAGAAATCGGAGCAGACATGGGAAGTGCGAGGCTCTCTGCGGGATACGGAAGTGGAGGTTGCCTAAAAGACTAACACGTCTGACATTTGCTTTGTCAACAGTGAGAGATTTTATGACTTTGTGTTGAGTTTGCTCCCCTGCACTGATGTTTTCTTTAGTGACGGTGAATTGTGGTCCCTGCAGATTGCAATAGCGCTTATACATTCCACCTCCACGCAGTTCATTGTTCACATTTTGACAAAGTCATAGCACAAGTCCTTGGGGTAATGTCATTTTACATCACGACACAATAGCATTCCACATTTTGAGTGATGTATAGTTTTTCCCTCCAGACACTGAAGCAAGCATGACTCAAGACTTAAAACCCTCCATCCATCAATCATGTGTATGATTCAATATATGCAAACATCTTCCCAAGCAGTAAATATATAAACTTTAAATATAGAATAAATACATATATGTAAATATTGTGTTCTTTGGTATCTTTCATGCCATGTGCTCAAATCTCAGTCTGATTTTCTACAGATGTCCTTGAGATACAGCTGTGTCTAAACTTGCTTGCAGGTCACAACGTTATTAAAATGCATTGCGGTTTTCAAATTTAAATTTCACACACTTCTCTGCTGAGCAAAACAAGGGATTTGAAGAAAATATTTCTACAGGCAAGCAACGATATCCAGGCCCAAACCTCTGCAGCTTTTATCCTGGAGGAAATATTCATACCGCATTGGTACTTCATATCTAGAAACTTACATTACTTTGTCTGAAATTGTATGAAAATCACAGAGATTCTGAGATACAATCAGCAGCAATGAATGCATCTTATCCACTACCATACTTTTGAAATCATCGAATGAATACAATGCCATTGATTTGTACACTTGCCTCACTAACATCACATTGTACCCTGCCATTATGCACTAAGTGTTTGCCTCAAGGTTACAGATCCTGGTTTTGTGACAAGGTTGTCGCTAGCTTGTTTCCTAAGGACTGTACACCTGGGAACAAATTTAATGAGCATTTTCTTCTTGTTTCTGAGCGACTACTGCCAATGTACCCTTGAGCAAGGCAATTAACCAGCAGCTGCGACAGCGATGTAACATCAGAGCCAGCGGTTACAATACTCCAACTCTCAGATGTGGATGTGTTAGCAGTGCAAAGAACAACAGGCAACTTTAGGCAAAGTCCATCTGCTTTTGTGGTGATGGTAATGTGGTTGTCAGCAAAACTGAATTTAACCAGAGTTGTAATGAGAGCTGAATCGCTTTGCCTGAAGCTAAGACAGCTCATGGTAATATGAAAACAAGATCGTCTTGTCAGAGTGCATTTCAGAGCAGGGTCGTGACACAGAATCACAACTTAGATTTCTTAGATTCTACAGTTATGCCAAATGTGCCTGAATGTCCACACTCAGAAAGCTCACATTATCTGTAAAAAAAAAAAGAAGGATTCAGTTGGTTTGTTTTGTTTTTTAATATTTAATGTTATACTTTTGAGTGAAACCTTCACTGAAAAGGAAAGAAATTTATTAGAAATCGTACTAAAGTGGCCAAGTATTCTGGAAGTATTTGAGCACATCATTCAAAACTAAAAACATAACATTTGTACACAGGTTAATGTAGCTGTTGCAGCTAACTAGATGGCTTTCTAGCTGGCATTAGTGAGCGAACCTTGTAGCTCCTGGCAGGGGACATTACAGTAACCATGGCCGTGTTGCTGTTGTATTTGCTTGTCAGTTAATGATTTACTGGGACAGAGAGAGTATGAACAGGTGACTTCCATTTTCAGGTCTTACCTTTTTAAGTCGGAGAATGCCTTCTTGAGTTTGCGTGTCCGTAACGATCTCAAACACGCCTTGTTCATCTCCCTCAATGACGTTGTATGTCGACTTGGCATTCTCGCCGATGTCTCTATCATTTGCCTTCACCTTGCCGCCCATTGTTCCTATTGGTAGGTCTTCAGGGATTACAAAGTCATACAAACCTGAGGGAGAAACAAACATACCCCTTTGGTGCTTAGAAATGTTGATCAAGTTAAACAAAATCATAGCAGCATATTACAGTGCTGCATCATCATTAGATATTCCAGCACTTAGAGGAATTAGTTTCTGAGGGGCTTGTTTGATGACATTTGCAACAGAACATTTATTTTTCCCAATTACAACCAATCAGAGAAGTACTTATTTAGAGAGGCAGTAATTTGTTTCTCCTCTTAATTCGATTTGGGTTTTTGAAGATCATGAAGTACTGACTTACTTTTAGAGAACTTTGGTGGATTGTCGTTGATGTCCGTTAGCGTGACGGTGACAGTCGTAGTCCCAGACAAGCCACCCATGTGACCTCCCATGTCCTTGGCCTGAATGACCACCAGGTACTCCTCTCTCATCTCACGATCCATCCCATGGAGAGCAATTTTTATGGTCGCTGGAGTTGGAAACAGTTCATAAGGCATTAATGCAATTATAAACATGATTGATATACTCTGCACATTGTTTTAATGATGCACATGCGAGTATGTACAAGCAAGCACAAGAAAAAGCGAGGCACACATTAGCCTTCACGTCCACCGTACTCTCTGGTTTATAACATGCATTATTTTGGACCATAACTTTACAGAACAAGGAGTCCATACCAAGCAGAGGTAAAGAATTCCCTGTAAGTGTATTTTCTGGGACAGTGGGGTCAGTGTGAGAGTGGCAAGGTGGTCATGACTGGGCCATTCCCGGCAATGAAAATCAGCTGTGTTTGTTTTCAAATGTGTTGTTCTGCTGTCTGTAGTCATTTGTATTCTGATGGAGTGTGAATTATGCTGTCTGTCTTGTATAATCTTGAATATTGTATGCAGAATGGACCTTATTGACTCTGCCACAGCGCTGAATATAAAAAGGGTTCAGCACCGCCATATACGGATAATCCACTCAGGAAACAGAGGCCCGCAGGATCATCAAATGAATATAAAACCCCTCATAAAAGCTAGGCTTTGGCATGACACCCTGCCTTAGTCCTGAGCTGCCTCAGACAATGAGAATATGCTTGGCTATGATGAAAAACATGGGAGGGGTTAGGATGTTGTCTGTGCTTGCATTTTCCCTTCTTAAGATTTTCCTCTGAGATGTAACACAATTTTGGGGTCAGTTTTGCTTTTGGAGGTCACAGGCAGCACTGACGATCTAAACAATGAAAGAATATGAAAGAGATGGAAACGCTTACATACTGTTTGAGTATTTAAGCCTTGTACTTCAAGCCTGAAATGTTATGAATTCTCCTAAAGAGGCCCAGATAATATAAAAAATGAAAATATTTCAAAATTATTTATTTTTGTGCAGCTGGTAGTCATTTTTGCACATAGAGGTCTAAAGGCATTTTGAAGTCACTAGATGGGTCAGATTGGTTGTGGGAAGTCTTGAAACAGTGAAACTACAGATAGGCATTTGTATTTTTTGTCATTGAGACAGTGGCAACAGAGCTTCTGTCATGAGAACTGCTCATGTCCCCACCATATTGCTACGGTTGCCCTGGTTCCCACCAGGTGGGCTCCGGTAGACCTTTGAGGTGTTATCAGAGTAAAACTGTGCATAGGGATCATCATTTTTGATGTACATACAATAAGGACATAGGGTGACACGGTGTCTAGACATTGTTGCAGTATCTAGACCTGCAAACAAGCCTAGAGAAAGTAACAAATCAAACTCATCAATTCCCAGGAACCAACATAGTGGTTGTCTAGTATGGTCCTCCCTATAAAGGAGGCAGGCAGCTTTGATTGCACTATAAAAAAGTACCTGAGCCCCTATTTCACTGATTTGGTGGAGTAAAAGGTGACAATCGTTCTGCTCTCTGAAACATTAATGAAGGATTAATCACCCATTTATTAATGACTGATAAGATATGCTAAATACATTTGTAGTTCAACATTTGGTATAGGGACTAATTATAAAGGGATACTTGAGCCGGGTCAAAAAATGACCCACTCTAAAGAGTGATTGTAAAGAGTCACTTCATCAACAGGACTGCATTGGCGGAATAAGCAATAACCTTGTTTTGTGGATAATTGAATTGATAAGTATCTTATACAATCAGTTTTGTTGTTATTTTGTCTCTTGTATTGAGAATGCACTTACATGGTAAAGCTGTATGATCATTTTCTTCCTCCTTTTCAAGTATTTGCTATTGCTATTGCTTTCATTCCCTTAGCTTGATAAATGATTTAGATCTACACATGAATTAAATAAACAACTGTTTTAACATAAAATGGTGACTGTGGTGACTTGGGAATCAGGACAGCAAATTGATTTGGATTATTTGGGCACACTGACAGATTAGAACCCCAGTCCCATAGCAGACCATAAGTTTACTTTCACATATTGTCACTTAACTTTGTACATAATTGACTTTTCTGTCCACCAAGCATTATGTCTTGATTTGTTATTGTACTTTAAATCTTTTGGGCTTTTCTTCTCTATGTATTAAAACCCAATATGTAGAAAAGTATTGCTACAATGTACCACATTGATCATAAAACATTGTTATCTCAACAAATGTGGAAATATGTCGTTTTATTGCCTTGAAAATGAAAAAAAAATCTGGTAGAAAAGTTATTTAAGTACCTATTTGAACGATTTAAAGGTTCAGTGTATAAGAATTGGCCACCTGACTCAAACATATTGCAGCATATCAACCCCCCACCTTTACTCCCCATATTTTTTTCATTAATTGCTGACATTTTACAGCACAGTAATCCAGTAGAGACCTAATTTATTGATACACTATTTCAATATCGATCCAGTTCACTACGGTGTGCTTTGATGCCAAATGGCTCATGCCAGCTTTCACATAGCTGGTGCAACTTAGTGCAGTTCATCGGATCAGCAGACATGACCACCTGATGTCTTCCCATCTGCAGCAGCAACAGCCGGCTGCTCCGACAGCCATGGTGCAACTTTCCGAACAGCCGTTATTTGGATAAAATGACCACATATTGGGAATCTACATGTTTACATTCTCACCTGAAAAAATATTGAAACTTAACTATGTGACATACTAACAGTCCTAGAGTGGAAATTTCAACACCAGTCAGCCTGGTTCTGCCATTTCTACAGCAGCACTATTTCTTTTTCACCTCCTGCTAGCCTGCAGGCAGAATGGAAACTACAGTGACTCACTATTGACCCTGTGTCACAAAGTGGTATTATAAAATGGCATGGGCTGGATATGGCCGGAACTAGCTGGCTAGCATGCTGACTTCAATGGATATCTCTGCAGCACAATACATACAGGTCTTTGGCATAATGTCAAAACTGTTATTTCCACACATTCTGTTGAAAATGTTGGTTAATTTTTGAGTGTTTTAAACTGAAATTCTTAACACATTGAACCTTTAAAGAAAGGTCAAACAAAACAAGTACAACTCTTCATATGTGATGTACTGTCTCACTTGTCTCACTAGAGATCTCTGAAGGACAGAGTTGATGGACATAAATATGCCATCAATACAACAAATGTGTTATGGTTTTAAACCATTAAGATTCCCTCGTAAATCAAATCTTTTAATGTACCTTATCTCCTTGTTCTGCCTGAGAATGCCTGCAAAATGCTGATGTAATATAAGAAAAAAAGTCAGAATAATGTCTGTTTTGCTTTTAAAAATGATCAAATTTAAAGGACCAGTGTTTAGGATTTAGCAGCATCTGGATGGATATTGTAACCAACTGAATACACCTCCTGCCACCCTCTCCTTCCAAGTGTGTAGGAGAACCTATAGTGGTCGCAAAACCTGTGAAAAACACGAAAAAACGTGAAACGCCCTCCCAAGAGCCAGTGTTTGATTTGTCTGTTCTGGGCTACCGTAGATACAAGACGGTGCGACGTGACGAGCTCCATGGAACAGGACCTGCTCCCTATGTAGAAAAGGTCTCATTCTAAGGTAACGAAAACATAACAATTCTTGTTTTCACTTGATTATACACTAATTAAAACATACTTATCTATATTATATTCAATTTGTTCCAAGTCTGCACTGCTGTATGCCACACCTATGCTTGCCATGCATAAGCATCATAGAATATACTAAACATTATGTAATTGTACTGATTATTGTGCATCAACAAGTTAGGCCTACCTCTCCTCTAGTCACGGAAACAAACTAATACAGATATAAAAAGAGAAATATAAACAAGTCACCCGCGCTCCTTCTTCCGCACGCAAACACACACACACACACACACACACTTCAGTCCTCCTGCTAGAAGCAACACTCTCATCTCTGTTGATCATCGTTAATTATTCAAATTCATTCCTAATCACTGAAAAGGGAGGATTGACAAACACTCATTTCCATAGATATTTGCCTCAACTTTTTTTTTTTCACTGACCATTAACCTAGTGATGAATTGGGGCAGGATGTTTATTTATTTATTGAATGCTTTTCATTTCCAATGTGGCGTCGTGAGTGTCAAACACATTCTAATGGTTGTTTTCCCCTTACCTTTTATTTTTCATTAACATTCATTAAAACATCTGGCTTGCTTGAATGAGCCATCTGCGTGCGCTCCACAATCACACAAAGCACGAATGCTAATCCGTAAATTGTCCATTCAGTGCATTTTCTATAGCCACGTCCTGCGTGCAGATGCTCAGAGATGGTGATGCCTATAGCGGTGAGGACGAGCCCAATTTCTGTGTGTTGAACTGAGCACTCGTGCTTATTATGTACATAAATTTTTCGACTACGTTTCTTGAAGCTTGTTTATTGTGGGCTGTTTTCCAAATTGTGAGCAGACGATTTCCATCTCATTTCTTATTAATGTAATTTCACCATTATTTAATCATATTGCTTACAGACACATGTTAAAAAGTCAGCTGAAAAAGCAATTAAAGATCCAATCTGGAATCTGTTTTGAGATAACTTTATGCATCATGACGCTGCTGAGGAGTCTGCCGTGTGAAAGGAAGAAGTAATTATTATTATTATTATTTAGAATTCATAATGCAATGATGTTATGCAGCAGCATATGAGCACTGGCCCATTTACCATTTAGGACAGCCAATCAGCTGATGGGTACAACTCAAAGCTCTTCTCATGACTCTTACCATTTAGCAGTTTTAATAATTAAATTCATGCTGCTCATTGTTGAACCATGCAGTATATCAAAGATAACCTAGCTAAACAAAAGCAAACAGCAAAAGAATCATTATATTGCCCATGATGGATCCCAGCAATAGAGGCCCACCTTTGTTCTCAGCCACCTACAGGCGTAGTCTATATTTCCTGTTGTGAAAGGCAGTTTTATTCAGCACAGTCCTGGCTGCTTCCGTATGAAAGCCATTAAGCAGATTGCAATCATCTATGTGTAATATTGTGTGTATATAATACTTCAAATTGGTGATGTCATTAACTTTTGTCTGACAAAGCCTGACAAAGATCTCAGTGAGATCATAATGTGGCCTTATTAGATTCATTGGGAGCCACCGATACAGCCAACAGATCTCATTTCTGTTACAACATATCAGATGTTTGGATGATGTTTTTTTACTCTCATTAAAATAATTAAAATAAAATTAATAATAAAAAAATTATAATTAATGCTTTATGCTCCTCATTGTACTGTAGTTATAATGCCCCCTGTGATACACATTGTGGCCCAAGCATACTGTTAACGTTTTGAAACAGAAGTGTGCAGCTGTAGAGGGAAAGAAGCAAGATTTAACAGCAGCCTCATGCAGAAGATCAACTGCAAACATTTCAATAAACAGATGGGCTGAGTTACCTTGAGTCATGTTGTTGTTACACAACTTTTTAATTTATAACCAACATTGTCAGCTTCACTTTAGTGTGTATTTTGTAATGTTGTCCCTTATGGGCTTCCTGGAAAAGAGGTTATGGTGAGCATGACAGTGTAAGCATATATAATGCTTAACACCACCCTCTTTAGTATAGTCACCATGTGGTCCTCTGATAAGTGCTACTGCTGAACTAAAACACTTTTTTTGTCCTTTCAGAGAATTTTTTGCAGTTTTAGCCTGATGCACAGCAATAGAGCAGAGGGATTATCTCAGGTGGGCCAGCAGGTGGGGAAGCTGTTGCATCTCCACCTGCTGGAACGTGTACAACCTGTAGCAGCTGTGGACAGTGCACATGTGCATTAAAAAGCGGCGCCACTCTCTCTCTCTCTCTCTCTCTCCCTCGCTGCTGTCATCTCTCTCTCTTTCATTCTTTCATTTAAATCCACAGTGTTGGCAGCGGAGTTATCTCTGCTGCCAAAACTCAGGCATCATTATAAATGAATATGAATAAATTCTTTTATTAATGATAATATGATCATCGTTCAATGAAAACAAACTGAATGGTTAAATCCCTTATTGCCCATACTGATGGCTCCCCCGACCTAAAAGCCAAGTTAGAGAAGCTTCTGCTCGTCTGTAGCAGAATGCGCTGCACAAATACTGATGTGTGTGTGTGTGTTTTGCTTGTGTTCACAGGTTTAGAACTAGTCACTAATGTCACAGTCAAAAAACAACATTTTGGATGGATTTCTATTCTACATTTAAATATTCAAACATTTTCATTCTGTTATTTGCTTCCAACATAAATATATGAATTTAAATTAATCTTATTGTTCATATTCCTTTATGTGAATGTCAGTCTCTCTAAATGCCACTATAAGAATATTTTTTATTGTCTACAGAACAAATGAAATGACTCACAATGTCATGTTGTGAGTGATAAGATGTGCTCACATTAGCCTACTTGTCATCTGGTGATAGTGATAGGCAGCAATGTTTTCATCTATTCTTTATATTCTGTCTTTCTAAGGTGTTAAATGTGTCTGCAAGTTGGAAATTTAAAGTCTAACTTAAGTCTAACCCAAGTCAATAATTTGCCAATGCAGAAACAGGTTTTGAGATGGATGAAGGAATTTTTTTCATAGAGTCCTGGCAGCCGTAGATTTCCATTCCATTCAGTATGGTATACAAATCAGCTGGATTGGAAATATTTAAGGGTTTTAAGTGTTTTACAAAACCTCGTTGCTCTCAGCCGAATGGGAAAACTGCAATAATAGTTCTATTATATGGTTATGATTGGCTCAAGTTACCATATAAATATTTAATTTGAGTAATTAATACTTTTTTTTATTGTATTCGGTTTGCTAAACAAAGTGTAAACATTCAGTTGTTCGTAGGTGGCTTGATACACCGTCTGACCTGAACTCACTCTGCGCCTCACAGTTGAGACCATTCATATCTGCATCTAAAGTGTACCGTCAGTTAGAGCCCTCTTAAGGCTAAGTTGGACATACTTACCTAATGACTCGGTCAAACAGTGATAGCCCACTTCTTGACCTGAGGCGACCTTGTAAGCTCATTTATCTAAGTCGAAGCAGGTAATGAAAAAGGTTTAAATACGAAAAGGTTCTGGCCTGATGTGCTTGGCGCTGTCTAGAAGAAAAAGACTATTGAAATAATCCTTAGATGTAATCACTGTCTTGCAGTATAACCAATTTCTTTCTTTTTTTTTCTCCCATTAAGGGCGTGGCATTCATTCATTACATTTTGCAATACATTGTGCCCTCCATTGATTGGAAACAGACAAAGGATTTGCACATTGTATTAATAGCTCCCATTAAATTTAATGAAGCGACATTTCGGTCTCACAGAGATCTTCGTCAGGCTTTGTCAGGCAAACAATGAATAACAGCACAAAGAGCTCCACTGGTTAGACCCTCACAAAGGTGTCCTCCTTTTGTTTCCTTTTTTTTAGAGTCAACATTGTGGTCAGCCACTGTGGTTTTACATGTGTTCCATTTAACATGCTATCTGAATCAGAAATCTATTAGTTGCAGTTAGCAAACACATTCCTCGCACAGATAGCACCCACACCTGCAAACTTATCTTACATTTCTAAAACTTCAACAAGCACAGAACTGCATTTACCTGAGTTGGGGTCTACAGAGAAATATGGTTGTCCCTCCAGTATGCTGTAGACCAGTTTAGCACTGTTCCCGTATACTGGGTCATCAGCATCTGTGGCTGTTACCCTTGTCACTGGGGTACCTGGAGAGGAAGAAAGATAAATGGTTATGAACTCTTCTAGCATTCATCTCCACAATATCATACAAGCTGAGCCTACAAGAATCAAACTATTTAAATGTGAGTTGTTTTAAAATCAGGTCCCATCTGTATCGAACATGCATGATATTTGCAATGCATTCCCAGTTGTGTTACTTTGACACTTAAGCAGCGTATAATACTCAGTGTTTTAATGTTTAGTCTGTATCTATATACAGTGTTTACTTAAGTTAGTAACTACAATGAAATAAGGATCAAATTTCATGTTTCTCTTTTTTTAATCTAAAGGAAAAAATACATATTTGAACAAGCATGTGTACCCACAAACACTATATTTGTCAATGTGTTACCATGTGCCTTTAACTCATCTTTCACTTTGTGTGTGTGTGTGTGTGTGTGTGTGTGTGTGTGTGTGTGTGTGTGTGTGTGTGTGTGTGTGTGTGTGTGTGTGTGTGTGTGTGTGTGTGTGTGTGTGTGTGTGTGTGTGTGTGTGTGTGTGTGTTGTGTGTGTGTGTTTATGTGTTTCCTCCTGCATCAAAGTGTCAATTACGTTTGGCAAATGTGACATGGCTTCAGATGAAATATCTTATAATGTGTGTTTAGCTAACTGGGCAAAACCGGCCGTGTCAGTGTTGATTAGTTGTGTAGCCTCTTGTAATGCTAGCCTCTGCTAGACATGTTAGCTAGTGTGCAAATCAACATGACAGTGATGGATGTGTCACGTACTTATTATAACACAGCGGCGAAAGTAAGCACGTCTACTGATGGCCACACTTTGATGTGCTTTTCACAGCTCCGCTCTACAGTAATATACACTCAAAAGCACTTTGTTTGTGGGTTATAAGATATTTCAAAGTATGCCTTATCGCTTTAAACAAACTTCAAACCTTAACATTCAAAGAAAACGCATTTGTGAAGAGTTAGCCCAATTAAAAGTTTGGCTACATTAGTGTAACTGTTGGCACATGTATTCTTCAAATGCTGCTCAGATATCACTATTCTTTTACATAATACAGGCGTAATTAGCCATTACCTTCACATCAACAGCACTCAATATAGCAGAAATTAGATTCTTTATTAAACCAGCTCTATGAGGTTTGAAGAAAATGTAGGCAGGGACCTTCATCAATATATCAACTGTGCCAAACGCTCAAGGCAAATCACAAAATAGATTAGTGACAATTCAATCCACCATTCACTGCTCCATTAGAAGGTATCAGGAAAAAAAAATACACTGAAAAGCTGAATATAGAGAGACTATTAACGCAATTAAACTCATGCATTTTATTTCCCAGCGACCTAGCTCCTCATCGCTCTCGGTGAGAGGCGAAGACAAGAGAAGAAAGGAGAGAAAAGAGGCTGACATGCTGACAGTGAGCAACACACTGGCAGGAAGTTACAGATGGTATGGTAATTGATTCTGTGAAAGATGTTTAGAGGTGTTCTGACAACAAAAGGGAGATGTCCCTCGCCGCAGACGGCACAGGTCCTGCCACAGGCACCTCAGTCTGTCCACTCTAGACAAAAAAGGCTTGTAGTCAAGACCAGAGCCAAGTGCCGGTTTTGGCTCTGACTTTGTGATTCAGAGGTTCCAGTCATAAATTAAAATATGGAAATAAAAAAAAATGCCATGCCAGATGTGACGGAAACACTGTCCCTGTAAAGTTTACAATGTGCAACCCACAAATTAGACATTTGTATTCTGCTGGCACGCTGTCTTTCGCTGCTTCTACATCATTGGAACAACCCCCAACTGACCTGCTGCCACAGTGACAATAAAGATGTTTTTCTCTCAATGATGACTGAAGAAGTACTAGAAGTTCATAACAAACTCTGGGAATACATATATTAAATGCAAACCAAAGCATTCCAGCACAACATAACTTCAAGACAGAAAGGGCTTCTCACAACAACAATACCGCAAAGATGTTTTTTACATCCGTGTGATACCGTTTTTGAACTTATCTTCCTCTTTATGCCGTCAGCTACACTTGTCAACGATTGATTAATAGTCACCGCTGTGTCTGTGGTCTTGTAAAAGCAAAACAAAGCAAAAGCCACCTTTGCACTCTAACTGGAGTAGCCGTTTCACTGTTTGGAACCCAATTATTTCACAGTGAGAGAGCCTAAAGTGGTCCTCCGAGACACGTGTTCTAGTAATTCATAGTCTTATGATGACCCATGCTGTTGTGTTGCCGAAGCTTACCTTGTACATTCCATACTGCCTGTTACACCCCGTGCCTTTTGCAGTGTTTAGATCACAGCGGATCAATGAGCTCTCTTGCTTTCAGTGTTTCAGCTTGCTGTGATTGCACCAGCTAAAAAATATATTATGTTAACTTGAAGACAGCTGCTGGTAGACTTTTTCTCTACTTTAAAATAACACCACAGTATGAGGTTATCCATGTCTGCTGTTCGCAGCTCTGCCTGAAAACCTGGCATTATGCGGAAATTTCACTCAAACTTGTTTGATAAGTAAATAAAACATCAAACAAATTGGTTGACAGAATGTAAGGAAATGTAATTATATGAATTATATCCCACAGATGTGTGCAATAATCCAAATTGGTGCGCTCATGCAGTACTGCCGAGAAGCAAATTATATCCTGTGTGCCATAGGTGTTTGCCAATTGTCAAATGAATAAAATGAAAGACAGCTAAGGAAATTGCACCTCCTTTTTTCCAGAGATACAAAGCCTTATCTCCCTTAAAGTTAAATTACTACTAGTACAGAGGGAGAAAGCAGCCATCTACACATCCCTAATTATGAAAAGTACCTTCGTACTTCTTAAAGGTGTCTGACTATTGCAAACAGGCTTTATAAATTTGGTTACACTATGGATTGAAGTGGGGGTGTGGGGGTAGAGGGTAGGAAAAAAATCTTCATAAAAACAGTGGAACTGGTGAAGCATGAAATAGCTCCCTCTTTCTTTCCCTCCCACAGGGGTAAAATGCTCCTCACTACCCCTGATAAAAAATGAGGGATTAGGAAAGCCAGTGTTTTGGTCCTGTTTCAAATCAGTGCAGATTAGCTCGTCCTTCCCCTTGATAATGCACAGAAATTTCAGGGACACTGCAGAAATGGATGCAGCTGTAGGCCAGGCAGTGGGCACAGAAACTCAATTGTAGGAGGAATATTGTCTCTGGCTTTTATTTGAAGCCTGTAGCATTGTGGCAATCACAATAATAGCAACACAACACCTATAAACTTCCAGGGATGAAAAAGCTGAATTGCTGCTGAAAACAAAAAGCCATGCAGGGAGGGAATTAGGTATGTAAAAAGCCTACAATGGAAAATGAAATATGCTCAGACTGCAGCTAATGTCCTGTGCATTCCACAGCCCTGGCAACTTTTCTACCTAAAAAGACACACAATTCTTAGTCAAACCTGTTAGAGATTTGGACGTCGGTACAGTGAAATCATGCCATTCCCTGTCTAAGTGGATGCGTCTCACTTTTCTCCTGCTGTCTCAGAGATACCCAGATGCTGAATCATTGCATATAAGCTTCTCCTGGGAAGGCAAATCTTCCTCTGTTTGTTTGGGCAGTAGCCCTCAGGGTGACACGCATTAAGCATGTATGAAAATACAGCCTGCGTTCACGGTTGTTTTCCCACACTAAGTGTAATCTCATTAATCACATCCTGAGGTCCACAGCATTTAATACCACACCAATAATTTAAACACACATCATTTTCAAAAGATGCCATTACTGTATATGATGCATTTAGATCAGATTTACAGCTGGTTCGAGGGCCTGCAGTTTCTGAAGTAGGCCTGGAATAAAGACATGGGGGGCTAGCCTTCTGTTTTATCAACCGACAGAAATAATAGGGCACACACTTCCCATTTACTCCGTACACCGGCTCAGTGATAGGAAATCAATAGGAATCTTCCTTGAACCAGAGAGGGGATAAATTGGGGGATGCAGTACGATGTGACACACAATGGCCGTGGAAGGACATTGCAGCTTATTCCTCTCACACATTATCCGGCGACACAGCTTCATCTGTATAGCCTGCTTAGTTCTTTAGAGGCACTGCAAGGATAATCAAACGATGGAGGGTCGCAGCTTTGATAGATGTAGCTTTGAGCTATCACGAGATGCTCATTTGCAGACACTTACTGTACACTGCAGGGTAAGGAGAGAGAAAAAGAGAGAGAGGGAGGGTATGAAGTTGAAAATGTAACACTTGGTTACAGCTTTGTCCATCACAGGGTTTCGGCATAGTTTGATATTTGTTTGGAGTATAAAAATACTAAATTTCCAGTTGAAACACAAGAAAATACAAAGAATTGAATGAATTATAACATCAAACTCCAAAAAAAAAACCTGCAAATATAAAGCTCGTTGTTTGAGATATTATTCACAGTGCAAAACATTGCAGCACACAAAACTATTACAAAGCCTTCATTATAATATGATTGTTTGCACAAAAGGTTTTATTTTCCAGTTGATGTAACAAGAACATGAGCTGCTTTTTCCCCCCACTGCTCAGAATTCACCCTCAGCATGCTTAGTACAATCCAGGAAGCCGCACCACAGGGAAGCACTCTCAGCTCAAGTGCCATCATACCTATAATCACTCAAAAGAATGTGTCATTACAGTTCATTTGCGGTAATATTTGCTAGAATGCCATACTTCTCCTCCGTATCCCTCCATCCAACAAGCATGGCAGCCGTGTAACATCTCAGCTATGCTCAGCTTGGACCAGCTCAGAAGCGTGAAGGGTAGAAGACAGGGGGCATTCATATGTATGCAGGCACTGAGCCATAGAGAAGGGATATCACTGAGGCATGGGGAGAGCTGTGAGCTGCATGAGGCGTGGGGCTAACAGTGCCCTGCTGTGAGCCCTACCCGGGTAAAACAATACTGTTTATGTCTGACTGGCTTTAGGCCTACACTGCAGGGGTCGAAAGACAGAGGGAGAAGCGCTGGGATAAACAGAGAGGGGCAGGGGGGCGGCGGTATACATACAGTAACAGCACCAAAGTCAAGGTGGTGAATATGGTATGCATGAAGCACATTTTAGATGTTAGAAAGTTTTCTTTAATAAAAAAAAGAGGGGGTTTTCAAGGTAACAAACCTTTGCAAGGACATTTTGGAGGTACAGCTAAGTCAACACTAGCTATAAGGAGTTAAATCAGTTAATTGCTCCTGTGTTAGAAGAATTAACAAGACATGGCTGTTTTTGATACTTTATTGAGAAAAAAAATACATTATTTTATATAATATCAGCTTACACACAAAGTAGGTAACACCACTGACACTATCATCTAGTAGCTTTTAACTTATGATGGACTGTTCTGCTAAACAGCTGCCAACAAACCTCTTCTTCAGCCAGTTATGTAGCTGCTCTAATCAATATTCTTATCTTAAGAATTGCTCAGATGACTTTACAATGTGAAAGGAGTCATGTGTCGTGACAAACACAACTATTCAGCTGCTGTTTTCACCTTAATCTACAGCCTCCCTCAGCTCCACAGAGATCTTTTTCTTTTTTGGTCACTATCATCTCTCTTCTTACCATAGTTGTTTTTTTTTTTGTTTTTTTTTAAAATGTGCAATACAAGAAATATACATAAAACATGCAGATGATTGAGAATAGGAAAAGAGAACAATGACTAACAAAAGAGAAATGTGCAGGAGGAGCCAATAAAACCCATAAGCGCTTGCCGGGTGGCCCTCCTATTGTGAGACATAGAAGAGATCTTTACTTAAGAGTAAAGAAATTCAGACAAATACATACAAAGGCTAAACAAAAACATTTAAAAAAACTAAGGTGTTGCAAGTGTAACAAGAAATATGACAATGTATCATTGCATGGAATATGATAGTGAGAGTAATTATGATGTTGCATTACTGAATAGGTCCATAAAAAAAAGTATGGTTAATTTCTTAAATGCAGACAGCTGTTTTCAGTGAAATGGCTGTGTTAAATCTACTGTAGGCTACACTACCTGCTCATGATAGACAAAAGTTTAGCTGGTGAAAAAAAACATCTAACAGTTAAAGAACCAAATATATATTTCAGCAGCTGGCAGAGATGAAAGCAGAGCTAAAAAGAAGAGGAAATACATAATTTGTTGAAAATAGGACTCTATATTATCGACTTCATGGGGTGATAATTTGTCAAATATCTGTGTTAAGATAAAAAAAAAAATCAAAAATCAATTACTCCAGGTTTAAAAAGAAGACACACAACATCCATTAACAAAATGACACACTAACAATCACATGCATTACGAGGGTCATTCTAAAAGATTCCAGGCGTGTTATAAACGCTGTAGAAATTGACATTCACAAAGCAGCAACTCTCATTCAGAAAACGTTTTCTATCCATTTGTTCATAAAGGTCATGACATGGTCTGGCATCATTGCCATGACGGTGGACAAACTACTTCCAAGCAAACAAGCATGAGGTCTTTATGGACCTATTCAGCATGTAAGCTCTGAGGACCATGCCATTAGGATGTGCCATAACTGTGTCAATTGTGGTGTTCATACTGCAGTGTTTATGATATCACTTACGTATCTTTTTCCTCACTAATGTGGTTTTCTAAATGCCCGTTTTTGCTCAGCAAACTCAATATTTCACAATTTATTAAGCTTTATGAAATGCAAATAGACTGCTGAGCCTCTGACTGGAATTACAGTGTTTCATGCGTGCGGCTAAATTTGATACTGTATTAGGAAAATCTTCACTGTAACTTCAGTCAATAGCTGAAAGTTTTGTTGTAATTGTTTTTTTCACTTGCTGCCAACAATAATGTGATTACATCAACATAAACAAGACTTTTTCATTGTGGAGTGACATGCTTATATGTGAAAATGTGATCTAGTATTCAGAAATTGCACTCCTCACAATGTAATAGTCGGCCGATTTCATAATTGCTCAACAAAGTAAGAAATAATGTGAATTGCATCCCTACTATAGCTGCTCCCTTATCATTAAGTAGTATATTAGACAGGCAACAGTCTATTAGTGAGTATATATTTTTCACCCCTCGTAATTGTCACTTTTCTTACAAAAGCACATAGCAAACTAATGTAATGAACTCAAGCACAGTGAAAATATAATAATGCATCCCATGGCAATGACTGTTTAAATAGCCACTGCCCCTCCCGTCCCCATCCCCATCCATGCTTTTCTAGGTCAGAAAGATGGTGTGCCAAACTCTTATTCTAAAATGGCTGGTCTGTGGGGCTGGACAGTCCCCTGATAGCACCATTGCGGTGACAGGAAAGTGATTATGTATTGATCATGATCACATAGACACTGGTGTAGCTCTCTCTCTGGTCTGTGGGCAGAGAGGATAATAGCTCTTGATCAGACAGGGAGACTGACAGCCTATCTCTCTAGGCTTTGCCGGTAGCACTATTTTTGGACAGTACCACCTATTTGGTTGAAATGCATGTACACGGATGGGGAATAACGCAAGAATTAAGAGGCGATTAGCACCGTGAGGCTGAGTATTGTCAACTACAAAGTGTAGAGCTGAGCTGTAGTGTGGCAGGCCAAAGCTCTTGATAACACAGAAACGGTTGTAACGAGGTGGAGAAAACAAGCATGTCGAGGCATCCTTTCATCCATCCATCCATCCCCGTCCGTCTATTCTCTCAAAGGGGAAGATGACATACTTGGAGCACCGCCAGTTGATTTTCCTACAGTCAAAGCCAGTTTTAGATTCCTGGGCTGCAGATGGGCATTTATGGCAACACTGCAGATGGGCATTAGGGAAACCCTTAAACAAATAAGCATGCTCATAAACAACTGGCACGCATGAACTTTTTGTCATTTGCCAATGCAGCCTCAAACCTCCCACCCCTTCATTTGTCACCATTTTCACCAAACACTCGTATGATCCGCAGCCCAGGCTGTGACTAAAAGTGGTGGCTCTCCTCGACAATGATGTTCTATATTTCTATCAGGAAGATATAGGTATTTTGGATTACAGGGAGGCACAGCAAATAATTGTATGGCAGGAAAAAAACCAACCTCTCCCTTAGCCCATAAGTCTTCATAACAGGACTAATGCATACTCAAGCTAAAATGCGTATTTCAGCGGGGCCACAAAACACAGCTGAGGAACACAGCAAATGAATGAAGAACACCCCACAGGGACTGAAAAGATCAGGATATATGTGTTTATATCAGCCCGTAACACACTTTTCAAAATTAGACTCGGCCAAATACAACATGGACCAGAGGAGGGCCTACAACAGGAAAAAAAAAAAATATTGAAGATAAGATATGGTTGTCAGCATCCAAGAAATTGTTCCCCAGAGCCAATGATGGATAAGGGACGCTGCGCTTTTGAAGAGTAAGGGGACCGTCACACTTAAGCACTTACATTGTCATTGTTGTAGTACAATTACTAGTCTTTTATAAGACAGAGAGGGAGCCATCACAGAGAAACTGGGGACAGCCATAGCGTATGTGTTTGTGTGCTTGTCTGTGTGTGTGTGTGTGTGTGTGTGTACAATATGTGCCTGTGTATGTACATGACATCCCTTTTTTCAAGGAGTCGGCTACTGAGTCTGCTGCCTTGACAAGCCGTTTACAGGAACAGCAGGAACAAAATAATTAAGAGGGTCCTTTGTTCCCCACTGATGGCCGTGACATATGCCGCCATTTTAAAGGGTTGTGTCATTGATTCACTTTAATTAGTTCATAGAAAATGTGTGCAACATGCAGATAGCGTTCAGGGCTGGAAGTCGACGACGGAATATTGGGCACTTCACATGTTTAATTGCTCCCAAGGCATTTACAATGGCAAGGTAATAACATAGAATAAGGCAAAGTATATTGTCTAATGAACAACTTTATCATGGGTAAATGAGCAAAAATGTTGCTTAATTTGAGAACTCTGCCACAGGGGCAAGGGTGTTTAATGTGAATTATGCTTCCTCAAAAAAAAAAAAAAGAAGAGGGGGAAGAGAATGAAAAAAAAACCAAGTTTCAGCATAATGCATAACTGTGGTGGGAAATGAAGTTGTGGTTAATATTTTGCCGCACTACATCAGCATTAGCTCCTGAGAGTGGAAACCAGAGATCAAAGTTATTACTTAATACCAGAAATGAATTACTTATGTATACACTGTTGCCAAAATGCCCTTAACGAGGCGTTTGGCCCAATACTGTACCAGCTGAGCTGCTTATTGGCCAACAATAGTCAATCCACCCATGATGTGTGTTTATACATTTCTGTGTGTGTGTTTGTGTGACTGCAGAGTTACAGTAAAAGATGTAAGCAATATTATTATTAGCAGCAATATAGTACTATGATCATGCCAAGATTTTAGAGGAAACACACAATATAATTATATATCTAATTGTATTCAGTAATTCTCATTTTTCCAGTGTCATATTTTTTTAATAAAAATCATGATGATATAAACTAGTTATAGTTACATGACATAAACTTAAATGCAGTGTAGTGGTGCAAAATCTATTTCAAGAAATTATGACCATTATGGAAAAACAATAGTAGTCTAAAATAATAAACTGACTTTAATATACAAAAATACAGGATGAATAGATTTGTTACATTTTTGACTGAGTTGATATTCAAGGAGAACACATGTCCTGTCCACTTTAAAGTCCTCCTGGAAGATTCTTGTTTAACCACAAACTGAGTAGTTTGCCTGCTGGTCAATAAAGTTCATGCTCCTCACAGCAAGTTAAGAGTCCTCAGTATCAAATCCTCCTGCCAACCATTAAGCCCCACCAGTAGGAAGAATTAAGAACGAGAGATGTCTGAGAAAACATCATGTGAAACCCAGACCAGAGTAAAAACAGACGGCATTGTGCACAGAGGGAAGTGGCCATGCTGTTTCAACACAGGAGAAGAGTGCAACAGTTTTCAGAGTGGGCGAGAGACCCTACATTATTCCATATGAACCTGGGTTACAATCAAGGATATATTATAAGAGTTGAATACCCGACCAAAGATGGCATCCATTCAGTCCTGTAAAAATTGCTGGGCTGTTACATATGCCATTTTTAAAAAGCTTTTCTGGAAAGTTTTACAAATATAAAACCTCGATGGATCAAAAATTCATGATAGAAAGAGTCATAATTGACTTGTCTGCTGTTCAAGGTGTCCTGTCAACAGTTTTATAGACACCTGTTTTATAATAGTGGTCCATAGAAAAAATGCTTTGATTTTTTAGCTGCAATACTGCAAGTGACCACTGGGAAAACAATCGGCTGATAGTCTGAGTGGTGGTAAACTAATATATCCATGGTTACAATACATCCTTATGTTCTCTATCATGTCAAGACTATCTCACCACCCTATATATGTAACTGGGACTCTATAAAACACCTGTGAGAGCATGAAATGGCAGTTGAGTTCGAATGAGACAATGAGATGTACATACCCATGACCTAAGCTTAAGATGCCACCAACACTTAGTTGACCCCACCAGATGATAGGGCCATAAAAGAACTTAGCCTGCCAGGTTGCAATGATAACTTTAAAAGAAAAAGACATTGCTACAAGCCAATGGTTGTTTTATTGTAAGAGTCAGGGTGCTGGAGGCATGGTATGCCACGCGAGATCCTGCTGCACTGAGCCTAGAACACGCTCATTGAGTGAATTGCTGGCTGCCACATTCCTGCAGTAGAATTAAGGTGGATGGGGTTGAGAAAGAAGCTGGAGGCACCTCACCATGAGGCCCATGAGGTAGCAAGGCCCCATGTGGAATGTGCAAGCACCCCCACTGGGGCCAGCCTGCCTGCCTGCCTCCTTATACACCTCTTGGATTTCATCCACAACCCAATGAGAGAGAGCCTAGTCTTGGAGACTAGATGCCTAAGGCCCTTTGTAACTGACAAAGAGCTGGTCTGCTGACCAGCCCCAGACAGGGCACAACAGTGACTTCCCAATCAATCCAGCTCCAGCATCCTGAGGAGGGTGGAAAGGAGGGTTCGGGCACAGCACTGCCCCAGCATCAACCAGCAAGAAAAGGCAGCATTCCTCATGTACCAAAACAGCATGGATTTCTCCCATTCTTTTAGCCAGAGAAAGCCATTTCAGCCTAACTGTTTCCAGGGGCTCAATTGGCTCATGCTGCAAGGTTGACAGCAGCACCACCTTCAAATCCCATGGGGGGAAAGTTGGAGGGAAAAATACAGTTTCACAAACTTCCATGCAGCGATCAGAATATAGCAGTATATAAATCAGAATCTGATGACAGTTTCTGGGATGTTTTCTCATTACTGTTGCTTATTTAGAGATGAATATTTCATGTTATTGACAAAAACTTTTACACCTAGATTTAGGAGACTCTAATTTTGACAAAATTTAAAATTTGAATATCCACTAATGCATTATATAATAACATAGCTCGCAGGGAAAATCCCTGTTAAAATCAACCATAATGAACCACAGTCACTTCCTAATATATAGCCTTGAATGAATAGTTAATACTTACTACAGGTGCCAGCGTGAATATTCCCAGTATTTCAGAGTGTGTTATTTTCATATTCTGGGGGCAGCAGCAGCACCGAAGATGACGTTGCATTAAAAACAAAGGACAGAGTTGGAGGGAAGTGTTTCCATCCCTCTCTCAGCATCTACTCCCCCAGGCTGTGCAAGAAGATTTTCTCAGTCAATTATATATTTTCTATTCTTACAGTACATCTTGCAAAGGTAAAATGAAAAGTATTTTTTTTAAACCTCAAGACTCTTAAAGACAGCAGTAGCATGCAGTCCATAGCCCATAACCCTGGCATTTGGCCCATATAAAAGCAACGTGTGACAGATTTCCTCCACCTCCCACGCAATAGCATTAAGACACTGAACTCCCTCTGAATCCAGAAATACTGTGGGTTTTAGTGGTGAGCACCTTCTAAGTAATACACTCTGTCATCTGACGGCTGTCCCGGAGTGAGAAGGGTTAAAGCGTTTTCCCAGAGGAATGTTGAAACATACTACATCTACGTGACTGGTGACTTAATGTCTCCGTCAGCCGGTGAGAGCAGTGCTATGCTGCCGTCTGACAAGCAATCCATCACAGAGAACACACAGACAGAAAGCTGCACGCTGCCACATAAAGTGTCCGCACCACAAACATATGAAAACACATGCCTACCTCATCAGCTAGCAACGTTACGACGACACACACATGCACGTGTATCCGTGGTGAAGAGGGACACACATTCATGCTCTGTCTTGTTAACATACCGAGGGTCATGAAACACAGAAAAGACAGACAGATGCATAAACACACTGCAAACACTGAGCAAACACCTAAAAACACTCCTAAACTCTGAAAATTGGTGGCCAACTGACAAAAAAAAATGACTGAAGAGATGTGCGACAGAAATGGTGGAAGTGTGGATTTACACCCCTAGTAATCCCAAGGTTTGTTTACACTCCCAGAAGTGAAGTGAAATTTTAAAGGGCTATCTCTATAGCGTGCTGGAGAGCAGATTCACCCAATTACACAACAGCCCCCAGTGTGACATAGTAAACCTGCTGTAGGATTGACTATGTGTGTGTTTGTGCGCGTGAGTTTTTGTATGTGTGTGTGTGTGGACATCAGACTGTGACTGTGGTAAAAACCACAAACTGACTAAATCCATACTGCAGTGTTGAGAGCAATACAGCTGCCAATGCTCCAATACACAAACAGCCAGAGCAGAAGAAGGCTGTGTGATGCCACAAATCAGCCGGCTGCATGCCAGCGAGACAGGAGAGTAAAACACACAGTAAGCAGCCCAGACACAACTCAAATAACAGAACATATCAGAACAAGTAATAAGAAAAAAAAGCTTGAGTAAAGGAATAAAAATACAAGTATGGCCATACATTAAAAGCAGGAAAACTGTGGCAGCAGTCTTTGTTATTTCTTTTTTTTTTTTTTTTTTTAACTTCCTTTCTGTAACGTCCCTTGTATCAGACAGCTGAAGCGTGGCAGTGACTGTACGAGCCAGGCGAGGGCTTTAGCTAATGGGGACAGACATCAAGAGGAGGGCCTCACTTGTACTGGAGATTTGATCCTTCCGTCTTATCAGCTTCTTTTTCAAATGACCTTGCTGTATGGACTTTTATGCCTCTCCCCCTTTTATTCTCTGCCGGTGATTGGATTGGCCTCTCTAGTCTCAAATCTCTGCCACCTTGATGAATGTGTTCCACCTCCATTTATGTTGCATTGACCAATCCCCCTCCACCACCGGCTATGCCACATGAATCTTCACTGTAGCCACTTTGAACTTGCGAACACATGGCCGCATATAAAAATAAATAAATAGATAAAAAACAGCTAATAAAGAAATTTACCGAGCCTCTTTTTTCTTTGTCTCCCTTTATGCTGTCTTCATTTTGTTTCTATTGCAGTTAAATTAAGTCTGGTTTTGGGGGAAGCTAAATGTAAATTTAAAGAGTGTTATTATGTCTTTCAATAGGATGCAATCGCTGCTTTTAATTTTAGGTACTGAGTTGTGGTTGCCTGCAGGGCCCAAATAGCTATGGTTGGTACTTCAGACAATTAATAATGCAGACATGGAGGGATGAGAGTACAGGGGATCCTGTTCTTGCTGCTCCATGCTGCAAAATCACCTGAAGCATGACAAGGGTGCACACATACATACACATTAACTGTTGGCTGTAGAACTACTGAGCAAAAATTCTTGATTTTTGAAAAAAAGAAAAGAAGCTAAGACTAAGTAGAAACAACGTAGAGCACGATACAAGAAATCGCGAAAAGGAGACCCAAAGGAGCAAAGAGGGATGAATGCAGAGCCGGAAAAGTGCTCTGGAAGAAAAAAAAAGGCCCTACAACACAACATTAAATATCCACAACTCTTCTTCATTAATAATTAAAAGGTGAGCCACAGCTGAGCACTGAAAAATGCGTATGAGAAAGCATCTTGGCATCTTAGCAGATATGAGTAAGCATTTGCCAAATGTGAGGTGCGAAATGGAGCCCTCCTCATCTTGCCTGCTATAGCGATAATGCAAGGTGGACCTCCTACTCACAAGCATGACTTCAAATAGTCCTTTGTCACTTCTAGCTTATATAAACACAGCTGATGAGGACACACACACACACACACGCACGCATGTGCCTTTATATCCTTGTGAGGACATTCATTGACATAATGCATTCTGTAGCCCCTTACCCTAAACTTGACCATCACAACTAAAAACCTGAAGCCAACCCTTACCCTTAACTGAATCTAAACCCAATTCCAACTTTAACCTTAAAACCAAGTCTTAACCCCAAAATTGCCAAAAAATGTCCTCACAACACAGAAATGTCCTCACAATGCTGGTTTTGGAAATTGGTTCTCTTAAAGATAGAAAGACATGCGCGCGCAAACACACACACACACACACACACACACACACACACACACACACACACACACACACACACACACACACACACATAAGATCAAGATGTTGAAATGTAACTTTTCAAGGTATGCATCACACCAGAGGATTCACATCTGACAGAGTCCATAAAATATGTTCGGTCTTAATCATCAGAAGTGAATTTCTCCAAAACTTACTTTCTGCTTTTCTGCACCAATACACAGACATATGGTGACTGCATTAGCAATAAGAAGTTTGGAAGAGGTTTATTTGTTTGGTTTCATTCAGACTGACTGCCAAAAACAGATTTATAAAAAAAAAAAAAATCTACCTCAAACTATTGCTCAAAAATTACAGAAAGAGTATTGTTGTGTGCACACGAATAAATCAAGAAACATACAAAAAAATCCTTTATCTAGCATTGTAAACAAGACTATGTTGTACAGTTGAGCGGTACTGCAGAGAGAAAGTGCAGTGAATGATCCCAGCTCAGTGTGTCATCTGTAGAGTAGGGGGGCCAACAGGCAATTAGTGAGTAAGTGAATGACTGACTGACTGACTGAGAAAATGAGTATTTCAGCCAAGCTGCAGCAGATCTATCTTCAGTGAGATATGATATGTATCCAGCCTAATGAATGTAGCTGCCAGCTTTTGCAGCAGACTTCACAGGTCTCAGACACAGGTGAGGTTGCAGTAGAACACTCTAATGATACATGCTTGCTATTGCTTTCAATTACATACCTGTTGCGACATCTTATGCTTAGCTGACATGTTTTTTTTTTAAAGAAACTTTTTGTGCATGTAAAAAAAAAAATCACATCACAGGCATGACAACAGTTTTGAAATTTTGAAAAAATATGTTCAACTTCTCTTCCTGATTTTATGTTATTTTTATATTGTTATGATGTCAAATGTTAAACATAGTCAAAGGTCCAAAATTTGACTTGAACATACAGTGTATGAAAAATGCTCCCCGCAACTGTTCTTTGCTCTGTTTCTGTTCTGTTTCTCAAAAGTTTATGGAAGTGCAACACTGCAGTAAATCATTGGAGTAATCTTTTATAGTGAAAGATAAATATTGCCCACGCATTTCTTTTTTCATTGTACAAAAACTGTATCAACTACTAGTGCTGCTGATGAATGTGCACGACTTCTTTCTAAGCAAGACATATTACGTGATCATGACCTTCACCTATATAGGATATAATATTATATCCTATATAGGTGAAGGTCATGATCAAAAATACTACAAACGTTCCTGTTATATTTCTGGCTAGTCTGCAATCTGACATTGAGTCATATCTTATAGCGTTGCCAGATATTTCAACTGTCAGATAAATGCAGCAGAGTCAAATGTTTGTCTTTGCATCCCAATTTGGCCCAAAACAGAAAACCAATGATGGTTGTTACAATGATGGTTGTCTTACACCCAGAGATGCTGCCAGACAATCCCTCTGCTTGAAAGTGACTTGTTACATTTTAATTTGTTTTCCAGATTTTATTCATCCATTCTTTCACTCGCAGTCAGCCTATCTGCCCATCGGTGGAAATTAGAAGGCGACGCTGAGTTCTTCAGGTGACACGCTGAACAGGATCAGTCCCTCACCTTCTCTAGCATTACTGCTGAAGTGAGGATGCAGCGTCCTTGTTTTCACTTTCAGACTGACTAACTGACCGTGATACAGTGATCAGCAGTGTGTGACAGCACAGCAGCGTAAGATGAGCCCTACATTCATCTCAAGGCTGCAAAGACTTCAATTACAAACATTTCATTAATGCAAGTCAGTAACCTGGTATTTGACTGGTTAGGTGCTTTTGAAAAACAGTCTTTTCATGTCTTAATTCAGACACTGCAGCCTTATAGACATAAAAAATTTTTTTTTGCAATAGGCCAAATACATTTTGCCTTCAACCTTTGCTTCATTCATGTCCAATTGTACCTCTGTGGAGCCTGTTGCATGCATCCATTTAATCACATCCACTCAGTGCGACAACACAGAGGGTGGCATTTGTGACAGCCTTGGCTTTTTCGCATCCTTCTCCTCATCATTACAAAACCAGGCACACAGCAGCTTGCACACACACACACACACACACACACACACACACACACACACACACACACACACACACACACACACACACACACACACACACACACACACACACTCTGACACATAAACACACACCCCTTTCCTCTCATTTACCTTCCCTTTCATGAACTTTGTTTGTTATTTACCTCCTCCCTTTTCATTTTTGCTTCCCTTTCTACTTCATGGGCACAGAGAGAGAGAAAAAAGAGGAGAGTGCGGGGGGGGTGACTTTGTTTGAGGAATGACACTGTGGCTAAGAAGAAGGCTGCTTTTTGTCCTTAGTCTCATTGAGAGTCTTTTGCTATTCATCGGGGCAAGGCAGCCGGGCCAGCGAGGGAAGCAATCTTATGCAGATCACATTGAAGGGCTTTATTACCTAGAAGCCAGCTACTTTTTGTTCTCCCTCAAGGGAAGAGTGAGAGAGAGAGCATTAGCTTAGCGAGAAAAGAGAGATGGCGAGAGAAAAAAGTGAGTGCATGAGAGAGAGAGAGAGAGAGAGAGAGAGAGAGAGAGAGAGAGAGAGAGAGACATAGAGAGAGAGAGAGAGAGAGATCCAAGAGCAAGAGGCTGAGTTACAAAGAGAGTGAGTCTCTGCGGGCTGCATTGGAAAGCAGGGACAAATTACACCTGAACAACAGCATCTTTACGATTTAAGAGGGAAGGTGTGTGTTTTAGAGGGCAGTGTTTATGCACCTGTGCGTTTTGGAGTCGCATGTGTGCATGAGATACACATGCATGCACATGTCTAGTAATGTGCATGTACGCCTGCTTGCATGCTCTAGAAAGAAAATGAATACCCCAGGAGGCTCTAAAGGGCTTATATTACTGCATCTGGACCAATGACTGATGATGTAACATACATAATTCAGAGGTGCGTTGGATAATAAATAACATTTGATGAATTCGTAATATGCATTTATATGTGATATTGAACAGCTGTGACTCTGCGTATATGGTTTTTTTTTCTTTTTTTTTAAATCCATGAACATATGGCTTAGCCGGGGGAATAGGCTTGAGCATGTATGGCTAAAAGTGTGAAAAAAAGAGATGCAGAATTAGCAATGACACTTTATCTGCTGCTGTGCGTAGCTACAGGCAAGAGCAGTGAAGAAGAATGAATTCACACAAAGTAAAATGAAAATGTTATTGACAGGTGACAAGTATCACAAACAAAAACAGAGGTAAATTAAGTGAGCCCAACAACATACACACACGCATGCACGTACACACAGATGTGCGAGTGCAGATGCTGCTGCCAAATGAGGTGCGATGGATAGGAGTAGCAGGTTATTTACAGAGAAACTCCAGCATGTCAGTTAAATCCTTTCTGCCTCCGAGGCCTGTCCTATCCCCATTTAGCACGGCCACAGAAAATGGCAGGCTGGCACGCATGCCGGCTGGCAGTTAGATGGGCCTGAGAGAGTCAGAGCGTTGGCCAGGTTCACTGCTCTGACCCTCTCTCACCCTAGCTCAGCCTGTGAGCCGCCCACCACCATCACCACAGCCCTGGTCTGCCACGTCCCTGCCCAGCCCAGGAGCCTGCTCGTCAGATGTGCCCCGGCACAGCACTGGCCCAGCTCTGGCCCAGCTGCCCACTATGTTAAAGGGCCAGGGGCCCCCTGCCACTCAGTCCATCTGCCAAGCTGCAGACCAGAGTCTAGGATCAGAGAAGAGAGAGATACAAACACCAGACACCCTCACTCTTAGCTCTCCACTCAAAGCTCAACAGAGTAATGCCAGATAAAAGATGCACTATAAATGTGCTTCTTTTACTTATGTGGGTTGATGTGACCCTGAAATACTGCTCGGGTTTATTCAAGTTAAACTGCATTTAATACACTGCGACTTAGACTTTCCACACCGAGATATGTTCAAGATTCACTGCTAGATCAGCATAGTACAATAATATTTTTAGGTTATTTCAAAGAATGGGGTTTTTATAGAACATCTGGCCCAAGTGGAGCATGAAATGCTCTCAAAATAGCTCAGTTTTTCCTGTATTGATCTGAAAAATGGCAATGTGAAGAAAATCAGTGTAGATAGATAGATATAGAGAGAGATATATAGATAAATAGATAGAGAGAGAGAGAGAGAGAAATAGATAGATAGATAGATAGATAGATAGATAGATAGATAGATAGATAGATAGATAGATAGATAGATAGATAGATAGATAGATAGATAGATAGATAGATAGATAGATAGATAGATAGATAGATAGATAGATAGATTTTGACTTATAGTTATGTGTATGGAGGGACATTGATGACAAAAGACCATATAAGATAAGATAAAATGTTCAACACGAACACTTATCTAAAATAATTTCTCTGTTGTACCGTCTCCTACTGGTACTGTCTCTCACTGTAATAATACAGTGGACAGTAATAGACCACATCTTGGATCTAATAGGAACAACTTAATAGCAATATTTCTGAAAAGTAAACTAATTCAAAGTAATAGCCCAGAGACATTGAGTATGGCACTTAATGTAAGTTCATTTTCTAATAAGACATTTCTTATTAATGACCTCATTACAGAGCGGAAAGTGAACTGTATGTTTTTAACCGAAACCTGCTCAGCACTGACAGACCAGCTGGTCTTATTGAGGCCTCTCCTCCAAAACTATAGTTCCTCCCAATCCTGTAGACAAGCGAAAAAGACTACAAATAAACTGTCAACTGCTCCTGCTGGCAGGGACATATCTTTGGGAGACCTTTGTTCATTTGAGCATCATGTCATAGGTGTCAGCCTCCTGCGCTGGCAGTAACTTTATAAAGGCACCCCAAGCAATGTCCCCTCTTCCTAGCTGACTTTGCAGAATTCCTATCTATTATCCACAGTTATGATAAAAGTATTATGATAAGTGATTTTGTCCTTCACCATTCCAAAGCTATCAAATTTATAAATATTCAGAATTATATGGATTTAACGCATGTCACTGGACCCACACCTTAAATCTGGTGATAACACATGGATTTACTGTCCTTGTATCCTACATTGTTGATGTGGCTATGCCTGATTATTGTTGTGTATTATTTTCGGTTATGGCCTGTATAGCACAGACAAATACAGAATGCCTTGTCAAAAAATGTTTTTTTACCCCCGAGGGTGCTGAAAATTTTATGACCTGTTTAGAAAGTGTACCAGCAGTTACTCTACCTTTCTCATGTGATGAACTGGTAAATCACCTATCAGCAATCACACCATTACCAAACTGGAAAACTACTGGCTATGTTGCCCCTGTCAAATGATAACGGCCGAATCGAAACAGAGAACCCCCTGGAAAAATGACAAAATGAAAGAGAAATGGTCGTGTAACAGAACGAAAATGGAGAATCTCTAAATTAAATGTCCACTCTGACATTTTCCGGGAGCATTTTGGTGTGTTCAATAAGGCAATCAGAAATACTAGATAAGCTCATTTTTCCAAACTGATCAGTGATAGTCTGAACAATCCAAAAATCCTCTTCTCAACTATTGACCGTCTGATCCTTATCCTGAAAAAAAAAAACCCTGGGCTCATCAGTCCTCAGCAATTTTAGACCAATTTCTAATCTAATTCAAATTCTAGTCAGGTTTTTGGGGCCCATCAAAGCACAGAAACAGCCTTGTTAAAGCTTATGAATGACCTTGGAATCAACTTGGACAAAATAAACTCTGCATCCTCGTTCTCCTTGACCTGAGTGCAGTCGACCACAGTGTTCTCATAGACAGACTACATAAATGTGTTGCCCTCTTTGGCACTATTCTGAAGTGGTTTACGTTTTACCTCAAAAGCACAGGTCCAGTCCTTTACGGTCTGTATCTGCTGTCTCTTGGCAGTGTCATCAGGAGACATGGCATCAATTTTCAAAGTTATACTGACGATACTCAACTCTACATTGCTCTACATTGCTGTGTCTCCTGATGACACGAGCCCTAACGATGCCCTCCATAAGTGTGTTTTAGAGATTAATGCTTGGATGCCTCCGAACTTCCAAAACAGAGGTGCTCGTCATTGGAGCAGAGGCACAGACAGAGAAACTGACCTCTAAATTGAAGTCACTTGTATTCAGTCTCAGACACCAGACTAAAACCCTAGGGGTCATAATAGATTCTAATTAAATTTTTGATGTCTGCATCCAGAATGTGACCAAATCTGTCTTTTATCACTTCAAATATATTGCAGTGTGTCCATTTCTCTCCCAGGACAGTACTGAGAGACTAGTGCACACTTCTTTCACTAGTAGGCTGGATTATTGTAATGCTCTCCTTTTCTGGTGTACCAAAATAGATCAACCCCAACCTATACAAAATGTAGCTGCTAGTGTGCAGACCACAAGGAGCACAGGCATTACAACTGTTTTAAAATCACTGCACTGGCTACCTGTTAGAATTGATTTTAAGAGGCTTTTATTGGACTACAAATCACTAAATGGTCTTGCTCCTGACTACTTGTCTTACATGGTTTTAAAATATGTGCCCACTAGATCCCTCAGGTCTTCTAGAAGTGTTCCCTTGGTTGTTCTTAACTTCCGGTCTAAGACCCATACTGATGGTGGAAGAGAGTGTGGATATCTTTAAAAGAAAAACACATCTTCTTATGGTTTCATCCAATGTGTGTTTATTTCAACTTGCACTTTTACTGTTCTTTCTATTTTTTCTTATTAGTTTTATTATACTACATTTTATTTATTGGTTTTCATGTTTTTTCTTATTTAAACTCATGTTCTTTTTATCTTACTCTTATTTCCACTTTGTAATGTCCGGCACTTCTAGTTGCATTTGATGTAGGACTATGTGTGCTATATAATGTCTTATTGACTGATTGTATACCTGACTTCACACACACTCACAGACACATGCTTTGATGAAACATACAGCAGTATTTAACAATGTTATCCTTCATGCAGGATTATGTATCAGTGTATCACTTATAAATACAGCGTGGGTATTAAATCATCTGTGATCACAGTGAGGTTTCTGCTGCATGTTGGAAACGTGAGACGATCAGCTCTGATAAAGGTCTGCATCTCGCTCATTTCCATACGTCTTTCCTTGATCAAGTCTGCTCATTTATCGTCCAAATCTGTGATGACAAGCCTTTACTTATTTTCCCAGCTGCCGATGGTGATGAGAGTGTAATCAGAAACATCATTAAGGTCCTACATAGACGGCTGTGCCTGTTAGTCCTGTTACCCACACCCATAATAACTCTGAAAATGCAAATCAACTCAAGGTAATCTATTAATGTCACTTCAATTTTATGTCTGCGCTTCAATTTAGCAGATCTTGACAAATTTGGCGAGGATCCGTGCTTCCGTACAGGTATTCATTTTGCTGGGGTTTCGGAGAGCATGGCCTGTGCGAAGAGGAGACGGGCCATCTGTCTATGCGCCCGTTTATTAATCGCCCTGATAATGAAGCACACTCCTGGGGCATCTCTCGCATGAGTTCCATCCGGCAAAACAACTTTCGGCAAGTTTGTTTCGCAGTGTAGCAATTATTGTCATTCGCACCCCCCTTAGAGCAGGGAGGAGGGTCTAGCGACCTCCTCCTAATTACCTGAAGCATCACTTCAAGCAGACTTTGTAATTTCCAACTACATTACAACCCCCTTGTTAGCTGCAGAAGGGTAGCAGAGCCTCATAATTCCAACATATGGTCGACAGGCATACGGAGGGGAATTTGTCAGCTTGTATTGGCCTTAAAGTCGAAGACCCCATTAGCAGGAAAACAGGATCCACTAATCCTGTGAGATCTGTGCAATCCGTGCTAATGAATTATGATTCTAAGCAAGGCTTGCACAAATAAGCAATAAACACAGTTTTAATTGAACAGTGAAACATAATTGTCTCATGAATATACTTGTTAATCTAAGCATATAGCAGATATATGAGAGAATATTACATTTTAATTTGATTACATTAAATGATTATAATTTCAAATAATTATTCTTCAACTAAAACAAAGATGACTTTGTCCATTACCTTCCTGAAGACTAGAAGCCGAAAAAGTTCTGCAACTCTTGAGTTATGACACATAGGGAACAAAATCAGTCAGATAAATCACTATGTCAACATAGTGTATTTAGCACTTAGCAATTAGCAGCTAAAGACCCAAGTATTCTTCTCAGGAGTTGGTGGAGACCAAAACAGAGCTGAAAGGATAAAATTCTTGGATTTGCATTTGTCAGGTAGTCAGAAATATGAAGTGGAAGCTAATGTTATTCCATGGTTGTTCTTTGCTCGGCCGAAAAACAATTAATGCAGCTTTAAAAACAAGGATATTTTTCACTATTTCCAAAAGTTGCCAAGTTTAAGAGATGTACATTCTTCCCTTGACAACACCACACAGTATCACCCATTCATAAACAAAGCAGTCAAAAAGTTTCTATTGACAACCGACTAATACTGAAATTGAGATCAAACTTCCCTCCGTTTCTCCGGTACAGACACCTCCACCTTTGCTCTCCACTTCCTCCCATTGTTGCACTGTACTTCGAAGGGACGATCCACTAAACAATTAAAATGGTAGTCGCCTCCTCTCTCAGTCATTCAGGAAAATGAAAGTCAGAGAGAACAGAAAGCCACACGTCTTATCCGACTGGCCCTTTTAAAAGAGGAACAAAAGGTCTCTCTCCTTCATTTCCCATTAACCTCTATGCTCCTCCGCACACAGGAAACATAGCGACCTCGCTGGCCCATGTCACATATCTCATCCGGCTGTGGGGACCGCTTCCTATGGGGGGGGGGATGACATTCAATGAGGGGCTTTTCTATCTTGCTGTAGTCCTTGACAGATAAAAGGTGGGTGTTGATATTTGTCCCCTGGTCTCACTGATACCGCATGGATACACTCTTGATAACCGAGGAGCTGGTAAGACATTGATGAAGTCTGGAGTGGAACTGACAAGCTCTGTGAGTGGATAACATCGTCAGGAGAACCAGTCTGTTACGGTCCGGATTAGATTTGTGATTATTCGATGCAGGTGGGGTTCACGCAGAGCAGAAATACATCAGCACACTCAGCACCGTGTGAACTCAATACCAGACGTTATGCTGCATCTTTTAGCATGTGCCGTAATTACATTTTAATGCCTCCCAGTTTCACGTCGCTGCAGAGATTTGCTCATATGCAGCAGAGCCCACCAACATCCGTTTATTTTCTGCTACCTTTCCTGTGGGCTTTATTAGTTATCCACTGCTCAGCACACTTCCAGTAATCCACTGAGTCCTGCACAAATTCTCATTTCAGCGCGATAACGATGAAACACCACTGTAAAGAAACCAGTGATTTATGAATATGAGGCGAGAAGAGATGAATGACTTATTGTTTGTTTGTCCGGAGTGTCTGAATCTTCCCACACCGCCACAGCGCATAAAAACTTAACAGGAAGAAAACTAGTCGCTGAAAGAAAAAAAAGACTTTCAAGCAAACAACTGAGCATTCGTGAATGTTTAATTAATCAGTAGTGACAAAAGGGAACAACAATCAACAAAGAGACGTCGATTTCCATTTCTTATGCATTATTCACACTGGCAAATCACAGAGTGCTGTCAACTACCACTTTGCTCTCTACCCCATCTCTATGGCTGTCCCTGCACTGCACTGACAAAACCCTCAGAGAGCTACAGTACATTTCAACTGAGATCCAAAACAATGAGCAGCAGGGATCAAGTTACAGAGTTCAGACAACAGAGTTCACTGTTATTTTGTGTTTACATGGAATACTTTTGCATTGTGTTTTGTTCCTTTTTGCTTCCACCGCAGCAGCCACGGCAACAACATCAGCCGCAGCAGCAGCTAATAAGAATCAGGTGGAATGATCAAGAGGAGCCGCAGCTAAATCACCGTTACCTCAAAGCACTGACGCAGAGGCTGCAACCTACAGATGGGATTTACCGAGCGGTTTCTCTAACATACCTGGGTAACACCATCTGCCCTAGCATGTTATGTCAGCTTTGTGACAGGTAACAAGAGGAAGCTCGATGAGGAAACACAATAACAAGCACATACCGCCCAACAACAGACCTCGGCGGCCCTCGCTGAACTCCTCCAATGTCAAAATGGCATAAAGATACACTCTGATCTCCTTCTTTCTACTGATGGAAACATTTTCTACAAGAACCCTGCTGCTCAGGGGTCAGTGGCAAAGCTCCCCTGGAAATGAAGGGGGAAAAAAATGCAGTGCACTGATCTACTTACAGGCTCCTGCCATTCCTAGACGAGCTTTACATTTGAATTATGTGATCATCTTGCCGTGGTCATTTAAATGCATGGACGGAATAAGAATGTGAATATATGAATATATTTGCATACAGTGAAAAGTAAAGTGTTTGCAGTGGTTTTTACGTATCAGTTTGTGGGGGCTTGAAGAAACGGAAGCCGGTGGCAATTAGCATCAGTCAGTGTTGTCAGCATAAGTGACAGTGTGGTGCTAACAGTTTTTGCGAGCGCACACGCAAAACGCTGCATGTATGTGTGGATGTCTTGTATTTGGCTTCTTCTGTCGCCTCTATGATAATTCTAAAGCATCCGAATCTTGAATTCAGAACTACCCGTGTGCAGACGTTTCACCAAATGCTTGCTCATGGGGAAATGTTGGGTACCTGCTCTATATGAAAAGTGCCCTGAGATAACTTCTGTTATGATTTGGCTCTGTATAAATAAAACTGACTTGACTTGACATTTCTACCGTGAGGGTTTGCTAAGTCTCATCTGCTTGTGTTACAAAGAAGTAAAGCTTGAATGACCAGTTCTCCCAAGGACAAAACAGTAGTCCCTTTCCCCACAGTTTTTTACCATATATAAAGTGTTATACTCTGAGATTTCTAATCCTTCTATAAATATTTGATCGTGATCGCCAGCATATATCACAAAACTGACTGCACACATGAAAATGTTAAAGAATGCAATAAAAATTCCACATACTCCCAAATGGTCCCCCCTAAAGAAAGCCCCACAAAGCAGAGAATAGCTTCTTTTTCTTAATACTTGCCAGAAGGCTGACTGCTATCTACATATGCTGATGTTGCTATAGCATGTCTGAAATGTGCTAATGGTGCTTTTTTTCCAGTCTCAAATTCATACATCCTGATATGAGGAGTTTCATTTTTAGTATACGGTAAGCTTGTTTGGCTCAGGTTTTGCATATCATTAGCTGGACGTCTTTTTCTTTGTAAGTGGGCTGTCTTGTTGAGGGTGTAACATCAGGATTAAGCAGAGTTTCTAAGTGTGTGTTGAATCTGACGCTGGTTGTTCAGTGGCAGTGCTATGAGATATGGGTAAAGTTCTAGTGACTTGATTTGATTTATCTTTCTTGTATTTTCATTCGCTGAGATACTCATAGCAGGCAAGCATGTAAATAGGAACACTCATTTCCTCTTGTTCTTATTCACTCATTATTTTTCATGCAATAGCCCATTAGAGATCAGCCGTCTCCGAAATCTCACACACTGATTAGGGCTGCTGTGCGGCAGAGACCAGAAATGAAGTCTGTCTATTGTGACTCACCGACAGCAGACATTTCTGGAACAGAGGCTCGGTATGGGCCTTCAATGAACTGCGGAGGATTGTCATTTATGTCCTGGACTTTGATGATGAACTCGGACGGTGGCTCCAAGGGCTCGTCTGTATCGGCATTAACGACCTGGGCTGTTAGCGTGTACTCGGCCTTCTCCTCACGGTCCAGCCTCTTCATGGCATGGATGTCGCCTGTTAGCTCATTGATGGCGAAGATGGTGCCTGCCCCCTCCCCCGCTAGGACGTACTTGATGTTCCTGCCGCCCACATCCAAGTCTGTGTGTAGCTGGAATGAAAAAGAAAAGGAAAATAGACAGGAAATTATTAAAAGGCGCAACACAGTCCTCAGTTTGATCCCAGTGTGTTAGCAGAAACAGAAAGGTCTGTAATGAATCCAAATTGATATGCTCAGCAGATTGTAGAAGTTCTTACCTTGTAAAAACAGATAAGTGTACAGTGTGACTGTAATGTGATCTTTGCTGCGCTGTTGTACAGCAACTGGTGTAGCCAGGATACTAAATGTAGCTCAACATAGCCTACACTTTGCTAAATGAGGCCCACAGGGGACAATAACTTTATAAGTAGCACAGGAAATGGACCTTAGCCTACATTGTTCCTTGTTATATATCGCAAATATATCACACAAACACACATTGTGGGGGGATATTGCTCCCTACAGTCTGGAATTCACAAAATGAAGAGGCCAGAAGTGCTTTGAATGTGCATTTCCATGGCACGGTAACAACAGAAAAAAGTATCAGAATCCATGAAAAATTCAAGAGGAGTCGCTGCACACAATGATTCATGCTCACAAATAACTAGCCCCAAAGTTACTGGATGATACTGCATGTTCCTCATTATTTTTGTAATTACAGTTTCATTAGTTCACAAAAGCTGCATTACGTGCAAGGCTGAGTGGTTGGCTCCCACTTGCCGCATGGGCAGAGTATAACTAATGAGTCTTACAATGCTACATAAGGCAGCTGAAACATCTGTGGACAAACGAACAGGCGTAAACCCGCTGCTTTTTCAAGTTAAAAAGGTAATTTGGAAGGGCAGGAGGTACAATGGGGTAGAAAAAAGGAGGTCAGAGCAAATGAGAAAACACCATGAGGGAAGCAGAGAACTTAGCTTTGCTCACATAAACAGAGAACGTACTTTTTTTTACTGTAAGTCACCTTATATATATAAGCCTCTTGATCCCCAAGGTGAGTGACTTTCAGAAAAAAAAGAAAAAGAGGCAGCGAGTAGAACGTTTAAAAACCCAACAATGTTCAGTGTAGCTGTGACACAGCTGGCAGCCCTCTTCTTTCAGTTTGCATTTGCGTTAATATACATGCCCCTCAAAAAGACACACACGCGCGCTTACACACACAACCAAATAACACATGCGTGCATCAAAAACATCTGTATTCAGCAGCTTTAATTTCATTTCCTGCCACAGTGTTTCAACAGAGGTGCCTGTGGGAGCGTGGTCAGGGTGCAGAATGGCGAGGTAAAAAATGCGTTGGTGAAAAAAAAAATCCCGACCTCTAAACTCTAAAACCCCCCCGCAATGTTTTTATAAGCCAGCTTTTATGCGTATACTGTCTCGGAGGTGTTGTTTGCAGACACTGACAAAGCACATTCACTTAAATTGTCACACCTTGCACTTTTGTTTTCCTAATTGTGCCATCATTTCACATGAATGATGTAGCTCATTAACACAAATGCCTCGCAACATCCTGCACACTGAGAAACTCTTTAAATGAGCTCAAATTAATGATGGTCTGTCATTGTTGTTTTTTTAATCCTTTGTGTGACTTTCTACGTGTATCGGTATGCCTGCCGCTGGGCATACCTGACTGCATGTGTCTATGTTAACCTCAGTGGGGGGCAAAGGGACTATTTTAGCTTGCATATTGGTTTTGGTTATGTCATATATCATGCATATTGTAAGCAATGCAAGGTTTTAATCCCGGTGTGCTTAGCGCTTATGTTCCACTTCCTCACCTGGTGCGAATACTATCAGCTGGGATCACTCATATACAAATGTATGCATTATAATGCCAAACTCTTACTACATAATTCATATCTATATTCATTTTAGACTTTTTTTGAAGTCAAGAAAAAAATTGAATAAACAATGACATTTTAAGTCAGTTAGTTGTGTTGAACCTCAGAAAACTCAGTCTGCTGATGAAGATCATGTGATACTGTCAGAAGCTTAAGAACAAGCGGGTAAGAGGACCCTGAGATTGTTTTGTCAGTGGCTGCTTCTAAGGTCAAGAATAAACTGTCAAACTCAACTATGTAGTCAAGATCATGTTGCATAACCATATAAATGCATGTGTAACTAAATAAATGAGTGTTCATTTTTTTATATAAAATAGAACTTAAGCCTGTGTTGTATTTATTAATCTTAATTGCATAATATTTGTTGAGCATGGAGATTCATTTTTATGTTTCTGTGCCTTTCTACAGCTTCCTTAGGCAAATGAAACTTGCTCAGTGTAATTATGTGCTCCATGTGAGCTACAGCTGAAAGCTTAAAAACGGTTAGTAACTATAATATAATATTTAATTTAATTCATTTAGTTTACAACTGCCTATATGTGTTAGTGTAATAGTATGAATTAGAATATTCATTTGGTTTCACTACTGTTTACTTTCTTTTTCACTTTCTCTCAATGAATCAGACTTTATTTGTATAGCACCTTTCAAGTTCAATTGTGACTGGCAAGCTGATAATAAGACAGTACACATAAATATGAATGTACAGTAATGCATACACAAAAAAGAAATACGTTTAACCAGTAAAATAGTTAAAAGGTAATAATTACACTTAAAAACAAGAATACAATAATAAAGACTAAAATTCAAATAATGGCCATAAAACACTCCAATCATAAGCCAGTATAAAGGTTGGTTTTAAGTAGGTGTCAGATCCTCAGACAGCAGAATGGAGTGTTTTTGTCCTGCAATTTGAGAAAAACTAAAAGATTTGCAGGATCTGAGGGTCATACATGCATGTCAGCCAGATAGACAGGATAGTGCTTTATAAAATAATAATGTCATTACTCATATCATGTCATATAAACACACATTTTTATGGCAACTACAAAATCAAGGGGGTGGTCGAGTATATGTGCCCGAACTGAGTGAGGATCATCAGTTTTAAAGTGCTACATCTGTGCAAAGTAAGAGTGTAAAGAAGTCGTGAAATAAAAAAAATAAAAATTCATAACAATAATAATAACTGTCAGAAGCTTGGATCTGACAGTGATGACACTCAAAGCAGGTGCATGTATAAACAGGTTTTGGTTAATCATTTCCACCAGAAAGGATTAAATTCACCAAAACATCCAGACATGCTCCAATGTAGCAAAAGTTAAAAAGTTGTAATTATTATGGCTACAACCAATGTTTATCGACTGCACAACAGTCCTCCTCACAGTGCCCTAAATTTTAGAGTGCATTGATTCACCTTATGGACAGTTGTAAAATTTAACATTACAATAAAGTTACCACATTGTGTAGCTGTCTAAGCAGCACAAGCCACAGTGCATTATAGATGGTAAGTAAGCTTAAATTGTAGGATGAATAAATTAACTATGTGCTTTCTATTACATGGAAATAAATTCATGCATTTACACATCACTCGTAGAAACTGCCACTTTAAATTCCCTGAAACATGAGCAGAGCTGGCTGTAAATGGCTGTACTTCTCAATAGTAATGTTTCCTCTAAAGGCCCCAGTCCCCCACTTCATAGAGAGCCTTTGCACTGAAGTGCACAAATAGTCATCAAAGAATACCATTCCAGTCTCTTCAATCTATGTACAAATAACCAGACTTTACACTTTCAAATTGTGTGCAGTGCAAAAGTAATGTCAATATACTGTAATGTGACTTTATTTTGTTTTAGAGGGTGGTTTTGGGGATATTAGGAGGAGGGGGGTTAGGTGGGTCGCTTGATCATTTTCAAAAGTTGCAAAAGCAGCTGGACAGCACTGATCAAGACCACTAACCAGATATCCTCAATGTCAAGCCGGCTATTTTAACCAGAGATTCTCAGCATCATGTCAGGATATTTTTACCACATTTTACTGTTTCATCCTAAACCATGATCCTCCCTAACTCTAACCATCTGCATTAAATGAGATGCAAAAAGGTAAAAAATGTAGCGTTAAATTGGTTTATCACGTATGCAGTGCACACAATTTGAGAGTATAAAGTTTTGCATGCCATGTTGTTGTGTGCAGATCGTGAGAACAGGTTAAGAATACAATTACTCAAGGAAAAGGTCTGTCACAAGTCCCTGTCATTAACAGAACTGCCCAGGCAAATAAAACAGCACCAACAGTCAGTGACGTTGACTGTGGCATTTAGGAATCAAGCAGATACTTTCTAACAACATAATGTTTTAATGATTACGTATTACTGTGCAGACTGCAGCCTCAAAACAACAATAATGTATTCCAGGCACATGGATAATATTGTTTGAACACATACACCGATGTTGTGACGCCTGTGCTTCTTTTATATATGAGTGGTAACAGTGTTATCTTCTCTGGATGTAAAGTCCAAGAAAATATTTGGACACCTTGAATAACAGAGAAATGAATAGCAGCCAACGTGTATAGTTTCATTCTACTTGTAAGCAGAGTAAACACAGTGACTGCATTATTGCATAAATGTAAAGAGAATCTATCATAAAAAGGAAATGAGAACATCGGTGGGTGCAGCGTGTGTGTGTGTGTGTGTGTGTACAGGCTGGGGAAGTTATTACAAGTCTTGCCTTAGCCGCTGAAAAGACAGCCATCCATATGTGTTTTGAAGCTGTGGTTCAGAATGATGAGGAAAGCCTTGGGTGACTGAAGAAATTATCCTGTGGCAGTGCTTTACAGTGCTCTCTGCTTCGTACCAGTACTGTACACACACATGCACACACACACACAGATGCAAATGCACACGCACACACCTCCATTTTCCAACTACAACTCCCACTCAGGGCTGCATGGGACTGCTTATCCTGCCAGCGGAGGAGGAAATATGTCAGTCCCTGCTGAAGATGAGCTTTCTCGGCAATCACTTGAACAATCACTGTGTCCTAATGAGGAAGATTCTACAGATTCTACCTCTGCACCACCACAACCACCCGCCTGCCATCCCACCCCCGCCTCAAGGCCTGGGTTCCACATACTTAAGTGTAGACCTACAGAGGGAACTAATGATTCTGCTCCTTATCAGGGCAAATGGTAGATAGGACATGTGCTCCTCCTATGTATGTACCAGTAAGACTGGAGAGGGAGAGGGAGACTGAAGCGAGGAGCGAGAGGGAGGAGATGCTGTCACTATGATGCAGGTTGTCAGCTACTGTCTGCTAGAACAGACTGCACACAGTACGTCGGACTGCCTCCTCCAAATCTTATCTCATTTAGTCCCTAGTACGGGTCAGATGTTTCTTCTTTTGCTAGATTTAAACTGATAAAACGCAGTTACACACACATTTGCACATTATTTGCACAGTTTTTCCAAAATATAAGAGAATGTTTTCTTCAGATATGTTTGAAAAAGTGAGTCATGTTATATTCAAGGACTAGACAGCAGCAAAGCAAGTGTTCACAGCTGCAACTGCTTTGTTTGAATGGAGTAATTACTGGTCCCTTGGTTGCTTTATACAAAGAGATTATTGCATTATGGGTTGTGTGTTGCCTTACTGTTGCTAGGCTAGTGGGTTTCTTTACATCTGTTTAAAGTGAGCCCTAAAGGTGTTCAGTTAGTCAAGTTTGTGGGAGTGATGACTCGAGTCGAAAGCATCTCCTGACCTCTTTACTGCCGAAACGAGACATCACAGCATCATTTTGTCAAGACAAAAATATTAAAAAGACAAATAAATAAACAAAAAATCGGGAAAATGCGATGAAGTATATGTATGAGGATGAAGGACTTGAACATATTCAAACTCAAACCTTCTTTTGGGACGAGTATTTCAGGGAAAGGACTAGTCTAATAAAGTATTCTTTTTCCAATTACGGGTGTTAGAAAAGAGAAGTAGCTCATGTTATAATCAGGCATCTTGAATTCTGGCCAGTGGATTAATGATATGTAAGATTTGATGACATTTAATGGAGCAGATAATACAAACTGGCAAAGCCATAGAGCGGCATGAAGATGTTCTGTGTAATACATCGCTGTGTTGACTCTAAATGTCATGTTTTGGTGCGATCCTGACGTGATGAAGATGATGTTCTTGTTTAACTGAGGTTGCATGACCAGACCAGGCGATCATACCAGAGGGGAAATGTCATGTTAGCCATTAAGTATTCAGAAGATTGCATGTTGTTATGTAAAATGTATGTGAACCCCAAGGCCATGCGCTGCACAGACTAGTTTACATAGCACCTTTTGTAAGAGCCAGATGTTGACCTTTTTCTATTCAGTTCAGTCGGTTTTTATGGCCCAATTCTCCTCATCAAGTCAGCATGACCCAGTCTCACAGAACAAATCCAAAGAATTCAATCAAGAGGGCTTCGTACGTGCAATGAGGGATCAACAGGGGGTAATTCATTGCCAAAACTGGTAAAATTAGAGCTACCATTTTTTTCCCATCTGCACACCCTTAGGCAACTGTAGCCTAAATAGTTACTCCAGATAGATTTTGCTCAAACATGTCTGGAAATTAATTGTAGCTTCCTCCCATTTGTTGGATTTTGACTCTGTTAATTACACCTACATGAATAATCTGTAATTCTAAATATTGCAATAACATTTTGAATGTACGGAACAGATGGCGCGATGCATGATATATGATACACTTAGCTATTCTTGGGAACATTTTCCCTCCAGTCTGTCTCATGGCACGTGGAGTTTTATCAAATTGGACAGGAAAGTTCCTTCTGGTGCGAACCACAACAGACTTTATCAGAAGGAGCCGTACAGTGAACATCAGTGGTGCTGGGAAGCTACACTAGGACACGAGGAGCTTCATTCAGAAATATGCTGCACGTTGTAGACTGAGGTTTTGCAGGTTCTTTCATTTTTCAAAACACAAACGAGTCTAAATTTAAAAGCGATAAGTAATCACCTGAAATGGCAATCAGTTTCATTAACTTTTACTTTTGTGGTGAGCAATTATTTTGAAAGAAAGCCTGTACTCATCTCTCTTGCACCTGCCACAAAGGAAATAAGTCCATTGGGATTTGTGGGCATCTGTTGAACAGTACAATAATCAATATTGCTCCTCTGAGAGGTCAAACACACTATTCATGGAGGCCAAAAGGGGAAGAGCGCCTTGCATGTTTTCCTGTTCATTTATTATCACTGCAGAGACTCTTCCTATATTGAGACAATGGGAAAGAGATGGTGTCATGACCCACACACAAGCAGAGGTGACGGTTTGTAATTGAAGCCAGCTACACTCAAAGAAGTATTTACAATCAGCACAGAGACTCGGCTCCTAGCAGCTTTTCTGTTTTTTCCTGTTATTAGACAGAGAACTGAGTTGATTCATCAGCAAGCTTTCTTTTTCCACTTTTATTCTGTTTCTATTTTTCTCTTGGACAATCATGAATTAATGAGACAAAGAAAAAAAGCAGAGGCAATTTGTTCTAGATTTGTCTGCGGTTTGTAGCAAGGTCAATCAGGGCTAATGTGTTCTGTGTCCATCCCTGCACTTTGAGCAATGGCACATGTGTCGCATTCGGTGCCACCGGCGCATTATTGCTTCTTGCAGAATAAGTCAAAGTCAAAGCGACTACCTTTACTACAAGAGGGCAACACAATTAGATTTAGCCACCCATGAAGAGCCTTTTGTTTGTGAGTGTGTGGATGCATGGGAGGATGCATTTTAATCATAGTAGGGTACAGTGTCACCACCGGGAGAGAACAGGGAATGGAAAATAAAAACAATTCTGCATAATGCGTCCCCGCTGTCGGCTACATCAGCCCTCACTTCAAGAATGACCTATTGTATGCAACCAATCTTCTGTATGGATTTTTGCCGCCTGCTCATTACATCCTGTTGTTAGAACAAGAGGGCGTCAGACAAAATCAGTCTGTTCATGGGTGTGCGCGCCCTGATGCAACTATCAAAGCCCGAAAACAAAGGTACATTTTTTTTAAAAAACACAACTTCTGGTTTAACAGCTTTGTCCAATTCATAGCAGCTCTACACATGTCCTGTGAAGAGCTCTGCAGCCACAATCGAGGCTTTGTGAGAAAAGCGTGTGATTCGAACAAAACAAACAAATTAAAAAAAAGAAAGCAGCATTCTAAACAATAAAGAGACAGAGCCATGAAAAAGTGTAAATTAGCTCAGCTACGGGGGCTGCGGCGCACATGCTGCGTGTTAAATAGAGGGAGATTTTTTGGCATTAACCTCGACTACTGTCATTACCCTACCTGTGGGCCCAGAACTCATTGGTATACACAGCATGCCGAAGGTGGGTGTGTGCGGAGGGGTGTAAACCAAAACAAGCTTAATCAAGGAGCACAACAGTTTTCTCTTTCTTCTGTGCGGCTGACCTAATCAAATAAAGGAATGAGATTGATTTCACGAGGTGCAGATGGATCCCGTAGCAAGTCTAATTCAATGTGCCGGCTCTCCAGTATGATGTGTGTTTTCTCGGTCCAGATGGTGCTGCTCGGGTTTGTAATTCATATTTCAACATTTTACCCCCCCCCAGCCCCCCCCCCACCCCCCTCTATCTCCCACCCTCTTTCTTTCACTCTCACAGGCTGCATCTTTTTTTTCCTTCTCTCTTTTGCTCATAGTTTAACCACTCAGTAAATGAGAGTTGATCTGAGTAAGTATCACAAACTCATCTGTCAAACATGGGATCCTGTGATCTTGTGAAATGTCACAAACAACACAGGCTGACTGGTGAGTTTCAGTTGAGCTGTTGAAGCTTGTGTGTAGGAAAGTGAGGCAGAAAATGGGAACAGTAGACTGATAATAAATATATATATGTATATATATATATATATATATATATATATATATAAATTATATATATAAATTATATATAAATTGGCTTGTAGAAATATTCAGTTACAAGTAAAAGCCCTGCATTTCAAATAAAAGTACAAAGGTATTATCAGTAAGATGTATTTAAAGTATCCAAATATTGATTCACACATTAGGAACCAATTGAAACAATTTTATATACTGTTGGTGGGTTTAATCTATAGTAATAAATCATATTGAGACGAAAGTAAAAAGTACAAAGTTGCATAGATACTCAACTAATATACAAGTACCTTAAAACTGTATCTACCTGAATACAGTATCTGAGTAAGTGCACTTAGTTATTTCCCACTACTGAAAACTGGCTTTACTTAAAGTGTGAGAACACAACACATGCCACGTTGAGTCCTGCACATTCTGTACCATATGTGAGACAAAGAGAAAAAAAAAAACATCTTAAAAATAGCGAACAAACCTGCAGGGGATGAGAGTCATGATTCAGATTTCCTTTGCTTTGATAATGTATGTTGAGCAATGGAAGACGGTGGTCTGGGCTGATGAATCACTATTTCTTTGGCATCATGTGGATGGCCGAGTGTGTGTGCGTCATTTACCTGGGGAAGAGATGGCACCAGGGTACGCTATGGGGAAAAAGGCAAGCGGGCAGAGGCAGTGTGATGCTCTGACCAATGTTCTGCTGGGACACCTTTGGTTCTGGAATTCATGTGGATGTTACTTTGACACAAACCACTAAGTAAACCCCTTCATGGGAGCAGTATTCCCTGATGGCAGTGGCCTGTTTCAGCAGGATAATGCACCCTGCCACACTGCAAAAAATGTTCAGCAGTGGTTTGAGGAACATGACAAAGAGTTCAATGTGCTGCCATGGCCTCCATATTCCCCAGATCTCAATCCAATCGAGCATCTGTGGGATGTGCTGGAAAAACAAGTCAGATCCATGGAGACCACACCTCAAAACTTACAGGACTTAAAAGATCTGCTGGTGTCAGATACCAGAGGACACCTTCAGAGGTGTTTTGTTGACCATGCATTGATGGTTCAGAGCTGTTTTGGGGGCACCTACATGATATCAGGCAGCTATTTTTAATGTTGTGGCTGATCGGTGTATATATACATGTAAAATCTACTTATTCATGTATACTGTATGTGCACAGATTTCCATAATTGCAAGACATGCAGTGCTGGAGCCATTCTTTGGGGCTTATTCCTGAGGTAAAAAATGCAAATGTGCTCCACAGTGCCTGTTCGGGCTGTCAAAGTCATTGTTCTCAACCTGAGAAGTCTTGCAAATTAACCAGTTTCAATGCCAACTGCCACTGCCGGATAAGGCATGCATTGCTGCGGTGCTGAAATTCCTTCAGGTATACACTAAGTTTTCTGTATGGCTGACTTGAATAATGGGCTCTGACAGCTTTGGCTAAGCACCTTTGTTTGTCTTAAAGTAAGTCTCCTCTGTAGGCCCTGTCTTGCTGCAGGCTATGGTGTTATTATATCAATTGTTAAAGTGCAATAAATGCAGGTGATTGGTCTCATCTTTGTAATTTTGAGCGCTAGTATCTTCTCTATCATGTAGGGATGGATTTCAGAGTTATGGAGTGAGACCAATCGCTGCCAAAAAAAAAAAAGGATCACGACCTGTTTGTGTAAAACATTTAAGAATAGCACTGATCTCATCTCCAGTATGATCGATATCCAGGCTACATTATTTTGACTAAGAATCTTTTATGTACATCAGTAGCTCATGCCGCTCTCCAAACCGACAAAACAGAGAAACACAAAGACCTCGCGTGTATCTGCTGTAGTTTTTCCACATTCAACGCCAACATATCTCTCCGTGGAATGCAGCTTTTAATAGGCAGGTACTGGAGAGCGATATTTGCCCAGGCCTAAGAACAAAAGGCAGTATAAATGAGGGCTTCATTGGCTATATTAATAATCATCTGTGCCTTCTCCTTTGAGAGGCCTGTGATATCGAGTATCATTAGACATGCAAATAACAGCTCCATTTTCCCGTCCCTGGGATTAGGAAGGAAAGAGAGAAAAATGAAGAAGAGGCATGGCTGAGGCAGAAACAATTAAGCCGTCCTCTTCGCGGAAGCACTTGGCAGCAGGCTTCAGACTGGTAAGGGGGGGGGGGGAACAGGAGGGGTCCTTTGGATAGGCGGCGACGTCAACACGCTTGTCGGAGTGAATGTGCAATTGCGCGGAGCATCGCTTTAAGATGTCAGATCACCTTGGAGTGGACGGCAGCTACAAGAACAAGCACTCCCTCTGTGTGTCATGATGCCACTATACGTGTTTCACACTCTGTCTGGAGCACAGACCCCGCAGACGGAAGGGGTGGGGAGGGGGAACAAAGGAACAAGAAGCAGAGGAAGAAGTAGAAAGGGGCAAACAGAGTCGTCCTCGTTGCCGTACGTGGCGGACAGCGATGACGCGTTCCTTTTTTTATCCCTTCCCCTCACCACACGCGGGAGACCATCGAGTGCATTACCATGTCGCTCTGAGACAAAATCCCTCCAGCCTCCCTCTGCCACATTACACAAATATCCAAGGCCTCTCTCTCTCTCTCTCTCTCTCTCTCTCTTTCTCTCTCTCTCTTACATAATCACATCCCCAGGCTCAATGGGCCAACATGTACATCCTGTTGCACCACTCTAAAAAGCACAAAACTGAGAAGCAAGAGAAATGACACCAGAGCCCTCCTGGAACGCCGCACTTGAGAGATGAAGAACAACTAAATATTTCCACACACACTAAAGTAAAAAGTAGTTTCCCTTCGGTGCTTGGAAAAAGGGGATGTGGGCATGGAAATTGCTTCTTTTAATCCAGTCCTGTGATTCCCTTGTTACTTTCACTTCATTTCCAAGTTATCTTCATTTTTTCCCACTCTCTGCTATCACATAACAAAGCTACCAGAGCTGGAAAAGAAACAATCTTCGTCTGGTAAAATGTTACCTAAAGATGAGTAAGAAAGCAGGTTAGGCCTAGAGGGTATTATGGCTGAAAGATCCAACGGCGGAATTATAAACATGCTTTTTTAAGACTGGTACAAACAGGTATAGTTTCTCTATGTCAGCTCATAAAAGAAAGAGGAAAAAAAAGCATTAAACATGCCAAATCTCAATGAGAGAACCCACAGAGTTCAGTCCATCACACAGCGCATAGAAGACAAGACAGTGAGTCAAAAAAAGAGTACGGAAAGTCAAAAGTAACTCCCTGAAATGCTCACGTCTCCCTTCATTTCTCTTTCTTTCGTTCTTTTTTTTTGCTCCCTTTCTTTCTCACTCCATCACTCTGTTGCTCCTCTCCCGCTCTCTTGCTCTGTGTCTTTTTCTGGAATCGCCCGTCGGTAATGTCAACAGAGATTTCACGGCACAGTGCCGGTGTATCAGCCCGGGCTCACATTTCCCCTACCTGTGATTTACATCAGAGAAGAGGCTCATGGGGGATTTTCCATGCCAAGGGAAAGGAGGGGGAGTGATGGTGACAGTGGTGGGGGTGGTAGGCATGGAGAGGTTGGTGGAGAGGAGGGTTGGAGGATAGAACCGGTACCCTGGGGCTTGACGCAGTAAGGCACTCTAACAATGGTGGCGTGGACCACCCGACTGAGAGATGCTTTTACTGCAAAGAGAACCTGCATGACTGCGTTCAGGGCTTGCTCCTTAAATGTCACCCTCCTCTTTACACAGCAGACAGGTCTGACTGAGTTATTTTTATCAGTCTGTAACATTGAACCACATGCATCTGGAGCTCGGGAGTTCACATTTTTACATGCATGTATATATATTAAAGTATTTAGATTGTTTTGGCTGTTTTGGTTTTTGATAGTTGGCTTTAATTGTTATTTTTGGATTGTGATTGACACTAGCCTATATTTAGACTATTTGATAGCCACATATAAAGAAAGGCATGCCAGTCTTTTTAATACATTTTTTGCTCTGAATACATTGGAAAACTGCTGTATCACCACACCTGAAAGACTGGATTAATGTCATAGTGGAGACCGCATTTTATGAGTCTATGCTCAACAGATCAAAAGGGAAAATGGATGAAAAGAAAGGCATGCCAGTCTTTTTAATACATCTTTTGGTGTGTTACAAAAAACAACTGATCTGAATTAGGCATTTAGACCATAGTGTAATATTTCCAACAATCTGTGGCTCCACTGTTCTGGGTTAAAGTTTCTGGTCGGCTGCATCAGTTCCTCTGACTCCTGCTGTGTGTTTATTAGGGGTTAGATCTCAAATGCCAAATGTATCAAAAGGAGTATTTTCTGTTATTATGGTAGGTTTGGTTACAGCCTCCAGAATTATCTTAAGACATTGGAAAATTGCTGTATCACCAGACCCTGAAAGATTTGATAAATGCCACGGTGGAGACTGAGTCTATGGTCAACAGATTGAAAGGGAACATGGGAAATGTGAGCTCTTTTGGACATATACGAAGACTGATGAAAACTTGGTTCAGAGCACCAGTGACTGAATACAGTACATCCTCTCCCTCCTTCTCTCTCCCTATTATGAACTGAATTTCTCACTTCTATATACCATATGTAAGATATGTTTTTTATTTGTTTTTTAAATGATTTAGTATTCTTGTTTTCTACACACCATGTTTCACGAAAAAACTGTCTCCTTAACTTGTGTCCACGCATTTAAAAAGAAGAAAAAATATATACTGATTATTGAAAGAAAACATAGGTAGTATCCATGGAATCAAATATAAGGGAACACTTTTCTTAGCTGTGAGACTGACAGAGAGGCACAACTTAAAGTGTTACACAGGCTGCATCATACATTGTTACTGAGAGGCAAGCTGTGCTTTCCTCAATGTATTAAATGCAACCCAGACATACAATATATTGCAATAGTACAAGCATGCTGACATTTTTAAGATGATAAGTGATGAGATGAAAAACAAAGAAAGATGAAGAGGTCACCTTGATTTGATATGATTTGGAGTTATCATCCCTTTAGTGTATATCAGCAGTAAGGGGGGAGGGGGGGCAGTGTGAAATAATATATAGGGAGGAAGACATTTCATCCTTAAATGTTAGATTTCTATAGATGTACTATCAGCGGATGGCCGGTATAAGCATGTGTTGAGAATGCCTTTGAGGAAATTGATTTACACCCTACATGAAAATGTCAAGGCATTCATCAAGATATGACAGCCTGTGTGCTGGTTTAAGTCTGTTACCATACCTGCTGCGGTTTTATGTGTTTTGGTGAAAGAAGTTCTGCATTTAAGACTAGGGGGGGTAAAACAAAACATATTTTCTCTCTTTAATCATATCTAGGCTTGCACATAGTTCTGGTTTGATTTGCTTTTGGGTTTTTACAAATCCATCTCTTAGATTACTGCCTCCACGCCAATACAACAGGAATGAACGGAACTTTGCTTGTGATCGTGATTTTATTGAAAAATGACATTTCCAAAATTTCAACATTAGCATTTCTTTCCAGCAGCAATCTCCCTGTGACTTTGAATAATCCGGAGAACACACTGTCAACAGTTTGGTAGCAGGTAGCTTCTGTGTAAACTGTTGACAGCCTCTTCTGTGGGTTACAGGGTTGCTGTTTTTTGGCATAGATATGTTGAAAATTGTGATGAAAAGTTTCACTGCACAAAATTCATAAATGAAAATCCATTTGCCTTGAAATCTCAGAGGTAGTTATCTCAAATTCTGAGGCACACACATCCAAAAACATATCCAACACCACTAGGATAAATGTTCTCTATTCATGTTAATTAAAAAAACAAAAAAAAAACATTAAAATGATACATGCATAAAGGCTAAAAAAGACCTACAATGTGGATTTTTTTCTGCCTTTTTTTCTGTCATGCAACAAATGAAGCTGACGGGCTAATATCAATCTTTTAACCAAAAGCCCCAAATCATCCTGATATGACTATGATTACATGTTCAATCCTAACACGTCTGCTGTCTGAGCGTTTCACATGTTGGAGCAGACAGAGAAATGCGCTGCGATGGTTGTCGTGTCCGAAGCTAACGACTCGGGACACGGCGTTGGTTACTGCATGCCATTTGTCTCCCATAATAAGACATGAGAGCTGGGAGACATTTGAAGGAAGTCAGCATCGCAAAAAAAAAAAAAAAAAACACTCCTTCCTGGAAAGACACACACTGAAGCTTGCCAGGAAAGCTTTTTTTCTCCTCAATCAGTGTGTGTGTGTGCTTGAATGAATGTGCACACACACACACTGATTGCTTGCGAACATGTGTGGAAAACAGGCTTTTCTGTGCTTCTGTGTGTGTGTGTGTGTGTGAGTGAGTGAGTGAGTGAGTGTGTGCGTCCCGTTACAAATGCCCCCTCCCTATTACAGCTGACTAGTAGATGGATGCTGGCTGTCACACCTGCCTGACTTTGTTCCTGCCAGATGCGGAGGGGTCACGGGGAAAGCGCCCAAACACTCATCAATCTCAACCATTGTCCAACATTCTTTCGGCTCCGGCAACAGCTTCCAATATCCATTTAGTCGCTCCAGATGCTGGCAAAAATGCTTACATACACAGAAACGGGGGGTTGTGGTGGTGGGGGAGGCCAAACCTATTGACCTGCACTGTCTGCACGGGTGGATGACAAAACAAAGGACGTCACAGGATCAGGAATAATCTCTAAGAGCTTGTGACAAATAAAAAGTTCAACTTTGCATTCGCTCTGCAAGGTCGTCACCGTCATTAGTCTGGCAGTAAAAGAAATTGAATTTGGTTGCTGCCCAAAAGGCTACTGTTGAGTATGACGCTGTGAGCAAGTGCCAGTACACTCCCTGCAACCTGGGGTCTTTCATTTAATAACATCAAGCCCGAACGACGGAGTCACTTTGGGAGCAGAGTGGGGGAAACTGGAAACACAAGGTCTAAAAGAGGACACGCTTATAAAAACACATAAGCAATCCTTTGACACATGCTGACCGCTTCCAGGTGAAGTTTTTGGAGCCAGGTGGAAACGGAGCCGAGCTTAAAGTGTAAAGCTTTGGCCGCGTATCCGAAAGAGGAAGTAATGTGCATCGTTTTGGTTGCTCCTTTGTGAGCGTACCAAACTCAATTACATTTGAAAAATACGCTCCTGGACCTCACACTAGTGCCACACAGCAAGAAAAGAAAAAAAAAAGTAATTTCCATCATTCTGGCTCGTGCAGTTTTAGAGTTCCCTTGATAGGAAGCAGCACTCGAGTAGCCAATCCACTAATGGGCGGCAGGGATATGGAGATATAAACCTGACTAATAAAATTTGATCCTGGTAGTTTTTGCCTCCTAACCCCACCACACACCTCCCCATTTCTTTTCTTTTTTTCTTCTTTTTTTTGATGAGTTTGTGGTGTATGAAATTTGTAAAAGTGCAAAGACAGAAAGAGGAAAACTTTTAATGTTAGCTGGTCAACTGTTATTGCTGTGGGTCACACTGTCATATTCCAGAAAGATCTTTTCATCTTTTTTTTTTTTCTTTTCCTTTTGACATAGCATAGTTACTCAGGGTGCTAAAATGCTTTACAAACAGTAATGGTGTGAAAATACAGCTCTCTCTCTCTCTCACTCTATCCCTGTCTTCCTCTCAGCAGTATTTCTCTTAGCGTCTCGTCTACATTTTCATCCCTTAGCTCGCCCCCCCCCCCCCCTTTTTAATCCTTCCCCTCTCTCTCTCTCTCTCTCTCTCTCTCTCTCTCTCTCTCTCTCTCTCTCTCTCTCTCTCTCTCTCTCTCTCTCTCTCTATCTCTCTCACTCTCTCTTTCCTCCTCTGGGCCTCCTGAGGGTTGGGAAATAATGTACACAAACATAACAGGCGAAACGGGAGAAGCGCTCATGTTGTTTACGGGAGGAAAAAGGAAAAGAGAGAAAGAGAGAGAGAGAGAGAGGGGGGGGGGGGGGAGAAATCATCACAGCATGCGCTCCATTCCCGCACCCACTTTAATTGTGAAGAAATCAGAAAAAAGTCGGGGAGAATTCATCTCGGTATGCAGATGCGCTTTGATGCTGTCACTCACACGGTGTGGGGCTTTTGATTAGGCCTTGTCTATGTGCTGGAGGCTCATGACCACACTTAGTAAGCGGGAGCCATTAAAATCCCAGCAACTCTGGCTCCCCCCTCAGTCTCTTTGTCTCTCTTTGTCTTTCTCCCCTATCCCAACTGGGTCACCCCACTGCAAGAGATTTTGATTGTGAAGGTAACATCACGAATAATTAATGCTTGTAATGTGTTTGTGTGTCTGTGTGTGTGTGTGTGTGTGTGTGTGTGTGTGTGTGTGTGTGTGTGTGTGTGTGTGTGTGCATGCAGGAGGTTGGGGGATCCAGGGGTGAGCATGTTAAATGTAAGAGGTAATGAAATAAGTAAAGTTCTGCAGAAAGAAATGATAGTTTGTAGAGAGCTGATCAGTCACGACACATTTTGAGGGAATCAGCTGACTCACTTTGCTTACTTGAGTGTTGCTATTTAAGGCCATTTTATACATCTGCTCGTCTACAGATCAGATGAAGATTTGACAGCAGCTACTTACTTTATAAATTAAAAGCATTTTCATCTAAAATATGGATCTGTGATGCATTTTTACAGGCTTAAACTGCCCAATAGTACCAAAATACAACATTTAAATGCTACTTACACATTAATGCATTAATAATAATATCCTAACATAGTAATACAACAATCATTCTACATATAGATTACTTTTACTTTAGTGTTTTCTAAGTACATTTTACTTCTAGTACTTTACCCCTTTTTTGTGTCTGTAATTTTGAATGGATACATTTTAATTGTAGTATTTCATGCCATGTCTCCTACCATATGGGCAATCAGGCAAGTGCTCAGGGGTCATTGAGCAGAAAGGGCCCCTGAATTATGGGAGTTTTTTTTTTTCTTGTCTTGCTCTAAGGAAATACGACACAAGGCTTGACCCGTTCTCTTGATGTTGATAATTATGGTCACTGTCAGAAACCCGGTATGTCCAAAACTAAATATGGAGTAACAAGAGTTTTATCTGACAGCAGCGTTATCCAATCAGAATAGAATTAAACTTGTTTTGGGGGGCATGAGCTTCAGTGCTAAGGGGCCTAGTACTACTACTAATGCAACCTTGCTCCTAATCACCTTAATCAGGGCGTTTTCTCCCGTACCAAAACTAACCCAGGTGTTTGTTGTCTCTGCATCCATGGTTAGCTACGATGCAAACGAGGCCTGCAGGTAACTTGTGTGGCATGAATTATATCAGCTAACTCACTGACTCCACGTTGCAAAATCCTCAAAAATAGATTCTTCACAAATGGAAATGAGGAAAGACGTGACACAGCCACGATTTGCTTGTTTGCATTTGTTTTGAGAATACTTAGGCTCAGGATGTTTCGCTCTTATATCCCCAGCACATTTTCACTCTCCCGTATCCACTCACATAAAGATCATTTGCTGTGTGCTTAAAACTTGTGGACACGAAGGAAATTGATGGCATTTCTGACTAGTCTAACTTATCCTAAAAAATGGCATCATACGGCACAAGTTTCTAAGACATGCCACAGGAAGTGAAAGGAGTGAAAAGAAAGCCCAGGGTTCACAGGGTTAAATAAATATTTGTGCATATGTGTGGTTGAATGTTAGGAAAAGCGTCAGCGAGTGCGATGCACCGTCCATGTGCGACAAACAGACAGGCTAGCAGAGACAGAGTGACACTTACAAAGAGGATGACACTTCCACTCTGCCGCCCACTCCTCTGCACGACCACACTTCCTCTCTGCCTTGCCGAGTCCCGGGGACATCTTCCATGCACGCTGGGTGTCACAGCAGACGGATGACTAGCTTCAGCAGCACCATGCCATTTCCCCCTTCTCACACTAAACTGTCACACCCCTCCTCTCCTCTCCTCCTCCTCCTCCACGCCTTCCCGGCCTGCCGGGCCTTACTGCTTCTTGGCCCGGACTGAGATTCTTACACATACACACACACACACACACACACACACACACACACACACACACACACACACACACACACACACACACACACACACACACACACACACACACACACACACACACACACAGAGTGATACAAATGTACTCTCACACAAGTACAAACATCTCTCTTTCTTTCTGTGATTTACACTCAGTAGGGAAACAGCGCAGCCAGTCACAGTCATCCCACTAACCGACTCCAGGAGCCTCTTCTTCCGGGCTATGTGAGTAAGTCAAACAGATTGGATTCACACTGTAATGCTAAAGGTCACACTACTAGATCATAGTACACAGCCCATATGGATCAAAAACAACAGCAGGCACTGATGTTATTGTGGTAATGTAAACTTTTGTGATGAAATATCCCCGTTTAAAGGCATAAACCGCATTAAAAGCAAAAGACTCTTTGTATCTGATATGTTTAATTACTTCATCAAAAAATGTTTCCTTCTTCTTCATTAAAAAATCCAGAATATGTTATTATTCTTCATTTTTGGCAGTTTAACACTTGCATACTGTTCGAGTCAAATCTGACCCGTTTTAACATTTGACAGCTTGTAAAAACACCACAAATGTTTTTATAGCTGAAATTTGATATTTTCTTAAGTGGCCTAAAATACACAAAAATATTTTAAGATGTTATACTTTTGTATAGGTGCCACAATTTTTTGTCCATTTGACCCATATCAAGACTGATGGCTTTAATGGTTATACAATAAACCACCAAAATAAAGTTCTTGTCATTTTCAGTTTATATTTTCATGTCTTAAGTAAAATAGGTCATGATATTGTGTGATAATAGGTCCTTTTTCTCCAAAAATAAGTGGTGTAAAACTGAAAAAATACACTCTCTCTGCTCTCTGAAACATTATTGAAGGTTTAATCATCAATTTATTGATCAGTCAGATCAACTATTGATGCTTTCTAAACAGATCTGTGGTTCAAACTTTGGTATAGACACTTTTTATTAGGGGATTCTTAGACTCCTGATTCACTGTAAAGTCCATTTTCAGAGTTTGTGCATTTCAGTTTTCAAGTTTCCACATTACACTTGTGTAAACTGAATACTGGACCACAATTGGCTCCAAACTATTTGTGAGGTCACAAATCTTGCTCATAATTATAAATCATTAATTCAGATTTAAGGAGATCACAGATAAACTTTCCTCTTTCAGCAGGTTGATGTGAAAACAACCTTCTAGTTTCAATATCTGCACATAAATCATTCTGCAAAGTGAAGCTCACACTTCCAAGTAATAATATGCAAAACACACTTTGAGTGAAGAAAGTCAGAATGTTACTTTTTATCAGTGTTTTTTAACTTTAAACTGTATAAAAACCCATCAATGCTGTTTAAACCCACTCACACTCTTGACTTCACATCACTGTTCCAAAAGTTTCCGGAGTATAAATGATGACTGACAAAAGACCAAAATACATCCAGCTCTGTTTGTACACACTCACTCTTGAGCTGCATGGCCCTGCACTACCAGTAATTATTATTAGGACAGTTGCAACTGCTGCCAGAAAATTATCATAAGCAGCCTACTGCTGTTTTCTCTGCTTTCCAGTGATTGGAGAATGAACTGGAGAAAAAACAAAATCGGGCTTAAAACAAATGCTACCCCAAAGACAGCACACAACAAACGGAATATTCAAGAGAGGAAAAAGAAAACTATGGAAAGGGATAAAAATGTCTCGCCCGCGGAGGATTCAAGATTTGCCAATATGAAAGCAGCACGCTCTTACAAATCAAAATTTGCCACCAATTTGCTCTTGTTGGGGTTTCTGGAGGGGACAGTGGCTTGTTTGTTTCCCCTGTCGGAGTCTGGAGGGTTCTGAAATTAAGCCTGTGACCAAACATGAACAGCTACTGTACTGGAAAGAAGGGCCTGCCAGCATCATAGAGCGCCATTTATTCTTATCAATACTCATGCATTAGAGTTCATTTGCAAAAGCGTATTAACGCCTCTGGTAAAAATCTACCCTCCTCTGTCTCCCCTTTAAATCTCTCATAAATCTCAGAGCGTCCCTTCTTCCAGCAGCGTCATCACACACACAGCCACACTTTTCAATTTCTGGAGTGAGAAAAGGACAGGGTGTAAAAAGCCTCTTCCAGTATTACATCTTTTCTACTTTATTACCAGTCTTCTGGGAAAATGGGGGCAGCTTTGCAGCCCAGCTATCTGTTTACATTTTCTTTACAAGACTATATTGGAATTATAATTGTGTTCTATGGCGCCTTCTTTTGGTGCCTTACTCTGTTTAAAGGTCCTGTGGACCTGGGGAGATGAAGAAAAATGGACCCCTTTTGAGGGATTCGATTACTGAGGAAGAAAATGCAGCTGCACACTGGCCCTTTTTTCTTTTCCCTTTTTCTGTTTTCCTCCAGGTGCCAATCTCTCGGGATGCTCGATATTAGAGCTGGAAGGGCGCTGACGCAAACACATCGGCGTCAACGCATTGGGAAATAATTTGTTTTTTTGCAATTAATGTGGAAACAGACAAAAAAAATGTAACTGTTAGATAGATCATTATGTATTGTATCTAATCTACTCTTACGACAGAAACTGCTGGAATGACATTAATTGCTTTATTGACTTGTCACCCCTCCTTTTTTTCCCTTTTTTCTTAAGGTTACTGGAGGTCATATTGTTAAAATGGTGCATATTTTTGGGTTGCTTTGATGTTGCCTTAGAGTTGAAAAGGGGCTATGCAGAAAACTGGCCTTAAAAAATATTTGTAAAAAAAATGTAATCAATTTACACTGTTTGAATCCAGCCTTTGATTTATAATTCATTCAGAGGGAATCTCGTGCTAGAACAAACTGAACAGGGGTGTAACTTAAAAACACCACATCCATCCACATTAAATCTTGTGTATCACTTCTACATATTCTGTAAATCCATCCACTGTTGTTTATTTTTTATGTGATTTATCATCAACTGTAAAATTCGAGAAGCTTGTTGAGAAAACACTACTTGCAAAAAACTCTCGAGTTTCACCGTGTTAAAAGCCGAGAAAAAAGCTTTATCACTCATCACGACACAATGCGACACGCAGGTTACACAAACACAGCATAAATATTCCATCATAATATGGATAATTGCTGATATTCCTCCAGCTCAACTACACTGCTTAGTGCAGTGAAGTGAGACAGTGAATTTGTATACTTAATAATGTTTGGAATTAATTAAAATGCAAAACCACGAGCCCCAAGTGCAACCACAGGTGGCGGTGAAGAGAGCGCAGTGAGAGCAGCCATGATGAGTGCAAGTCTCCATAACTCATGTCCATTTCATTGATGATTTCTAATTAGGGCCCAAGCACTGAGTGGTACAAAGGCTGTGTTGTAATGCCAGGAACTATTATTAATTTTTTTGTCTGAATGAATGAGGCACTAAAGGGGCTCGAAAACTCACGAAACTTTGCACATGCATTAGAAGTGGTGTGAATGTACATGTTTTATGGATCTTAGGTTTGGGTACAAAAGTTTAAGCCTTCACTAGAAGTTTCCAAATTTGATAGGCAGATATATACTATTTCCAGACTTACAAAAAAAGCCCCTTGGAGTCAAACCCTACATCAAACAGGAAGCCAGATATTTTGAGATTTCTGTGCACTTTTTGCTCAGTTTTTGCCATTTCCAGGCTCCTCCTCCTAGAGAATTAACACAAGTGACTTCAAATTTGGTAAGTGACATCTAAAGACCTTTGCGATGCTAAATTGTGAAGCTTTTGCGTTTCCATCTTTTATAAACTACTCCTTACAGGTAAACCAGATCCACCGAAAAGTTGGTCAGCTGGCGCGCAGGTGATCGAGTGGTCTGAGCGCATGCCACATACGCAGTGGACCCCGGTTCAAATCCCATTCGGTGGACCTGTACTGCATGTCATACCCCCCTCTCGCTCCCATTATTTCCTGTCTGTAAAAGAAAAAAGTTGGTCAGCTAACTTTTAAGACGTTCAAAATGCTAAATAGTCAAGCTTTTGAGTTTTCATCGAACTGTGTTGTTACAGCAATGTGGCGAATTTGTATGTGCATTATAAAAGAAGAAGCTGTTATAACTTGATTCCACATCATCAGATTTTTCTTAAATTTCACGTTTGATAAAAGCCCGGGCCTGAAGACATCTAAACACCAATTTTGTGTCATAGTTATAGCGCCACCTCCTGACAACAGGAAGTCAACCTTATGTGACAAACATCATTCGATTTACATGGAATTTACATGGTGCGGTGTTCACATGATATACAGCAACATGACATATAATAAGGGAGTGTTCTCTTGCGCCACATGAATAACTGCATTGATGACGCACTTGTATAGCACCACCTACTGGCAACAGGGAGCAAGCCTAAGCTATGCATGTTTTCTAGCACTACATGGTGGACACAGGAAGTGACTGTTATCTCCTAAATACAATGTCCAATTTTCATGAATATGTATATCCATTGTCAGTTGCACTCTGGTAAATGTATTGCTGCATTAACATGTAGTATTGCCTACGGGCAATTATGAAGGTTCAAAATGGTGTTGCTCCTATTAGAAATAACAACACTGACTGTAGTGTGCAACGTGCACAAAGGTGTGAGGGTCTGATCATCAGTGCTTGCAGCTTCATTTTTATTATTGTTATTCTTATTATTTTTTGCAAGCGTTTCTATGAGATGGGTTTGCCATTTTATACAACAATTTCCTGTGTAATATCATTCTGTCAATAAGTAATTACTTGCTTGGCAAATTGCTGTGCAAAATGTTCATCGGAGAGGAGAAGATCCATATCAATTGTTCATTTGCATAATGCAAATGAATCCACAGAGAGGAAAAAACAACTTTGCTGCCATCGCTGACAGTTGGATACTAGGACTGCTGCTGCTGGAAAAGCATAAGTGCCTTTACTACAGAGCAGCACAAAGGTCTACAGCATTTTGGTGTTAGGAGCAGAAAGTAAACTGAGTACAAGCCCCAAGCTGATGGAATGATTTTTGGTTGTTTTTTGGGGGGTTTTCTGAAATAATTTCAACTGGCAGGAGGAAAAACCTTACCAATATTTGACAAGTGGAGCTCTGGGTTTGGGAACAGTTGTCCATTTGTTGCAGCCCAGGCATTAGCAGAGGATGAGCTACCCGCCACTCCATTAGGCTTTCCCCTGATAGAGTAACACCATTTTAGCCCCCTGTTTACTTAATATGCAGGATCCGGCCCCGTCTATTTGCTTCTAATCAACTGATAAGACGAAAGGCCTTTTTGTATGGCCCCTGGAGGATGAAAACCAAACTCCTAATGGTCATTAGTAGCAATTATGCTCCGTAACTGGCACACCCCTCTCCGCTTTTGCTGCGTCGGCTGCATGTGGATCTGATGTGGACACAGGGGACCCTGAACGCCGCTCCGGAGAGTTCCAGGATACACATTCATTCGTCGAGGCTGACCACGGCTCCTATTTGATAATGGATAAGTTTAGTTTCCTGTCTGATTGCCTGTTGTGATTGGGATATGCTGCTATTGGAGCTCACATGCACAGTGTATTGAGTGTGTGCGAGTCCGCTGTATTTGAAAGCACAGTTAAAGTGCATCACTTGCTGTATGACTCAGAACACTCCGGTATTCTTTTCCACTCTGAAAGCATCATTAACACAGCACTCTGACTTTACTGTAATTGCGGTGTTGTCAAAGGCATCTCGAGGACACTACATGAGGCTCCGGTGTAAGTCCATCCCGGCATGCGGCAATACCTCCCAATTAGCCAACTCAGCTCCTTTGCTGCAGGATTCAGGAGACTTGTGATTTTATGCTAAACCACTGAGATCAAACGGCCTCTGCCCTAATCCCCGGAGTCGAACCTGGGGAGTGTGATACTTATCGACAAACGTGGAGCCGGTGCAGAGCAGGATCCCATTATGTATGCACAGAGACCTTTTTGACATGCATTTTCCCTCCGCACCAGTGATGCAACAAAGGCAGGAATCCCGCTCCTAGTTTTTTTTGTAAATGTTAACACATAGACTGTGTGCAGAATTCTCGAGGCACCTGATCCGAGTCATACTTTGATCTGATGTGGTATTTGTTGAAGTAATAAAGTGCACTGAGGTATCTGCTCGGTTAAATCCCTCCATCCTATTTTCATCTACCTTTTGGACTGAATGTGATCCATTTATGAATCCCTTGAGATCATTTCTAAGCAGCTTCTGTAGATGAATAACCGTATGTAGTGCGTAAGACATGGGATATTATGGATAATATGACTATTGTTGAATTAAACTGACATAAATAGAAGCAACATCACACACTCCAACCATTGTCTGTATCAGATGTGTATGAACATGAGGACAGTATGAGGACTGCGAATGCACTGCAGGATTCAGCTGTGTAAACAGGACAACAGAGGAGCCTCATACACGCTAAAAAACACACACACACACACACACACACACACACACACACACACACACACACACACACACACAAAGCACTCAGTGGTGACGAGGAAGGCCATTGTCAGAAAACTAATAAAGAGGCAGCGTGTTGCTGCGGTGCGGTAATTACACATCCCAGGATATCAGTACGGTATTTATAAAAACACCGGGCATCAACAAAGAAGGAAAGGTCATCAAGACAGATATGAAATTAGCATTTTGACTGCACGCACAACGTAGGAACACATGGGTGAACACACTTAAACACACACACATTGACAGGAGATGCACTGTAGGTAGGTACACACACACACAGACACACACACACTAAAAAAAGATAATGTCATGTTTTCTTATCTGGCCACTCAATGAGACACATACACAATGTGTGTTTGTGTTTGCATGTGCATCTGTGTTTATGTGGCGGCGTGTTGTGTGCAGAGAGAGACACTGATAAACATGCCACATCTTGGCAAGTGGTGATTCAAGCGGGCGCCGGCTTCTGTAAACACTGGGAGTGCTGCACAGATTGAGATGGAGGGAAATGAGGACCTGTATGACTGCTTCCATCCAGATGGAGGCTACAATGGCCTTGGGGTTGGCCCAGGTCGTTTCCCCCCGACGACAAACCATTCAGAGATCTGTGGAGCCATTAAAATATTGCTGCATCACCACAGCTGCTCCTCGTCTTCATCAGCTAACAGCAGCGACGCAGCTTCACGTTGCAGATAAAGCACAGAAAGTAACATAAAAGGGCACTGTGCCATTTGGCAGAGTGTTTTCTCTTCTTAGAGGCAAGGAGTGTCATCTCATGAGACTCGGAGGGGGTTTCCTTCCAAGACACAGCAGTTTTTTGTTTTTTTTTGTTGAAATTTAAATTATCTTCTTGTTTTCACTGCTGAGTGTTTAAAGAGAATTTCCTCAAAGGATAATATTGTTGACAATGTTGTAATTTGGGATTTTCACTTCGACGCATTTCTCAAGTGGCATTCCCAATTGCAAAACCGAACAACAAATTAAGGTTTTATATTGATTTTTAACTCTCCTTGAGCGGCTTTTATATTTTCTTAGCATATTGACAGAGACACAGTGGTTCTTGTGTGGACTTTGGATGATCTCCTGCGGCTGGTTTCCACCCACAGACATGCTTGTTAGGTGAACTGGAAACCCTCAAATTGCCTGTAGGTGTGAATGTAAGTGTGAATGTGTTTGTCTGTCTTTATTGTGTGCTAGCCATGTGATAGATTGGCAGCCTTTGAGGGTGTACCCTGCCTCATGCCCAATGCATGCTGGGAAAAGCTCCAAGCTCCCCATGACCCTGATTAGGCTTTAAAAAAAGGAATTAGCTGACAGTTATTAGGGTATAATGAAGTCACTTGTATTTAAATATATATTGAAATGCCTTAATGTCAAACTGATATTTAAATATGTGTTTGTTTAGAAATCAATACATAGGCAACCTTTTAAAGTGTTTTTTTATGTTATTTGTGCTTGTTCTTTTATTTGATTGTTTCTTTTGTTGGGGGGGGGGGGGGGGATTCGGGGCTCAGGGTTACTAGTTAAGGTATAAAGAAATTTAACTTGTATTTATTTATAGCACTGGCAATTCAAGTGGTGCAATATTTGTGTTTTGTCACCTCGGTTTGACCAGCTGGAGGAGGTTGTGAGCCATTGCTCGCTCTCATCTATGAATTCAGCACCACCTACGTTACTCCGTGTCATGTTTCGAGTTTACAGGACTGCACGCTGCTGTGAGTTTTGACAGTCTGGTTATTTCTGCACCCCCCTTCCCAAAACCGGACCTATGAAGGATGACAGCTAACACTAGTGAGACCCCCCTCGTTTCTTTGTGTAATGAGCTGCCAAAGTCTCAGCGGGTCCCAAACACAGGACCAAAAGCTGTCCAGTGGCAACCAGTGTGAATGATAGAAAGCTGGGCTTCTACTTGAAGTTAGTTAGTCAAGCTTGCTCGCTTCCACTTTCAAACATAAAGTAACTGTATAGTAGATTGCCCCAAATTTTAACCCTTACGTACTGTTCATATTCTGGCACTTCACAATATCCCCTCATAATTAATCTCTATACATAATTTCTGAACCACAAATCATTCATGAATAACATCATCAGTCATTTAATAAATTGGTCGATGCTTGGTCCAACGTTACAAAAGAAAGGAGAACATAACAATTTCAATTCATTATAATAAATGTGAATAAACAGTACTTTTGAATGGTGGTTTTTCCATTTTTGAATAAATATGAGTCAAACACTCAACAAAAAAGCGTATCGGCTGAACAAAATAATTTTAAAAAGTTTTAAATGTTTCCATTTTTGTATAATCTGGGTCATCAAAGTCATCAAAGCTCTGGCTAAAAGAAAAGTACGTTTTTAAGGTGTGCTTTCTTCTCTCAAATGTAAACCTGGGTCAAGTGACACCACTTCAGTGTCAGAAAAGGTACAAAGCTTCTAAAAATATGTCCAAAAACTGTTTCATCTCCATCTATTCTTTTAAACATGAGCTGCAGTATCATTGTAGTTTATATTTTCCCCACACAAATAAATAAGAAGAATCTAAATTTAAACTCATTCAACTCAAGCCTGTTTAGTAAGATATCCCTATTTGTATTAAATCCACAGGATGATGTCACCATCAAGTCATAAGCAATAACCCTACACAGCCCTCACCACATCCAAACACTTTGATAACTTAACTAAATTTTCACATTCCTCCAATATTACACCAGTCCGCTCTTTCATCAAACTCATCTGCGACATTGTTACAGTAATTGGATGTTCTATTATTCATAATGGCAGAAGTTTTTCTTGGAACTCTGCATTTCATTAAAACACAATAGAGAAGACCGGGTGTTAGCATAGATTTGTTAATATTTCATCAGATACACCATCGGTGCATGTCCAATCCACAAGCACAACAACAAGCAGTTGTGGATGGGATAAAGGCAATTAGCCAGACTTCGATAACAGACGGCCTCTACCCCCTGAAAGCTTTTCACATGTTTCTGGCATCCTCTATTCAGCGTCCCTCAACACTTCATTTCGCTGCCACAGAGAGAGAAGAGCGAGCAGCTGAGAGGAGGCGACGTAACGCGCCGTGTCTCTCGTTGCGCACGCCAGCAGACACGACGCACACTCGCTGGGATTCTTTGAGAACAATTTCAACATCCTGCACGCTCTGGCTCTGATTCCCATTAAGCATTCATGATTCATCTGGATTTTATATTATAACGTTTTGAATTTTTCATGTATCCAACCACCCCCCCCCCCCCCCCCCCCCCACCCCCCCTCCCTTTTTTTCTGATCCTACAGAAAAAAAAGAATTAATCAAACATTGGAGGAGGACAAGTGTCAGTTTCTCACACACACACACACACACACACACACACACACACACACACACACACACACACACACACACACATCACCACCTGCTTGTTACATCCAGAGTATTTTCTTGAAGTCAGTTCATTTATAAGGCTCGGGCTGTGAATGTATCACACGTGCCTCAGAGACACAAACACAAGGGAGAGGCATTATTAGAGGGATACAGGTGTCTTCACAGGTAGAGTGTGAGGAGGTGGGAGAATAAAGCGTGGAGTGCGCGCTGCCCTTTTAGGTGCCCCCCCCCCCCCACCACCCTCTCCCCCTTCCCTTTCACCCCTCCCTCGGCTATTATTTCAGCTATCTTTTTGTTCTTTCTGCAGAAGGGATCATTAAACCGAAATAATTCATTTGTGAGAAAGGTCAAAGCCACAGTCTGTTGGCACCCAGATACCAAGAGTTAGGAGTGGAGAAAGAGACAGAGAGAGAGAAGGATGTGTGTGTTGTTTGGGGTTTTTTTTTTAGTCAACTCAGTGATTGAGGTGAGTGACCCTCTGCCTTCTGCTCAGCTGTGATGATAATCATCATCTTTAATACCTGTTATAGGTGAAGACATAGGTCTTCAAGTAAATGTCATATCCACTGTTTACCGAGGGCGCCTTGTTGTTATTATGCCTGCCGTATGAGGATGGGAGGAGCAAGAGGGGGGCGAGGGAGGAGGCGGAGGAAGAGAGTTGAGGACTGTCATCTTTTTAAGTGCCAGAAATAGGCACTCACTCACCCGCCAAATAAAAAATAAATTTAAAAAAACTCTCCCTCTCCGATTGTCTCTCCCTCTGCAGCCCACGTGTGCTCCCAGCTAACCGTGAAGCTAAATGCACATCCAGTCGCACAATAACAACATCCATTCTTAACAAGATTACTCCGCCAGTCCCAGTTTGGCTGATGGGACGTGTATGGAGGAGAGAGCAGAGGCGCGGGGATAAGCCGCCCGCAGCCGCCTGCAGCATTTTCACATATGCTGGGCGCTATCCATAGGAGAGAGAGAGAGAAGCTGCCTGGAGAGTGGAGCTGAAACATCAAGCCTGCTGGAGCACACTGGCACAGGGAGCAGGAATCTTTAGCTGCTGCTTCTACTTCTGCTGCTTATGCTCACAAGTAACTATGTCAGAGGCAAGGGCCAATTAGCAGGTTTCAGATAATCATAATCTTTTGATTTGAATAATCAGATTTGAATAATTGTAACCTCATTTACTGGAGCCGATGCTTGGCCAGTGTTTAGACTGGGAAAAGCCGTTCAGACTCATAAGTAAGCAGAATGTCCAACATCAGGCTCTTTAATGCTCCCTTCATTTAGTCTGTTTAAAATATGATTACACACAGGGGCCCGCTGTTTTTTTGTCTGAGACGCCAACAATCGCTTCGATGTCAGCGCGGATAAACAAAGGCCGAGGCTTAAGCCCGTTAAATTGCAAATGCAAAAACGACACACGGAAAGAAAAAAAAAAGAGCTAGAGATATAATCCAAAAAAAGCAAAATCCTTTATTTCAAATGAAACAAGGCTAATTTAGGCAAAGCGATACACGAGCCGAGCATTTGAGGTGAACCACTTTAATTCCTATAAATTAGTTAGAGCAAAGTTCAAGGCAGAGCGCCAGATGATTTAGCCTGCTAAGCACTCCACCTCCGCACAGTCAGCCCAGGCCAAGCCCGATGAGCCGGGAAAGGAGAGGAGGAGAGGAGAGGAGGAGAGGAGAGGAGAAGAGAAGAGGAGAGGGAGCGCATTTTTTTTTTTAAAAAGAAAAAAGAAGAGAGGTGGACTTAATGAGAGGAGGGGGGCTTTTTTGGATTCCAACTGGAATAGTTTGACATCGCAGACTGGCAAACGCTGACACTGGCGAGAGGGCTAATCATGGAGATGCGGTCCAAGGTGAAATCATAAAGGGTTCACTATTTGCTATGAATTAACACTGATGTAGAAGCTCAGGAAAAAAAAGTGGCCCCCGTGTGTGTGTGCATGTGTGTGTGTGTGTGTGTGTGTGTGCACACACGCTGTTCGCTCACTGTACGACACGGTTTTAATCACGCCGAGCCACAGATGTGAGTGATAGCAGCGAGCTTGTTATTTTGTTCGGGGACTCTGAAGCCGATGCGAATGGGTGTGCTTTCCTGTTAAATTATTATTGCAGCTGATGCACGCACACGAGGGAGCTTCCACGGATCGCGGTCGAGAGGCGTCATGTGCCTCCTCGCGATACACCACGCTGAAACATGATTTCAGCTCCCTCGTGGAAATAAGCAGGGGAAGAGGGATACAGTATGTAATTTAATGCACAGCAGTTGCTAGGTACATATGAAACAGAGAGAGAGAGAGAGAGAAAAAGACAGGACATTGTGAGCTCATGTTTATACGTGTGGGTGTGTTTAGTAAGACATAAAAAAAAGGGAAGCAGAATGAGTGACACACATCTGGAGAAATGGTAGAATGTGATTGCATGGTACAGTTCTATTAAATGGTCACTGACAGGCAGGTGTGTAAAAAACAAGGGAAAAAAAGAAGCTTAGCAATAACATTTAAGTTGCAAGCAATATTGCTGCATTTTGCCAGAGGAGTCATAATGCCAGTGAGGATGAGGTCACCTGTGAATTTGAAACAGCGCAGATTTTCCACGGTGCAATTTTCTGCTCCAGGAAAAGATAGAGAGCAGTTTAAGAGAAGGAAATATTTCATAAATGTGACCGCGCCGACGTTCCCGCCAAATGTTTGCGAAGATACGCCGGCTATAAAACTTAGTGGACACACTGTATTTACTGTTGCACACATAACCCTCATGTCTAAATATACTCCATCCGAGCCTGCGTCCTCTCTCATCTCATTTCAGTCCATAACCCTCGGCGAATGGACGACACACACACGCGCGCGCGCGCACAGAGGCACACACACACACACAGCTTGTTAATGGGAACCAGGCACAACAACACAAAGCCATAGACAACCTGTCAAGCTCTTCGATATGCAGCACTAATGTGATCCCACAGCTCTATCAGAGCCACCGCTGGGCCCAGTGTTTTATTACAGAGCGGCAGGGACAGACAGAGGGAGAGATTGGAAAGGAAGAGGGAGACTGTGACCATGGCCCATTGATATAATGACCCTGCCAGCATTAGAGATATACTGCACAGGTGCGCCTCAGGGGGGGAAAAGAGAGGAGAGTAGTAACAGAAAGCAAAGGGGAGGTGGGGGGAGAAGAGAGGAGAATAGAGGGATGTTAGCATGTTTTTTTCTAAATTACACAAGAGGAAAGAGGATGGAGATCTAAAGGGGCTAAGAGACAGAGGAGCTGCTGCCTGCCTGCCTGCTAGACTGCAGCTCAATACGGATCTTTGTGGCGCTGCCTGAAGAGAGATTACAGAGCTGTATGCCAGGAGATGTTGTGGGTGTGAGAAACCAAATGGAATGAAATGAAGTCCAACAAACATTGATGGGCTTTCCCCTTTTTTCCTGAATCCAATGACAGCTTCTGATTCAACCCTCTCACTATGGCACTAGAACCTGTGTCTAATTTAGGCTATATTTCACAATTTATTATATCCGGGCCAATGCTTATAATTTATGTGTCATAATGGCTATCAATCACCGGCAATAATTCGGCTAATATTCTCGTTAACTCCCACTCTTCATCCATCAATCAAAGGCAGAGGCAGATATCCTGCTAAAATCGTTGACGGTTGGGGTAAATGCAGATTAAGGTGGCGGTGGTGGTGGTGAGGAGGGGTGTGATCCTTGCTAATCAGCGCCCACGTCGGCACGGCTCAGTCGAGAAGGATGGGGGGGGGGGATCAACCTTTGATCTGCTGTGAACCAGCAACAGCGGGGCCCCTGGCAGGACTCAGGGAGTCTCAGGCTGCTCCAACAGCTGCTTTCAGGACTCAGTCTCGCCTCAGCCGTGCCTCGCTTTGCCTCGCATCGCCAAAGCCCAAACACTTGGAGAAATTTTAACAATGTCATTGTACCAGCCCCCCCCCCCCCCCCAGCCAAAGGCCCTGGAGGCAAGCTTACACAGGCTCAAGAGTCACTCTCTCCCATAATCACTCCATCACAGAGAGATGGAGAGAGAAAAGGAGAGGAGCGGAGGTGGAGGTGGAGGTGGAGATGGAGGGGGGGACAGAGACAGTAAGAGGCAATCCAGCCGAGCAGAAGTAGCTCGCATCAGTATTTATAGACCGATGTCCCACATCTTGTACGAGCAGTCCTAAGTGCAAAAAGCAACAAAAGCAACAAAAAGGTTCTGAATTGGATCCTGAAAACCGTCACAGATAAAGACGGTGCGCTCAGGTCCAGATCCTGGTAGCAAACAGATATCCAAAAAATGGAAAAAAAACTTAAAATGTTAACTTCTATCATGGCGAGACATTAAAATTCAATTTTATTATAAAGGGAAAAATCAAGGGTCTAACTTTTCTGTAGAACACACCGATGGATCCAGGTAAAAGCTGTGATCTCTTATCAGCTTCAAAGCAGAAAACAAGGAAGAACCATTTCAGGCAAGTCAGTACTAAAAAAGGGTCTTCAATTTTTTTATTTTTGGGGTGGGGGGGCCAATATCAGCACAGCAAATATCACTTCTACTAGACAATGTCACCTATGCTTCTCACCAAACAGCCTTCAGACTTCCATTACACCACCAATCTGATACTACTGTGGCCCTTTCTTGTTGGGAATCCTGTCAAACAGCTTGTTTGGAAGAATGAAGCTTGTGTTTCCCTCCCCCGGCACACACACACACACACACACACACATACACACACACACACACACACACACACACACACACACACACACACACGTACAAAGATACAAAGAAAAAGCTTTTTTCTTTTCTTTTTTCCCTCCTTCTTACGGACATATCCATTTTCTTTTGCTGAATCAATAATCAAAGCCTCTTTTTTTCTTCTTCTTCCTTTCTGTATCGCTGTCAGTCCCTGCAATCTTACAGTTCAGCCTGAATTGATGAATATTAATGGTTGATTATCAATTCTCTTTGTGCAGAAACACACACACACACACACACACACACACACACACACACACACACACACACACACACACACACACACACACATACATACATACATACATACAATGCTGTGGGGGATAAAAGTGTTGGACAATAGGATGAGGAGATCAGTCAATTTACAACGTCTGCATTGTACGATTCAGCAGTGATTATCAATCCTCGTACACCATATGCTAAGTGATTGCAGGGAAGTAAAGAGGTATAGAAAAGTTAGATCTGTGTGATGTTACAGCGCTAACTGCCATCAATCTGCCTCATAGTGCAAGAAAACACATGTTAGGTTTCTCTTTGGTGTAAATGCACATACATACAATGCTGTGGGGGATAAAAGTGTTGGACAATAGGATGAGGAGATCAGTCAATTTACAACGTCTGCACTGTACGATTCAGCAGTGATTATCAATCCTCGTACACCATATGCTAAGTGATCGCAGGGAAGTAAAGAGGTATAGAAAAGTTAGATCTGTGTGATGTTACAGCGCTTGGTGCAAATGCAGCAATTTATTCACTGTTTGTCTTATTTTCTAAGATAAATGAGATGTCTTTTTATAGGTTTGAATAATGGAAATAGCTTTGATTGAATAGGTGGAAACAGTGGGAGAACATGGCTGAAGTTGTAGAAGGTTTGGATAGGCCTCACCAAACTGAGTCAAGGTCTTTTAACAAGGCTCCAACAAACTTAAACACTTCAGAACTTCTGTTTCTGTGCGATGGCAAACCAAGAGCTCCTTTTTTTGCCTAAAATTACCCTCCGCTTGCCTTCCAGTGGTCTACATGAGAGTCTGGCTGGAGAGGTATCTCCGACTCGTCGTCAACACTGAGCAAACTATAGCATCCTCCAGCCTCAATCCGTGTGAGTGATATGTTCAAGCCTATCTACCTTCACACTCCATTTGCCTATTTTTGTTCTTAATGACGGGTTATTTCTGAAGCGTTCCCCGGCTCACGATGAGTAATCCTTAAAAATCCCTTCCAACATTTTTTTTTTCTTCTTTTTTTTCTGTGGAAGCTACAGCCGGAGCAACAAGCTTTCACAGCTGTCTCTCCTGCTTCACTTTAACAGGTACGGCGTGTCTGCCTTTACCCCGACCGACGCCGACGGGACTGACGGGGGCTGACGAACACACCGCTCAGTGAATCACAATGTCAAGGAGAAAAAAAACCCGACGCGGCAGAGAAGAAAACAGCGAAAGGGAAAAGAGGGGGGGGGGGGGGGGGGGTGCTGTCACGCCTCGTGGCCATCCTTCTCGCTCTTCAACACCTCCACCTTCATCCTCCTCCTCCGCCATCCTCCCTCCCGTTGCGTTTATGCTAATAGTCTCTGCTGAGAGAGAACAGTGACAATGACACACCGTTTAAAAATCGATGGCACAATCTTGCTCTGTCCCTCTCACCCCCCCAAAAAAAAAAATCTCTTCTCACTCTCCTTAACCTCATGTTGGTGTAGCTTAGGGTATAAGATTGGGGGACGCACTTCTAATTAAATTTGAAAGTGAACCAGCAATATAAATAAATAAATAAATAAATAAATAACTACAACTACGGGATGGAAAGAGTCCAATCTTTGCCGGGAGTTCCTTGATAATCATCCCACAACCGCAGACACAGGCGGCCTCGTACACAGCAGGGGGGTGGAGAGACGGAGGGGGGGGGGGGGGGGGTTATAGACAGTCGTATGAACCTTTTGAATCACACCTCCCACCCATTTGATTAATTTTTTAATTAAGCGTGAGAAAGTCAGAGTAAAGGGGGAAAAGAAAAAGGAGACTGGGTGGAATGGTGTTGAGAGGGGCTACTGAGAAAGGGGGAGAGATTTATGGTCTTAAACCAATACAGTGCCATCTTAGTTTTAACATAGGACTTATCTTAGCTCTGCCAGGCATACTCATGAGCACTTAACCTTGCAGTGAACGCAACCCATCATCATCGCCTCGCAAAAGGGCGAGCTGCGCTTTTTTTCCCCGCCCAGAGTTTTGTACCCCCCTCTTTCTCACCCTCTCTCCTTACCCATCCCTCAATTCCTTGCACTGGCTTATACCTATGACTAACCTATCCCCCCCCATTCAAGTTTGTTGCAAAGCATTAACCGAGGCCTTGAGAGAAAGCATCCTTCATGGCAGGCAATGCTACTTGATTTTGTGCCACCAATCCTCTGTTGACAATCTGCAGAGCATTTCACACTTGAGCCAGAGGCGCTCAGCACTATATTCAAAGCAAGAGTGTGTTTGTGTGTGTATGTGTGTGTGAGCTTGGAATTATGAATTGAAACTCTGTTATCCGCATGTTCCTGTGCTTCTTTTTTTTCTGCCTTAAGCTCTACTTGTTCTTTAAGAGGAATCACAAATATATAAAGTACACAACAGTTCTTCCACCCCCCAAAAAAATCTTTTAATGCTCTGTGTGTTAACAGCTGAAGTTCTACAGGCTTTACATATGGTCACCGTGGGGCCCGGTGAGTATCTGTTTGTTTCAGAATTCTGATGAACAACAGTCATTGTGTGGAGAATCCAGGAGAGGCTGCCTAATTGACTCGCCTGAAAAATTAATGCATCACTTAACAGCATTTTTGTGTTCGTATGGTATTTAGAAAACACAGGTGCAAATCCCGCATGGTGGCAAATGTTTAATTGATGCAGCCATATGACAACGCTCGGGATAGAAGAGGAAAAAAAGAGGAAAAAAAGAGAAGAAAAAAAAGAAGGAGGAGGAGGGGGTGAAATTGAAAGTATTTACTTGGACTATGTGCTGCATTTATTTTGTACTCGGCTTTTTTGCTTTAAGCATCAGTTGCCATATTTGAGGAGGCAATGCATTACAATAGTAACATGTCAAACAAAACAAAAAAAGGCATACCTACTAATTATCAAATATCAGGTGCTCGTACACAGTTTGCAAAAGCTATTACCGAACAAGATCAAATATTATGCTTGATGGCCGGCAGTCCTGTCCATGCCAGCAGAGCGGTTGGGCTTGGGGGTGATATTCCATCGGAGGGAGGCCCTGGCGTGGCTGCCAGGCTGACTCTCCCCAGGTGAGTCCCAGCAATGAGCTGTGAACAAGCTGCTTTGGCCGGGGCTGGCCGGCAGCCTTTCTCCCCTCCTCTCTGAAACCTGCCTGACACTTACACACAGGCCAGGGAGCAGGTGGCCCTTAGCCGCAGGATTAGCCTGGCGGTTCTGTTCATTATGTAGCCGCAGTGGAACAAAACTAACCAACATTAAAATAGCCTCTTTTTTTTCATTCTTTTTTTTTTTGGTTCCCATGCAGAAATATCTTAAAGTATGACTTTGAAGGGGAGAAATGGGCGAAGTGGCTCCAAAGCATGCAGGATTAGGTTTTAAATTAAAAAAATAAAATTAAAAAAAAGGAATAGGAAGGGAACACATGCACACATCCTCTCTGGTGCATGTGTAATTTGTGGTGAAAACTGTGAACTGTGGTGAAAAGTAACAATCTGTGTTTGGTTGCTAGTGAGTTACACAGTATGTGGGATTTCAAGGACATCCAACGGAGCAAAAATATGTTGCCACCATTATTTGATTGGAGTTTAATTATTTCCAAAAGCATTCCGTTACACACACACACACACACACACACACACACACACACACACACACACACACACACACACACACACACACACACTTACATCACACCACCATCTCCCCCCCCCCCGCCATATCTCTGCTTCCCCCTTGACAACCAAAAACCCTCCCACTGCCCATGGGAAGAAGAAAGAGGAATAAAAAAAAAACGGAGGGAGCATTCAAATGGCCGAATTAATGTTTCCACATGATAAGCGAGCTTAATATAATGCTGACAATCACAGCACTCACCCTGCCAACAAGTATTGGATCGGGTCCAGAAAATTCCTCCAGCACAAACATTTGATTCCAAACCCATCCTCTCTTGGCGCGGCTCAGTAATCTTTGTCCTTCGCCAAGACCGCTCGCCACTGCTGCGGACCCACCAGTTAGTGTACTTTTGGACTGGCCTATGATAGGAGTCATGGACACGCAGGGAACAGAAGTAATCCACACCAGCAGCAAGGACATCCACAGATCCATGAGCATCTCCTCAGACCGCTTTGGCATCCTGTCGTTGTGTGTTTTTGTTTTGTTTGTTTGTTTGTTTGGTGAAAATCTTCTCTGCGTCGCTCTCTCTCTCTTTCTCTCTCTCTCTCTCTCTCTCCGCCGACCCCCCCTTCTCTCTCTCCTTCACACTCTCTCTCTTCAGATCAACAGCTCCTTCTTAGATAACAAGAAAAGGTTACTTGTGTCCTCTTTGAACGGCGGAGCTTGCATTCATGGTGCGATAAAGGTCACTTGCATGGCTTGGCATGCCTCCATAGCAGTTGGTGAGGGGGTGAGGAGCTCAGCACAGCATCCATTTGGCGTTATTCCGATGGGGAGACCTATAAGGGAGCAATCACAGTTTGTTAGTTGTCTTTTAATCTTGTGAGGAGTTGTCAGGGAGGTGGGGAAGAAGGGAGGGAAGTAGTGTCAAATAAACACTTGGACAAATAAGGCGAGACAGAGAAGACAAATCTGCTTCTTCGCCAGCCAAAAAAAACAACATATATATAAAAAGGGCGGGGGGGGGATTTAAAAAACGAGCAAGAAAAATCTCATTTTCAAAATAAGATGTCAAATTGTCACTTCATCATTACACATGATTTATTTGTAACAGCCAAAGACCCTTTATTCCAATCTCGTTTTCATATAATGCCGCTACAGTTGAACAAAAAATGGGTATGTCTGTACTCTGAGGCTATTCAGCCCACTACATCAGATTGCCCTGCTTTAATCTGTTGTTCTGGGGGATTATCCTGGAAAGATTTTGAGCAATTACATGTTCCTTATGATTAATGTTTTGACAATACATTCTTGGTAAAATACTGTTATAGGCTACAGTCGAAATTCCTTAGACAGCCGTGCATGCGTGTGTGCGTGTAAGTGTGCTTGTGCATGTGTGTGGAGCGGTGTCAGGTTGAGATAGAGAGGCTGGCTGCAGGTGAAGCTGTACAATGTCAACAGCGCTGCAGCTCACTGATATCATAGTAATCCAGATGAGATCATTGTAAAGGCATGTAAGATGCAGGTTTAATCATTGAGTCGGATGTTTGATGTTACAGTGGAAGTGCTGTTTTATGATAAGCAGATGTGGATGTAAACTCTTTTTTAAACGCACACACACACTGTTATCACACAAAAATGAAATGATATATGACAAAGTGACACAACTGTAACATAAAACACAAATGAGGTAGTCTAATGATTTTTCCACCTTTACTTTTAACTTAGCATCCATATCACCAGCCCAGTCACTGGTGTGCATTGTTCAGCGCAATGTCAAAACCAGAAGGGGGAAAAGCACGCACACGCACACACACACACACACACACACACACACACACACACACACACACACACACACATAGAGACACAGACACACACATCTCAGCTAAAACTGATGCAGGTGGACATGCTATCACAGCGCCGAATGGCTTGCTTTCAGCACGGTGTCACTGTTAGTTCTGTTAACTTTTACTAGACACACACACACACACACACACACACACACACACTGTGTCACTGTGGTCATATGTTGCACACACACACACACACACACACACATGAGTCCAGCAAGGCAATTCCAAGGACAATAAGCTGTAAACGTATTCCACCTCAAGCCAACTGCGATATCATAAAGTGTGGAGTGATCCGAGTTAATGTGACATTCTGCAAGCAGAGGTTCCGACCTGGAGTCTGAAGGATGCGGGAGCAGGTTAATGAGAAAAAAACACATAAATATACAGAAGGAAAAAGGGTGGGGAAGGGATTTTAACGCATTTCCCACTAAAATGACACCCCATGTATAATATTAATATAAATAACTGACATGCAATTGTTCTTTTTTCCTATTTCCGTGCATTTTAAGTGACTGTGTGACTGCGTGACTAAGCAGGCGGTTTCAGCACCACGGGGGTAGGACAGCTCCCCGCCAGAAAGCAGCCGGTCCAAACATGCAGCTCAAGCCGAAAAACGTGCGCCGGCAGCGGAGGAGCTGTCCAAGGTAGTCACCTAACGGAGCCAGTCATTTCTCCATGTCTAGCAATCAAACCACTAAGTTTGAAGCTCCTACTTGTCTCCTCTGCCTCTCTGTAACAGACGCAGTAGTCTGCAGCACATAACCAACCCCGGCTACCCAAATTCACCCTCTCTCCCTCTCTCTCGCTCCCTCTCTCTCTCTCTCTTTCTCTCTCTCTCTGAAGTTTTTACCCTTTGAGGAGACAGTGTTTCCAATCAATCCATCTCGGTGCATCGGATGTGACACCGGTGCGCATTTTCCATATTTATAGGAAAAAATATAACCTCTTTATAGGAGTAAATGCGCGACTTAAACCGAAAAATGTGATTAAAGAAGACAGCCTATAAGTTGCAGACCTTTTCTGGAGACTCCGTGCCATGTCGCTCCTGAGAATGTGCCGGGAAAAAATGTACTGAAGCCCGGCGATGGAGAGGGCTATGACAAGTCCTCCACAAAACAGCAATGTAACAATAATACCTGTTAGGTTTTATACGTATGATGGTGGCGGGCTATACTTACTAGTGAGACTTGCATCCTTTTCCACTGCTGCATCATTTTTATCGTTGTTTTTTTTCTCCTTCCTTCAAAATACGCACAAAAAAAAAAGTCGCGTTTCCTTCGAGGTGGTTGGAGAGAAAAAAAGAGAGAAATGAGCGAAACGCGGAGAGTCTAGAAATCCTTCGTGCAGTTTGTCAAGGCGTAGTGACAGTGTGTTGAGGTTGTTGGTAGTTAAGAGAGCTCCGACAGGCTTGCTGGCCGACTGGAAAAGTGAGGAGGAGATGGAGGAGAGAATGCACGGTGGCGAAGAGAGCCTCCCCCCTCCGCAGCGCTCATTGGGTTGATGAGGAGCCGGGTCAACAGGCGCACAAATGAACGGCACAGACGCGCAAGAGAAAAAAGAAAAAGAAAAAAAGGTTATCGTCTCACATTTTGAGATAACTGCAGTTGTAGATATTACACAGGGTTGTGGAGGTAAAATCACTCATTACTTTTCTCTCTCTCTCTCTCTCCTTTCTCTTTATTCTAACTCTCCTCTTTGTTGAGGCTGTGACGCATGATTGGTCCCCTCACTTCTCTGGGTTATTAGTGAAAAAAGAAGTAGGCCAGGCGATCAGTAAAACGAAGCCGAGGCTGCTCATTTACACTGTCATTTGATAGGGTTAAAAGAATGAACAGATGGACGCGCGCACTGTAGCCTTGTTGGCACAATGGAAAGTAAAACTGGTCATTCAGGCTTACTGCATTTTCCAGCTATTACACTCACAGGTCTCTGGGTTCAGTGTATTTGTATTCTGTGAGGAAATACTGTGTATATAAAACCACTAACGCTCAGACTATTAACAGACAAAAAGCAGGGAAAGTGTTACACAGGTCTTATTAAGACAGTTAGTGAAAAGGTCATGCTCATCATTGCATAGCTGAATATGAGTGTGTGTGTGTGTGTGTGTGTGTGTGTGTGTGTGTGTGTGTGTGTGTGTGTGTGTGTGTGTGTGTGTGTGTGTCTGTGTTCATCTTACTTTCAGAGACACCAGACTGAAAATCAGTTGATTGGGGACGGTTTGTGCAAGTTGGGACAAAAGCATCATCATATTGGTAAAAAAGATGAATTTTGGGTCAGAGGTTAAGGTTAAGGTTATGTTAACCCTTTCACACATAGTGGCCACTACAGTGGACAGCTATTGAAAAGCAAATTTATATATATATATATATATATATATATATATATATATATATATATATATATATATATATATATATGCATTGTTTTGATGTCATAGTTGCACTTCAGCAACCACAGTGGACACTAGTGCAGCATCCCATACACTACCACTTCATCTGCAATCACTTTTTTGGTTGTAAATCAGTTAATGTATGTCATTATAATGTAATGTAATTTGATGGGGGGAAAATGAAGTTACATTTTTTTTTCATGCCTAAAAAGAAATAGAAACAGTGACTGAGGTTATCATAATTCATGCATGAAAGGGTTAAGACTCTAGGAAGTTTATGTCTATGTACATTCCCCAAAAAGTGACTTAATGTGAGAGGTAAATGTGTGTGTGTTCAGTGGAGTGCATGACTGACAGCTTCCCATGCTGCTGTCCATAGAGAGAGCCCTCTAGTGTTTGTGTAGCTGCTTGGCAGCAGCCAGGCAGGCCTTGAGGGAGCAGCAGCCTTTATTAGTGCAGCAGGAGAGGACAGTCACTATACTGTCTGACACCAATGACTCTTTTTTTTTTTTTTTGTCATCTGAGAGAATCCCTTTATTAAACTCATCTCAGTCCACAGAGTATTAAAACGCCACCTCGGCACTCCCTTTTGTTCCAGCGATAAAGTCGCATTCCACAATCTCCACCCCATGTCCCTGCAGTGCATAAAGCAGCAGCAGCAGTGCATGCATGTTCAATTACAACAAGTGTTAAAGTGTTGAAGAATGAGAGAGTTTTGTCTTGCACCCACAGCACCTTAAAACACAAAAGTGCTGTTTTGTCTTAGGCTTTTGTCTGGCGGAGGCCCTTTTGACCTCCGAGTGCCAGAGATCCCAATTAGCAAAGACATCAAGTCTACTATTATTTATTTCTGTACCATTTAATTTCCCTCCCACTCATGCTTTGATGTTGCAGCTGCATTTCAGATGGGAATTCTCCAATCATCTTTTTTAAAAGCTTCTGCTGCATAATACATTAGGCTGTAAATGTTGAGCCATGTTCCTCTAGCTCAGACTGAATGAAGATTTCATTGACGGACACTCTGAGCTCATTTGGTATGTGTGGATTGAGTTAAATGTATAAAATCGCATAAGCGTTGAAGTAAATCAACAGCCAAAAAAAAAGCACATGAGAGTAACTGAACCTGTTGGTATCCTGTAATTATTTTTCACATCTTTCCTCTCTCTCTCTTTCTATTTATCACACACAAATGCACTAACATAACACAGTTAATTCATGCTTAATAAAAGAACATACAGGAAAACATTAATGCGATTCACGGCACGTCCCTTTTTAAAGGTACGGTAAAAGCTCCTCTGACATCAGGTGAATCTGAGTCGAACTAATCATTCAAAATCTCCTTCCTTGAGTGCGGTTTTGTGCAAATGAGAAGGTTCCAGCTTTAAATTAGTGATTAATTCCTCCGACATGGCCCCTGCTAGTGATCAAAATATCAGATGGCTTTGAAAAAGGCAAAGTAAGTGAAGGGGAAATGGTCTTTAGAACCTGAGCATCCTCAATCGATCATTAGTTACTGCTTTGTCAGAGGTATTAATCACCGAGACTGTTGCAGTGTACGCACCACACACTTCCACATATGAAACTCAGCACAACAAGTCTCCTTTAATAGCAGGCTTGTTATTATAGAAGACTTTGTAGCTTTATTTAGATCATCTTGTGTCTTTTTTATTATCTGGCCTATCAGTTTAAACATAAGCTTCCCTTCTCTGGATATTCACTCTAGCTGTATTCTTTATAGCAGATGTATGAGCATGTTCCAGCATGTGTATGCTCTCCTCAAACATACTTTTTTTTTTTTTTACAACACCCCCACCAGCCCCACTACACCGTAATTTGGCCAAGTTACCGTCTCAACACCTATCACTCATCTTGATGAGCAGTCTACCTTGAAACTAGCATCCCAGGCTGAAGTTGAGATAACCAGGGAGCGTAAAGCTTGATGTTGATACTTCTACTTTATTAGTTATTGCTGCTTAGCTCCCTGCCACATACACAAACACACACACACACACACACACACACACACACACACACACACACACACACACACACACACACACACACACACACACACACACACACACACACACAGAGCTCCCCCTCCCACTGTGTGACCACTAGCCTCATCTTGACAGCTACAATCGGCTCACAACCGGCCAAGCTCATCCATGGCATATGGTGCATCATTACTCTGAGAAATATTTACCTCTCTTGAAATATGCTTTTAATAAAAGAAATGACAGCATGTTAACATTTTGCTGACAAGCAATCAACACATAATGACTGCTCTCGGAAAGCATGCGGTCACTTTTATTCTTATTCATTTAAGAAACATTGTTAAGGTATGCCTCCTCTTATCTCTCCCACAGCTAAAAAAAAAAATCACCCATTGATTTGTCTCCTCACATTTTTACTTTTATGTCCTGTATTCTTGTTAAAGCCAGACACTGCAGCACTGTTACAATGAGTTCAGAATTTTTATGCACGATTGCTAACTAAGACTCCACAGTGTTACCAAATTACCACAGTGCTTTCTTAACTGGCTTCCTGTCAAATTTTGAATTAATTTAAAATTCTTCTTATTCAGGTCAGAAAACCCAGTTGAGTGTTTTAAATCTCATCCAGAAACCTTTTTGTTCTCAAAAGTGATGCTTCCTTTCTAAGGTTTCCAAAAACTATTGCTTGTTATTAGGTTTTAGGTTAGGGGATGATCATAGTTACCCGTTTAAAAAAAATGTGCCGATTCATGGTTTTCACATGAAATGAACAGTGGTCTCCTGTTGTAAAGTCCTCTGTTGAGTTATATCGTCCTCTGATGTGAATGTGCACACATTTACACCACCAATCAAGAATTTGGACACACTTTATGATTGAAGAGAAGAGGAAGTTGTCCAAACTTTTGTCTGGTACCGTATTCTAGGGACCGACCTGAAGTTGGATTATATGACTTGATTTGTTCCATATAATGTATTCAGAAAGTATCAAGACCCCTACAATTCACTTTATTGTATTTTTGTTAAAAGTTACATTTTTGGATGGTTAAAGAAAGAATATTTTAAAAGCATGCTTTCACTTTTTCAGTATGGGTTGAGTGTAGATTTATATACACTCAATATATATTATATACACTCAATATATTCCTACATATACATATATATATATATATATATATATATATATATATATATATATATATATATATATATATATATATGATGGAAGGAGAGAAGCACATTTTAGAAGATGTTACAAACAATTCCTGCACAGTTTGACATGTTGTGTTGTTCAGTTTTTGTTCAGTCACATTAAATATATCAATTACAGTCAAATTCCAAATGGATCTGTAAATCTGTAACTTACCTGTACACAACAGGCTGCAGGGTCTCACCAAGCTTGATTTCAGCAGCTTTGACGGCTGAACTGAAATTGATGAGCTTCACTCGGAGTGGTGTTTCTCTGTGGTTTACCACCATGATGTTGTGTGGAGTGATTTTTGTGTGGATCATACCGGCAGTCTTCAATGCTCCGACTGCAGAGACCATCTGTAGGAACACAAGAAGAAATAAAGGGTAAATAGGTTCTGAAAGTTGTTTTCCGAATGCTGGTGCACCACTTCCATTAATGCATATATATCACTGCTCTTTGATAGAATGATCAGAGCCACATACCTGTTCTGTGATTGGTCTTATTTCCTGGAGGGAGAGTGGGTTGCCATGTCTCTCCCTCAGCAGCTGGTGTAGACTTTTGTTGAGCATTTCAAATGCTAGACATGTGTTTCCATTGTATTCAAAACTTTCGTGGAATTGAACAATGTTCAGCGGATCAACACCACAAATGAAATAAGTGTAATATAGGAATATCATTTTTCATATAAACCAACCCATGTACACTCCATAGCACTGGAGCCATGTGAGAGTAAAGGTCTACACAGTCTTGATGGGTCTTCACTGTGTCCCTGCCTTTACATGCACTACAGCTTATTCCTGATACATTGTCTTCATGCTATGAAGTCTGTTCAATTTGACAAGTTATTTTATACATTTTTCTTGAATTGCTGCCTCTATTTAAGTGTTTTAGTGATTTCCTACTTATCCTACTCCTAGAGAAGAAACCACATTTGTGAAAATGGGTTTAAAAAACACAATGATTATATCTAATTTTTATGCCATTTTATTGTTAAAAAAATCTTACACTGCACCTTTAAAGAAAGCAAGACTATTAGGACTCCTTGGATTTCCCAGGTGGTCAAGAGATTGAAACTACTGTGGTTTCCCCTCTGGTCACAAATGTGTCCCGCTAATATTTTGGGCTCCTGCCACAATCATGAAGCCAAAAGAGAGGTTGCAATGATAATATCAATGGGTTTCAATGCAGTTCAGGTGTTAGGGTGGTGTGGGAGATGGAGGTGGGTGGTGGGGGGAAAAGAGAGATAGAAGCTGAAGAAGTAAAAATCAAATTGTCTCCTTCTTCTTCTTCTTCCTCCTCCTCTTCACCTTGTTCCCCTCTGTCTCGGGCAATAAAACATAAAACGGCATATCAGTAAAAGTGCTCTGCTCAATAGGCATGTGGCCGGTGGACATGAAAGGCTCGGGAAATACTCATTGTTCTTCATTGTCAAGTGCTGCCCTCTCCATTTGACAGTATAATATTAACGGCACAATTGAGTACCGGGGCTGGTTCCTTCCATTTTACGGCTCCGTCTAAACCGCTGAGGCTGATTTCAGGCAGGGTTTTTTTAGATACAGCGAATTGTTTAAAATGTCAAAATATTCAAATCACTCCTGACCTCTTTTGAATCATAAAATGCAGCAAAAAAAAAATCAGTTAAGTTTAATGAAGTTAAATCCAAACATGAGAAAAACAGGCACAAAAATGCCTCCTGGTTAAAAACCTGTGAGTATTCCTGTTCAGACGGGCTGAACTTAACCAACTTTTTGAGTCGCGGTGAAATTTTGGGGCGTCGTCTGTATCGGAGCGGGCCGAGATATAAGTACGGAACGTGTCACATTAGCATTCCTAAAAGTCACTCTTTTAATTGGTTGCAGATTAAAGGTAATTGATTTAGCTGCAAGTTTTTAAAGCTCCTGAAGATAATTAAGTGTGGTGGTTGAGAATTCTGATATGTTGACATTTTGAGAATGAACAACCTGTAACGTGTGGGTACAACATAACGTTAACTAACATCTTAATCATGCAAATTGAAAAACACGGCAGATTTAATTATCACTGGTCCAATCATTGGTCCTCATTAATTACATTGGGCTTATTTATTCACATTCACATATCTATTCCACTTACTTCCCAATTATACAGGACAGTCCTCAGACCCCCGCTGATATAACAAACAGTAATTCCATTCCTGCTTCATTAGAGGATGCATGTAATAAGACTGCGAGGAGATGGAGGGATAAATGAGCATCCGAGGTTGAAGAGCTTCAGCATCAGAAATGATTATTAGACTTTCTTAATACTCCCGGATTTATATACATATATGTGTGTATGTGGAGTCCAGTGTAGAGGGTAATGAAATGTGTGATGGCAAAGGCTCAACTTCCATCTCCAGCGACGCACATGAATTAAGTCCACATGTAGTGGAAGAAAAAAAACATGTTGCAAGCTGACTAAAGCGATGGTTGTTGTTCATATACATACAGAGAAAAACATGAGTGGATCAGAGAATGTTGAATTAGGCCATCTGATGCATTAATTCACTGAAATAATTAATGTAGAATATTCAAATAGTTCAGAACAAAAAAAAACAGGTGTTGCAAATTACAGATGTTTTTTTTTCTTCCCCTTTTCGAGTTTGCATGTAGTATTGGGGGTAACATTACATCTTGTAACATTCAAACTATGGGGGCTGGGGAGATTTCTGAGATGTTCTTATCTAGACTTTCTTATTTAGAGCCCCCCCCCCTTTTTTCTTCATGTTCCTACAGTTGAATGTTTGAGCTTCACTGTGCAGAATGATGTATATGCAGAGTTTGTTTTCACATTCATCTGCTGAAAGTGGAAAGTTTCTGTGTGCTCATTGAATATCTGCTTTTAGGGGCAGGTCTATGAGCATGATTTGTGACATCACAATTAGTTTAGAGCCAATCCTGGTCCAATATTCAACTTACACAAGTATGACTTGTGTCATAACTGCAATGCACAAACACTGAGTGGACTTTACAGTGAAGTAGGAAACATCTCCTTTCTTAGCAGTTCAACTTCTGAAATGAAATATATTTATAGATTCTGCAATTTTTAATTAGGGAGAATGAGTAGATTACATTTTAAGGATTTTAAAGGGGTAATTATACTTTTTTGTGGACACCAGACACTCAATATTGTTCCAGGCAGAGTGTTTTTATACGTCTTAAAACATGTCTGGAAGGGATCTTTAACTGTTGCAGTGAACACAGGTGCCAATTTTTTTCCTGGCTTTCTTGGTGCCAAACCTCCAACAATAGTGCTGCTGTTGGTTAAGTATTGCATTTTGCTCACGCTGGAGCAAGCTTGTCTCCCAGAAATTACATTCATATGTAACTTATTTGCCACGATAGATACATTATTATGGAAATGCAGCATAAATAAAGTTTTTTTAATCAACATAACAAAACATGCCAAGTTTCGAGAAGCATACTTTTTTTTTTTTTTTTACAGTGTTTTCTTCCATATTATATATAGATGGTGTAGACACTGACAGAGGAATGAAGCTGCTTTGCACTGTAGCCTGTGTAGACATGATGTTACACTGTTTTCTACACTGAAAGGGTTGGTCTCACGCACATCTGCCGGAGCAGATACTGTATGCTTCTATTATATATAATAAATCCAGCTGTCTCTATTGGCCATGTAACAGCATTACTAAATTTTACTAACACTTTATGCACAAAAATGCAACCCTTCAAGTTTTTACTGTCAATTGGGCTCTGGGCTTGGTTGACCAACACTGAACACTGTGCCTGAACGCCTCGCACACAAGTAGAGCATTTGCTGCTGCTGCTGCTTCTCTGCTACACTTTCTGTCTAGATACAGTGTTCAGATCTATTAGGTTTGACAGTGTTCACAAGGCGATGCAAGATGACATGCCTTATATCACTGAATACCTAAAGGGGGTTATAAGGAAGCCAATATATAGTATACAGTATTAAGCTCACGGTTAAAACTGATCTTCCCACTCTTGTATATCTAGGTGCTCACACTTTCCTGTTGGTGCCTCCTGAATGCCCACAAAATCAATACAGTGAATATTGAGTAATAATGTACTGTGTGTTCATTCAAGTCAGAATTACAAAGCAGTAAGTCATCAACTCAGGATTTCAAGTTCTTAAATAGGTATTAAAGTGACTGCAAGTTGAAATCGACAAACTCATTTGTATACACTGATTTGATTAAAGGGGGATTTCTTCCCTACGCTGCACTAAGTTTTTCAGTCAGTTCTTTATGTAAAGAGAAAGTTACATCAAAACGTCATGGGGGGGGGGGGGGGGGGGGATCAGCTCTATTAAGACTCGCTGTTTCTCTGTCTCCATCGTCCTCTCTGACAGTTGTGATGCTTTATGAGCACGAGGGGGGGCTGCGTAGCAAAACCGAATGTGGCAAAAAGGAAGTAGTTTGACATTAATCCGGCGTAATGTGAGAGGGACGTTATAGATGAAGACAAGTGCCCGCAGAAGAGTCCTGTGATTAGATGAAGACAGACATCAATAGACATTGATGGTTGTAATGAATAGACATAGTGCTGCGGTAATGACACTTTACCTTTAATAGTGCTCATTAAGAAGACTAGCCACTTGGTTAACGAGGATGAGAGATGAGCTCTGCCATTTGTCGTCGGGCCGCAGACAGAGGAAAGGTCTTATGAATTTCCCTGCTGATAAGAGATAAAAAATTATATAAGTGGGAAGGTGTTTCTAGTTAACAGAAAACTGGTATTAACTGAAGCCAGCAACTGCTTTTATTTAAATGCCGATGCAGTGACATGCATTAAAACAGCAGAACAAAAAGCTTATGAAAGTGAGTCACTCTATATATTCACATACACCATATAATTTAAGTGACGTTGCTTCCATTTATTCATCTATACATCTCTTGGGTACTTGGCAGTAACACCCCCCATTTGAAGATGGGACTTGAAATGGCTCACAGTTGGCAACTATGGGAGTACCTTCCTTTTTTCCCTTGCACCAAGGCAGGATCTCAGAGGGATTTCCAGCTTCTAATTAATAATTGGTAGATGTGGCTGACACTCTGTGAGATTATTTAAAGTCATTAGAAAACACCCCCCCCCTCCATTGAATCTTGGGAGAGAAAGAAGGCGACCAGCAATCCTGTAGGGACTGCACAGTCGCACCGAAAGTGTTTTGTTCGGGAAAGTTAATTGCGGCATCTACAAACTTGTTCCTATGAGTATTACAAAATAATGACTCTGTTCTAACATGAAATTAAAAGCAAAAATGTGTTTTTGTTTTTTTCGTTTTTTTCTTTCTCCAGGCTGGAATAATCTTAATGGGAAAAAAAACATAAACGCTTACATCCTAAGTCCTGTTGTTCTGGGTGCCTTACTTCATTGTTTGATGATAAATTGCCACTTGTCCCGACTCTCAATCAAATTCCCCTCTGTGTTTGGTTTTCCATATCTCGTAGCTTTCACAGTCCAAAAAGGCTTCTCCCTTGGTGTGGCATGCAAAAAGTGTCCTTTGTTCTCTGCAAAATTAACCAAAACAGACAGCCAAGTGTGAAGCGCTGTTTGATGACAAACACTGGGAAATACTGTATCATGACAAATTAGCAGACGTCGCAATTTGCAACAGCGTTTTAGATCATGTCTGACAAATAAGCTTAAAAATAAGATGTAAAAGGAAAAACAAACAAACCAAAGGGACACGGATATCAAAGGCTACGTGTGGAGAGTAGCAAAAGGAAGGAGAGGTACTCCAGGACAGGAGCGTATGGAAAAGGGCTTGAGGAGAATGGAAAGCACCAGGACAAACACATCTAGGCTATTGATTTATTGGGGGGTATAGTCTTAGAGACGGGTGCAGGATTGATCAAATGGAAGGTTATCCTTACTCACAGAGGCAAGCTGTTTGCCAATATCCATCACTGGAAACTCAAAATGGCTCAAAGGATCCTTTGACATTCCACAAACACTGCAGAGCAAGTCACTGGCCAGGTTAGGAGATTCTCTGTGTGAGAGGGGATTGCTTCAGGCTCCACGCTGGCAGTCGGGCTGAAAGGTACCTCTCATGGAAGTAAATCCAAGGCTGGCGTTGTTCAGTTTTTCGCACTGGAGAAACAGAGGCAGTAAATGTATTGATTTCTTGTCTGGAATTACATTTGAATATTGAAGTACAGTACATCTATCTACCCACACATCTATCTTTATATATATCTCAAAACATTTTATGACTAAAGGCCTAACTTTTCATCAGAGTGGTAAATGTGTATAATTATAATGATATCAATTAAGTTCATCTTTCTTCTTCTAATTAATCTAAAAGCAATAGCTTGATGCTTATTTGCTTTCTTGCCAAGAGTTAGATGAAAAGATTGATACCACTTCATATCTGACTGTTAAATATGAAGCTACAGCCAGCAGTCTTTTAGCTTAGCTTAGCATAAAGACTGGAAACAAGAAAACAACTATGCAGGCCCTGTCCACAGGTAACATAATTCACCTACCAGAGCCTCTAAAGCTCTGTAATACATTTAATGTCCGTGCTTAATCCACACAAAACAAAAAACTTAACTAGCTTTTCCCTCCCTGCTTGTTGTCTTTACGCTAAGCTAAACTAAGCTCAGTATCTCCTGGCTCGAGCATATACTGTATTTACCACACATTCATGAGAGTGGCATCAATCTCATCACCTAACTCTCTGCAAGAAAGCGAATAAGCATAATTCTAAAAAATATTGAACTATTCCTTTAACATTACTATAAATTGTAATTAATAGATTCCTTTAAAATCTTCAGTTTGTATGGGCACCACGTATTTTGCCATTAAATGCAGAAACGACATATGTGATACTTCTATTAATGATAGAAAAGCACTTTGCTGCTGGTGTGCTTCTCTCAGTGGCTCACTGCTTGTTCCAGGGAAAGAGTCTAATTGCTGGTGATTGAAACTTTAAGAGCTTAACACTCCGCATGCTTTATTAGATTGCGATTCCAGAGGTGGTAATTTGTTAATAATTATAATGATTATAATTACGATAATAACAAATTGATGATAACTTAATTAGGTGATAGTTTGTGGTGTTTTCACCTGTTTACACACATTTGTAACAGAATGAAGAACTTGCTACATAACAAATTGGTTTCCTGTCGGTCTTTAAACTTGTGACTGACTTTTGTAGCATTGGAAACACTGACATGTTATCACCTTTTAACCCTCCTGACAGGCGTTAACTCAAAAGTGAGGTATGGTTTGATTTAAATGAGGCATATTGACCATCATTTCTGAAAAATATTTGTAAAACCTGTGGTAATAAGAATGAAGTTAGGTAAAAAGGTCTGAATGAAGTGATTTTAGGCTTAATTTATAGCTTAAGCTTTATAAACAATCAAACCAAAAAGGGTCAATTTTGTCCCCGGAGGACAAAAGTTGCACGGTGGACAGGAAGACAACAGGAGGGCTAAGTTGATATAGCAAAGGTGCTAGCAAACACCTGCTTATGGACACGTCTAGCACACACAGAGCTACATTCATTTTGAGTCATGTTTCTGGCCAACTGACAAATATAAGTACAATATTCCCTCTCTTTTACCCTCTGTTTTCCACTAACTGAGAAAAAGGTCTGGATCTTTAGCGGCTAAATGCTCCATTATCTTCACCAGCTTGTCGCTAACGTTACCAGATTTCGTTTATGAGCAGATATTTATGCAGCACGTCAAATTGACATTGATGAAAGTGATGACGGTGAACTAAACAGACCATTTGTACCGCATAAATCCACAACAATGAGCTAAAAGCCACCAAAACACACAACTGTAGAACTGGAGTGGAACTACAGTCAGGTGATTGTAATGGGTTTGTCAATATAGACCTCTTTCACAAGTAGATAATCATTTGATCCATTATTAGCTGAAAAATATTGATTACAGCTGCTTTAATTGATCTATCTATCTAAACATAAAGATACAGGCTGTGTCTGAAATCACTCCCTACTTACTATATAGTGCGCTACATTTACTCTTCACCATTTTTGTTGAGTGTGTGAATGCTGAGCGTGTAATATAGCCACTATATAGTACTCTCAACTGTTCCACAAAGGAACAAAAAAAGTAGTGTCCATGACTTGCTATAAACTATTCAGTGTCTATTATATAGGGGGTAGTGACTAAGTGAATAAGGGAGTGATTTCGGACACAGCCATGGTTTTTATTGTCCCACGGGAAATGTGTTTCTTTTTACAGCCTGTACATATTCCACACATACCCATACAGGTAGACACACGACAAACATACCAATATACATGTATCTGTTCACACACCCATTCATGAGTCTGTATCTAAACACTGTGTCTGAGAGGCAATTTGTTCAGTACTACTATGGCAGAAGGGATAAAACCTCTGCCAAAGCGAGTCTGTATCTATAGCCTATTCATACTGCTTGCCTGCTATTCTTTTTTACTCCTTTGTGGATCAAACCAGGTCCGTGTAAGAAAACAACAAATAACAGGTCTTGTCCTACACTGTAATTTTGATCTGACATTTTCAGATAACATTCACAGATGAGTGTTTTTTATGACTGAGAAGAGGCAGGTGTTTTATACGAGTCACATCTAGAGACATTCATGCACTACCCACTTCTGTTGTTACTTTTAAATGTGCTTTATAAATACATTTCACTTGACTTTGAATCCAACTGTGGGAACAAGTTCAGGAGGAAATGTTTCAATGGGGTAATGCTGAGAGGGTTTTGTGCATATCTACCGTCATCTGAACCCAAGCAGACTGCTCTCGGAAGTTATGGCCTGTTGAGCATCTATTAATTTGCATCTGCACTCGTGTTGACAAGAATCACCACCAGGTTTACTGCCCTGATTGTTTCATCTGTTGGGGCACGGGAGTAAAATGAGACACAATTAATTCCTGTGAACCAAAATCCACCCTGTCCATTAATCTTGTAATTGTAGCAGAACACAGCAGCGGAGGCGGCGGTGGCAGCTTGTCAAGTGGGGAATGTGAGGTGAAGGAGATTCAGTGAAAGCTTCAACACACCGCTGATCTTCCTAAAGACATTTTAGTTTGTCGCTTCTGTTTACAGAGAAAGTTCCAGTGATCTAAATATGAAGTTATACATGTGGGCAACATGCAGCAGTACACAAACCTGGGGAAAAGAGCTTTAACTTACCTTATGCCTCCCCTGTTTAGCCTTTATAAGAAGGATATAAACCTACTAAATGTTTCATAACAATGTATAATGTAAAGATAAAGGCATTTTAGTATTGGTTCATGTTTTACATATGTATGATTAACACAGATGTACAATATTACATGATTAAACACATTCAATCTTTAATTGCATTATTATAAATTATAAAACTGTTTTTTAATGGGTTCAAAACTCATGATGGAGGTTTACTGTCATCCATTGAAATGTTTTAAAAATATTACGTAAAAAAACCCTCTTCACGCAAAGTCTATTAATTTTGTTTAAATTTCTGCTGTATTTTGTGGCCTTCAGTAGTTACAGTTTGTTCAGCTGTGATTGGAGGGAGAACGGATGTTCATACACTACCGGCCAAAGTTTTAGAACACCCCAATTTTTCCAGTTTTTTATTGAAAAAATGTTTTCAAGCTTACCATCTTGGTCTTTTTTCCTAAGGTAGTTGTGGCATAGCTTGGACTTATGTTTTGGGTCATTATCTTGCTGTATGATGAACCCCTGACCAACTACGTGCATACCAGAGGGTACTGCATGACACTGCAGAATGCTGTGGTAGCCGACCCTGGATCCAGAAAAACAGCCCCAGACCATCATGCTTCCTCCTCCATATTTGACAGTTAATGTCACATACTGAGGAACCATCCTTTCTACTCCATGTTTAACAGTTAATGTCACACACTGAGGAACCATCCTTTCGCCTACTCGACGGTGTACAAAACTCCTGCGTGATTATTTTAATGCATATTTTAAATTTTGATTCATCAGTCCATAACACCTTCTTCCAGTCTTCAGTAGTCCATTGGTGGTGTTTCATGGCCCAGGCAAGCCTCTTCTTCTTATTCTGACGTCTTAGCGATGGCTTTCTCGCTGTAACTCGACCTGTCAAACCTGCAACTGGAAGTCTTCTCTTCACAGTTGAAACTGAGACTTGCTTACTACGACTACCAGTCGTACGGCGGTAGAGCGGTTGTCCTCCAATTGGAATATTCCCGGCTCCTCCAGTCTACATGTCGATGTGTCCTTGGGCAAGACACTTAACCCCTAATTGCTCCCGTTGCTGTGCCAACGGTGTAGGAATGCGAGTGAATGGTTAGCTTCCTCCTGATGTGCAGGTTGGCACCCTGCGTGGTAGCTGCCTGCCATCAGTGTATGAATGTGTGTGAATGGGGTGAATGAGTTGTAGTGTAAAGCGCTTTGAGTGGTCGAAAAGACTAGAAAGGCGCTATATAAGTACAGTCCATTTAAGTACAGTCCATTTACCACTATGAAGCTGTGCTTGAAGCTGTTGTCCTGTGAGCCACTTATCACGCAAGCTGTTGACTCTCAGAAACTTGTCTTCTGACTCTGTTGTGGCTTTGGGTCTGCCAGACCTCTTTCTTTCAGAGTTTCCCCCAGTTTCTGAGTGAAACTGTACTCACTGACACCTTGACTTTCTTCGCAATTTCTCTGTAGGAAAGACCTACATTTTTTTAGTGTTTTTGAATAATTTTCAGTTTTGGGTAACCTTATCTTTCTTTTTTTTAACCTCTGGCAGTTCACCACTTACCTTTGTACCATTTCAAGCTATTCATTGGACTTGAACTGCTTGAATTTCAATAAAAAACTGGAAAAATTGGAGTGTTCTAAAACTTTTGACCGGTAGTGTATAAAAATAAATGTTTCATTGATAAATATAATAAATACTTCAGATATATACATATATATTATTTATATATATTATATACAATATTGAGCGTTAACTCATTATTGAGCTGTTTAAGGGAGTTACATGTCTTGTCAAACACATAATAAACACCTAAGATGTCTTACAAAGAATTACATACTTGCTTCTAAATGGGTGTTTAAAAAGTCTAAATTAAATTAAAAGAATATTATTGTTTTATGTTAATTTACTATTAATCAACTAAACAATTAGTCAGGTAATTTTTTTTTTTCACCCACAGTACATTTACTTTACAAATATAAGACAGTGTACACGCCGCCAGAGTTTGATTTAAAAAAAACAAAAAAAAACAGTCTTGACTCAACTGATAACTCAATATAACTCTCCTCTCTATACTTGTTATAAATTCTGAGCAGGTTTTGGGTTTGTAGTGTTCGGGCTGGAAAAGTGTTCATACTATAAATGTTTGATTCTTTCAATCATGTTTAAATGTCTTTTTATTTAATCATATTATGTTTTTATATCCTGTCTGATGCATTGTATGTTTTATGTAAAGCGCTTTGAATTGCCTTGTTGTTGAAATGTGCTATACAAATAAATGTGCCTTGACTTGTCTTTGAATGTGCTTGTTGACATTTCCTGCTATCCCACAATGAAATGCACAAGCTGCTCACACCTGCAAAAAATTCAAATAAAATAAATAGGAAAAAAAAGGTAGTTAGACAGCTCGCAGAAGAGTTTGGAAATCAAACAAACAAAAATTTGACATTTTCTTTCTCTTTGTCGCATAGACATTTTAAAGTTGCAGTCCAACATCTAGTTGCACACATGTATAATTCCCTGCAAATATAAAATGTAGTATATTATATTCTATGTAGTGTTATATTGGTTAATAGAAAAAACTCAAGGATGAGCATAAAGCTCATACTGAATAAAAATCAGAGTACAGTTTGTACTTCGGACTTAGCAAATAACATTGACCCTTACTTATAATAAGTCACACTTCTTCCTGATTTGGCACTCCGTGTCGTCAATAGAGATAAATCACAAATGCAGAATAACTTCGCGTGAGCATCATTTCAAAGAGTCAAGCAATGTGAACGTGACTTTATTGCAGTGTCACTTTGTAAACTGTTACCTGCGTCCTCTGTGAATCATCCAGACTTACCGGGTACATCGTGCCTGGAAGGAGACGCTGTTGTTGAGTCTTTCAAAATGTCTTTTTCCAAAGCTTTGAGCACCACAAACACAAGTCCAGTCACCTCCATTGCTTTTTGGAGAGCAGGCATAAATCTTGGAAGACACATATATCATAATCTCACAACATTAAATCAAAAAGGTTGAACAGTATATAAGGGTTAAATTAACAGCTTACAACCAATGACAGAAGGCTTTTAATGGTCACATACAGTATAAGGATTTCCTGTTTCCTGAGTCTCGTGAATGTATTCTGCATTATGAAATATTACACCAGGCTACACATAAGCCGACATAAATCTGCATGTTTGATTCTGTTGTAGCCATTGTTTCCAGTAGTCTTTGAGTTATTATACTTATTTACCTGAGTGTGTGCTGCGTTTGATGAAATTATAATACTTCTACACTCTGAATCTCCTCTTAAAGAAGGAGTGCCAGGTGTTTCGCAGACAGTGTGATTTGTCATCTGCTGTGTTCTGCTTGGCGTGTAAGGCCACTATATCATAAGAAGAAGAAGGAGAAAGAAAAAAAAAGTCCCACGGTTTCCATTGCAGGCGCTTGTGTCACGCTCATCACGTTTGACAGCTGTTCAAACTTCACCGCATCTGCTTATTTGGAGGAAGATTCTTCTGCTATCATTAGCACATTCACAACATTGCCATATTGCCCCTCCTTCTTTCTTTTTTTTGCATCTGTTCTCAGAAGTAAACTGTAACTGATGGTATTATCTAAAGCCATGATTCAATAATCTGGCTAATCCTTTGGGACTTCTTAGAACTGGATGTTGTAGGACTTGAACACTTGCTGTGCTCTTGGAAAAGTAAGGAGCCTTAGAGTCAAGATTTGAAATTATGGTGCACGGGATAAAAACTATTTTTGGGATTAGGGAATATTTCATTTGGGAAAATTAATGAACGCGCTTTTGCGGAAATGGAGGAGGGCGGAAACTTTAATGCTGGCGTACAGATGCTGCACACACTATCAAAACTATGACTGGTTAAGGGCTAAAATAGGCACTTTTATCTAAAACTTCACATTACTGCCATTAAACACAAACAGAAACGCTGCAGTGTGACAGCGATTTTAAATGCACGCTTGTTTAGGGGGACGCACTGGATTGGAAGGCTCTGTTTATTTGGAGTGGGTCTATGTTTAGACTGGACGAACACTAAGGTCATAAGAAGCTTTGGGGAAGGGAAAAAAAACACACCACCACCTCCTACCCTCCATCCCTTATTCCTTCACACTTTCCTGCAAACCCTGCCATTTCAGAGATTTATAAATAGTATTAAGCCTGTTCTTGGCTCTCTTGTCGTTATGGGCCGCACAGTTTGAGTGGCGCTTGTCACAGACAATTTCTATCATACTTTTATAGAAAAAAAGAAAAAAAAGAGGCTGCTCACCGAGGAAGAGAAATCCCTTTGAGGAGGCAAAGTCTTAGTTGGGGAGAAAATAAAAATTGGGCACAACTAATGCTGATCTATTCTGGAGAGTACAGTAATTGTAAAAGACATAAATATTCCAATGTTGCCAAAGGTCTCAGGTAAACACTTTGACCTAAAGCAAATGATTCCAGGTGTTAAGAAAACAGTGTAGTGCTGTTTGATTACCTGCAGCCATTCCAGGCTACTTGATATTCCTTTACATCTCATGCTTTATGCATTTGCAGATGGTTACTCCCACAAGGATAAAAAAAACAAAAACTATGCATTTACTGTGCTGCTAGTACACCAGAATGTGAGGCGGAATCAGAGCCGATGTTTGACGTATCAATAAATCATCGCGGCTAGACACATCATGTGCCTAATTGCCATAGAGGTAAAACAGATCCTAAACAAAGCTGTAATGTATATTTCAGTGTTATTCTGGAGGAGTTTAGGTAGAGACTCCATGCACAAAATCTGACAGGCATCAGGGAATGGCAGCATAAAAAAAAACAAAAAAAAAACTGGCAAATCCCTTTTCGACTTTAGAGCTGTGAGAGAGATAAATGATGTAATTGGCAGAAAATGTCTTGAGTCTGAAGCTTTGTGTTTTGCAAAAGCTCACTATTCATTCTGACAAGAGGAGTAAAATTGATACACATACTGCAATAACTAAGAAATAGCCCTGATGCTGGGAAGATTGCATAAAACTCTGCTCATGAAGCTATTTGCCCTCAGGTTCACGAGATGCCCAGAGATGTACGACACACTAAAGATACATACCTCTGCTTTATACTTCTCAACTTTCCTACCAACTTATTGTGAATGCTATGTCCCATATTATTTATTATTATTTTCAGGGGTTTGACATGATCACGGCGGAGATATTTCAAGCGGCGGGATGCATTTTGCTTTCTGCGTAATTGTTTTTAATGAGTTTGAAGCATAGCGTGCTGGTTTGGCGCCACAGGCACCATTCGTTTACCTGCTTCTGGCAGTTTTTAGGAAGCGCCATTCTAGTAGCTGCAAATGATCCAACTCGCGAAGCGCTCGGAGCAGAAAAACACCGAAAAGTTACTGTCATTATTTTCCCATCTTGTCAAATCGAGATGAAAACAATACAGGAGCTTTTCTTCTGATTGTAAACAAGAGAAACTGTGGAATAATTGGTTACTTCGCCAAAAGTATCATGAAAGAAAAAAAACAGTATCGAGTGTGGATTGTCGTCGCTGGAATTGAGTTTTTGTCTGCTTTTGTTACAGTTGATAAAAACAGTATTTGTCGCCATGCATTGATTCACCGAGTATGCCTTGATTTGTCATGTGTGATCAAGCACTAAACCAACACCGAACCCATTTATAGGGTTTGAAACTTGCAAGCGTGCTGCACTTTGGGCCACACCCCAATCACTCATGTCACAGCAGGTATCTTCTAATAGGCACCGATACCTAAAGTTACCTTTGTGACATTGTGATTGAAGTGTGGTCCACTCTCAAGTTTTTCCATATCCCAAAGATTCAGATTCATTCCATTAAGGCTGAAAATCAACACTTAGCTTTATCTAAGATATACATAGTCATCACAGTAACTGAAAAACAAAGAGCTTTCCTGTGTCTCTTGGTGTAGATATTCAGTGTGTTCTTACATTTATATATGTCATTTGGCACTTTTATCCAAAGCAAGGAAAGACAATCAAACATTAGAGGTCAGTGACCCAGAGAAAGGCATGGTACAAACTCTCAAGTAGCTGACCAGGTACAAGCAATATATGTCTATAGAAAAATAAGTATCTATAAAGAGATAAAAAGGTTAAGAGGCTCAAGTGTTGAGGTGTTGACATAAGACCTAAGTTTTCAGGCATGTCTTGTATTCACTAAAGGAGTCAGCAGACTGTATAGAGCTGGGTATATCATTCCATCATCAACTACAAATGAGTCTGGACACATCAGATATGAGACGATGGAGCATCATTTGATTTCATCTCTTTGTTTTGCCCTTTTGAAATCAATTTCCACCTAAAGTCAGAACCTCCTCCAAACTAAAAAAGACTCTGAAAAGAGTTTTCTGTTATGTTCCATGTGAGAATGACTGATAATTGTCTACTTTTCGTGCAAAGCCGACTTTAAATGTGTGGGATTCGGATTCATCAACGTTTACATGTGAATTTTCAATTGCTTGTCATATAAAATGTCTTGAAACTGATTGGTCAGTGATTGATGTTTCAATGTTCCGCCCCTGTTGTCAGTGTTTAACTGGCAGTGACAAAACAATGGCTCTGGCTACAGAACTATTTGCAGCCATGTTTGACCAGGTCTTCTTCCTACTGTGTCAAAACAAGAGCAGAAAAATATAAAAAAATATATAATATGTTGACAAGGGCAGACTGCCCACACAGCCTCGAGACACAGAAGAAAAAACACAAAGAAAGAATAGAAAGGGAAAAAAAACTCATATTCACCTCCCACCAACCCCTTGGAGTCTGCCCCCCCCCCCCCCCCCTTTCCATTTGGATCACTTGCTCCTTGTTAAAAGGACCCAGCCCTGGACGGAGCGGGGGTGGTGATACCCTCTAATGAAGATGAATATTCAGCTGCTTTAGAAAGGCTCCTGGAAGGCTGCCCGGCCCGCACTCGTTGTTCCAGTCAAATTGGCGGCACGGCGAGGGTGGAGTGAAGGAGGGGAGGGGAGGGGGCCCCCCACGCAATGGGCTGAAGTGGGGAAGTTGGGTTGGTGAGGGAGGGAGGGGGGGCAGTGGAGATGATTGGGGTGGCAGACAGGCAGGCATAGAGGCATGCGTGTACTTGTGTGCAAATAAACAGAAAGTGATGCATGTTTGCATACAAATACATGTGGAAACAGGCACGGTACAGTGTAGGATTCAGCTGCAGACTTATTGTGGAACATAGAAGAAGACAAAAAAAGAAATGAACAAGCCATTTAACATTCATGGCTGTTAAATGGAGAAAATGACTTGTTCTGAGGGCATATAGACGTGCATTGAGGGCTCTTTAGATAATACCATACTTAATGATGGAGATGTATTATAAAGATGATGAGCCAGGTCAGTGTTTGTGCTGTCTACTAATTTCTTGTTTGCAATAATGGACACAGGGACATTTAATGATGTAAAGGAGCATGATTGAGTGGTTAGGGTCTTTTCTTGGTAACAGTGTAGACAGTGAGCTTCAGGGCAGTTGCATTACGGGAGATTGGACCACGCAATCAAGTCTAAAAGGCTTGATAACTTACATAACAGTTCTTAATCAAATATTCCTTAAGCGAAGAATGATCTATATTTTCCATTTATGATAGTGCAAACATTCATCTGTATAGTGTACTGGAAGTTGAAATTGGGTCTTTGTTGCATTTGTCATGCTTTATATTTCATATTTGGGCAGAGTGCAGAAAATGTGATTCTCACCTCAGTTTCACATCTAAAAAAAGAAGTGCTGTCAGATACTACACTGAATGAGAAACCAGAAAATGAAGAGCTAGGTTAATAAAATAAATGATGAAAAAAATAATATATTCCAAATTACTACATACAAATGAACAAAAAGACCACATGTAGGTTTTAATACAACTATTCTGAAAGTGTCTGTTGCCTTTTTTCCACCTAATAATAATTTCACAAAAAGTCAGATTTTTCTTCATGCTTTCATACCTTTGTTGGCACGTTGGCACCTGTGCGATCATGTGCTTGGAGCACGTTATTCATACAGTAGATGGTTGATTATAGTGCAGAACTCTGGTTAAATTCAAAAATACCTGTTATTATAGTGGCATAATCAGGAGTTTATTAAATATTCTCCCTATTTTGTCTCTGTATTTTCTCTTACTAGAAATTCTGACCTGTCTTTGTTTCAAACGGACTATAATAATGTGATAAAGTGGCTTTTAAATGAAATCCTAAAGCAGATAAAAGGTCATTATAAACTAATCTGATTCTTTCCAAAAAACAACTATTTATCTTCCATTAAAAAAAACTCTAAATATGTATAACTGGATGTTTCTAATGCTGTGTTTAAAAGCCGAACGCTTTGCCACATGCTGTCACGGTTCAGACTACCTTTGGCCGCGGCTGCCAGCGCTCTCCTGTTGCCAGGTGGAGAGGGGAGATGGGGAAAGAGCCGGCGGCCATTAGCTGGTGTTGGCCATCGTGAGTGTAAAAAAAGAGAAGGAGGGAATGTGGGGCAGCTCTGCCTCCTCCCCGTTTGAAGTGCAGGACAGCTTGTTTGTGAAGTGGAGGCCGAGCGCTTTGGCTTTCATGTCCTGCTCTCGCGTGTGACCTGGGGAGACCTCCACTTCATAAACCATATTGACTATATCGCCTTGGAAAAAAATAAAATAAAATAAATAAACTGGCACAATCTATTCTGTCACTTATGGGGATCGGAAGCCTGAAGCTTTATGAAGTGCAATGAATGGGAGGGAGCGCGGGGGAGCTTCAAGACGAGCCCTTGACATGACTCACAAACAAACATTAAAACGCTCTGCGGTATTGACTCATTACCTGAGTAATAAATAAGAGGTTTAAAAAGGGGAACGATGTGACAGTTCATTTCAGGCTGCGTAACAATATGGAGGCTGCAACATTTGTTCATGATTCTCCAAACGATACTGTCGCACACCTTCAGCACTCAACTCAGTGATCCCTTAAAAATGATTGTTCTGATTAAAACACAAATTAAAAAAAAGAATTTAAAAAAAAGTGAAAGCATGAAATTACCTTCTTTAAAAGTTCAAATCCTGTGCTCTTAACGGGAGTTTTTTTTTTTTGACACAACTGCTGATCCAAGCTCTCAGGGATGAGGGGGGCATGAGAGACTTAGACGCTTTTTTGTCGTCTCTGCATTTCTCGGGAGGGAATTGGCAGATTATTTGGTCAACCTCGATCAGTTCCACCGCAGCTTAAGGAGGGGGGGTGGGGGGGATACACGCTCGCTGACTAATATTGCCCGGAAATCCATCAAAGTCAGAGGGCTTGTCCCCCACCAACACCACCACCACCCCCCTTTTAAAACTCGTATGTTCCAATCAAGCGCTCGGCGAGTCAAAGCTGTCACAAACAGAGGCCGCACTCTCCTGCCTGCTGCAACTGACGCTGACAGATCCAGATGAAAATAAATTATGCTGTCTTCGAGCATGAAAGTACCTACTGTAACGTCCAATGAGACGACACTTAACTTTAATCTTCAAAGCGCTCCTATAACGTAATGCCGTTTTCTTTGCTGGTTTAATATCCTCCAAAAAAGAAGAAGAAAAAAAGAAGTTAAGATGCTTTTCACACTGCTAAGAGTTTTGATGTAGGACAAAAATGTATTTTTTCTGTCATGGAGTTTTATTGTTATACATCATGGGTTGTGTAAGAGTTCAGTCACATGCCCCAGAACTGTGGGTTAAATACAGGGCAGTGATTGGGAAACACAATAACTTTGATATTCAGTTCAGCGGAGAGAGGTGTCAGGAATCAACAGCTAATAAATACCAGCTGATTCCTCAGGTGCATCAATAATGACATCATAGACCTACATTACTACATTGCCTCTAGAGGTGCCAGTATGCTCAAAACGACCTGGTTCCTATGACGACCATGACTACAATCACAGTGGTTCCAAACTAACACACTGGAATAGTGAGGGACAAGATAGTTAGTTCAAATGGGTGTAATGTATGAGCTTGTCAAGTTGTATAACAATTAGGGCTGCAAAGGGGTGGAAAATGTCTAGTAAACTTCTGGAAACTTTCCATGGTAAGTTAAACTGGGGAATTTTGGAAATATTCCAAGTTGGAAGCTTTCCATGGTTATATATAGGAATTAACAGGAATTAACTTGAAATGTGGGGTAATTTGTACAAACTGTATCAATTGTATGCAGGCATAAATATAAACATTTGGTTACAAAAAAAAAGAAGACATTTTGACTGATTTATTTGTGATTAGAACTTTAATTAATTAATTAATTAATTAATTAATTAATTAATTAATTAATATGTGGCTTCAATAGTCAGGGGTTCTAGAAGTGTGTGCATGTGATGGAGGAATGCACAGTGCATGTAGGGGATGTGGCCCTGCAGTAAGTAATGGGCTATGTGCATGTGATTGAGGAACAGGGGAGATATTCAACTGTATTTGCATTAAATCTGATTGTTTTAAACAAGATTAAGTTACAATATGTTTTTTTCTAACTACATTTAAGTTCCATGTTATAGGCTAACATCCAATCGTTTAAAATGTCCAGTTTATTTCTGTTAATTTCCATATATTCCCATTAATTCCCATATGTTCCCGTTAATTCCCATTGAAGGTTCGAACTTTGCAAATTCCCAGAATTTTGCAACCCCAATAACAATATTCTATAATAAAAAGCTTCAAAAATGAAACTGAAACCTGAAGAAGTATGTTAAACAAAAATAATGTAACTAGACTAAGTGCATGCCAAGGAATTTCTATTAATAACAGCTTTTTTTATATATATCTTATTTTATGTACATTTGTTGTCATTATTTTCTAACCAAATCATTTCATCCCCACCATTTGTTTCAGTGAATCTGCTTGAAATCTGACTTTTGGCCCTGCTTCTGGCTTGTGGGTGGGATCTAACAGGAGGGGGTCATTGCATCATGACAACGCAGAACAAAGATTTGGGACATTGATTGGCATCAGCATACTGGATGCCAGAGTGTAAGTTGCATTCATCAGGCTGTTTTAGACTTGGCACAAGCGCAGTCAAATTGCATTTCCCATCTCCTTATGTGTCTGTGAATGCAGCATCCAATCCACCTAACATAGACAACTACCTCCTGTTAACATAGACACATATATCAGTAAAAAGAATAAAGAAACAGCGTCTTCAGAGGGGAAATTTAACAAAGTTGGAAATGCATTTGTCTTTTCTGTTGGTGTATGCTGATATATTAAGTATGTTTGATTCATAGAAACAAGTCAAAAAAATATTTCAATTAGGAAAACAATCGTGTGCAATGCAAAAATGCAACTGTATAACATTTGATACGGAAAAGCTCATAGTTTGAGTAGGTTGTTATTGTTAAGATCAACACTTCAGATTTTAGCTTTTCATTTAAAATGACGTCCTTCAAACTGACCCACATTTGTCTCAATAACAACAGCACTCACTTTGTATGAGGAGTGGAAGTAACAAAAATTAATTGATAAAAATGGAGGGCATGAAAATGCATGTGAATTGACAAATAGACGGATAAAAATAGATGTGAGATGAAACATCGAGTGATAAATTATGAAGTGATGTGATTCAGTTAAAGCAGATTTGATTAAAGCAGTCATGATATGATGAAAACACAACCTTGGTTCATAAATTTCCCTGTTGTACATTCATCATCTCCCCTTTAGTTTCTATATGTAAGCTCACCAGCAGGTCAGGCCTGAAGGTTGAGAGACAAAAACTGAATCAAATAGACAGTGGTTGTGCTTTTGATTGACATTTTGGGGCAGAAATAACAAAACTTGCTTGTTGTAAAGGATAACTGTCAGCTGGATATTGTGAATGATGAACATAGCCCAGTTTATTATCAGAGCAACACTGTTTCAAATCAAACGTCAATTGATAATTCACTCTATTCAAATACATTTCATCACTTCCAGTTTGAACTCACAAGCGTTTTCATCACAATGTCTATCAATAATGTTTTGTTACTTCCACTCTTGACGTCACTTTTCTTATATGACAATTTAATAAAAAATAAACAATTTTCTATTCTGAATGATGAACGTAAGATGGAAAAAATGATGAAACATGGCTCTGTTTTCATCACATCACAATAGTTTTAATCAAACTGGCTTTAAATGAATCAAACCACTTGATAATGTATGTATTTTTTCTATTCAAATTCATTTTCATCACTTCTATTCTTATAATTTTTAACATTTTTGTTACTTCCACATATGCCTGTCACGATAATATACTTTTATTAGACAATATATTGTCTCAGAAATAATCACAATAAACAATATTATTGTCATTTGAAAATAATTTTATACCACTGATATAATGATTATATAATAGCATAATAATGCAATGGGGGCGGGGGTGGGATTGGAGAGTGGGCGCTTCACTTCTGTAGTCTCCACTCAGGACGTACACAGTGAGGAATGGAGGACACTGTTTGCTTAGCCAATGTGACATGAATAGCCTCATGTATGATACGATAAGTCCATATAAACATGATGATGTTTATAATTACATTGTTTTACAATAATTTGATAACGTAATTATTGAGACAGGCCTACTTCCACCCCCTCATATCTTTTAGACAGTCTCTCCAGGAAGGAAATCATGGTGTTGTACTGGGTTATGAAGTGACTGAGGTGGTAGAAAGAAAAATGAAAAAAAGAGAGCTTGAGAACTCAAGGTCTCCTGCAGTCTGTCACTTTAACACACCTGGACAATCACTTTATGAAACTAGCGTGACTGCTCAATTGTTAGTTTGGGAAGTTACTAGATTTATACAATGAACCTTTTAACTTAATGTGATGAATTCAAATATCCTGATATTAGGAGTGTTGAATCAGATTGGACACCTGAAACAAAGCTGGAGAAAACTAATGAAAAAAAGACATTAATCTGTGGATAATATACAACCGAGAAACAACTGACTAATGTAAACACTGGTTCGCCTTACTTCTTGGGTCGTTAGGGCAAGGTGCTCTCACCTGGCTAGGCCTCTACCCAAGGTGATACAAGCCAGCCTGGTCTCATTGTTGCTCTCTCTCTCTCTCTCTCTCTCTCTCTCTCTCTCTCTCCTAGGCTCCACGCCGCTACAGGTTCTTGGTTGTTTTTGGTGTTTTCCTTTTACACTCAACAGCAGCACACACATCTCACTCATCCATACACTACATTCACTACTGATGCCACTACTCTCCACACCTCATGCTTTTTGTAAATATGATTGTTTAAGTTATAATAAAACATTTTCATTTGGCACCTGTTTGCTTAGCCAATGTGACATGAATAGCCTCATGTATCATACGATAAGTCCATATAGACATGATGATGTTTATAATTACATTATTTTACAATAATTTGATAACGTAATTATTGAGACAGGCCTACTTCCACCCCCTCATATCTTTAAGACAGTCTCTCCAGGAAGGCAATCATGGTTTTGTACTGGGTTATAATAAAACATTTTCATTTGGCACTTTCAATCCTGACTTGTCTCCCCTCCTTGTCACATATGTTGAGCCAGTTTGTGACACTTTTTTGCCAAAACTTAGACAAATAACACTCCAACAGTAGTGTACCGTAAGCCCGGAGACGTTAGCTTAGCTTAGCATAAAGGCTTGAAACAGATGGAAGCAGCTAGCGTGGCTTTGTCTGAATATAACAAAACACCTATTGCCTGCCAGCACCTCTAAAGCCCCTAATTAATATTTCATACCTTTGTTCTTGTTTAATCTGTACAAAGCCTCTACCTCTGTCAGTTTCGCAGTAATTCTGCTGAAATACAATAAGAATGTTTTGGAAATGTTATTTCTCTCTCTCTCTCTCTCTTTAACAAGTACAGAAAGTAAGTTCACTGGACTTTCAGATGAGCTCTAGCTTTAATTTGACATAGCATGTGGTTAAAATAAAGTGGGGATGAATTGTAATAGGAAGGGTTTTTTCTTTTTTTTACTTCAGAAATGCAAATAAATGTAAGTTTGAAACAGAAAATGATGAGTCAAGGTAAAATAGCCTTCCCATATCGTGTCGCAGATACATACATTAACCATTCCCACCTTACTTGCAGCCATTACCAATGTCAGTGCTTTGCTTTTGCTCGCCAGGCCGACCTACACACAAGAAAACGCACACACTCTTACACACAATTTTCACATTTCTTCTGGTCCTCGTCTGCGGCACATGACACACAAAAGCGGTTATTCGGCACAGGTCCCACGGGTTGCCTGTCTGCTCGTTTGTTAATGACAAGCATTTGGGGGTAACCATCGATTTCCTGTGGCACTAATTAAGAGTAGACTCATTAAAACGTTTGCAATACATCCTGTGTTAACTGTGCAGGTTGAGGTTTTTCTCTCTCTCTCTCTCTCTCTCTCTCTCTCTCTATCTCTTTTCATTCCGCTTTGATCGTTGTTTGTCTTTTCTCTTGTTGAGGCGAACACTCGTACATCTTCAGAGAGGCTGATCACAGAGAATATCAGGAATGAGATGATCCTCGCCAGTCTAGTAAAAAAAAACAGCGAAAGTAAATGTAGAGTAGAGGCAGTAGATATATAAAGAGGTTGGTAATATGTTTCAAACAATGACAAAGTGCTCTTGCTTTTTTGCCTTTAGGCTATGTTTGTTCATTAAATGTGGAACAATGTTAGTAAACAGAGCTTATTTTGTCTTTTTTTTCCTTCTTTTTTTTTAAACCATGAGTATTCATACACCTGAGGGGCAACATGGGTCTAATATGACTGAGAGATAATGATGGAAAAACTCTTGGCTCCGATTTCGACTAAGCTGACTAACACTGGGGAGGTTCTGGAGCAGACGTTCACATTCATTTAGAGTGCAATCTGTATTAAAAGCCCGGTACTTCTTATTCCGAGCAGCCATATTGATCCGTCCAACTGTCCTCTATGTGTGTGTGTGTGTGTGTTTACGTCTGGTGCCAGGTCGGATATCTGTTCCTGGTGCCTGCTGATGTCCGTGTGCTGCAGAGTTCACAAGGTGATTTGTTGTAGTCTGCTTTGTTTAGTTTGTTAAAAGGTTTATTCTCCCGAATTAAACCGTTTTGCTTTTACTTAGCAAGAATTTAAGATATTTATCAACCTCTCTGATTCTCCTCTGATGCTGCTACCCTTATAAAATAGAGGTCAATGCAATATTATTTGTTGTGCTTGAAGCTTTGAAAAATGACATTTGAAAAAGTATTCGTTTTTTTTTTGTTTTTTTTAAAGCAGTGTGTCCTTCCACAAATACTGTTGTTGGATACGCATGGATAGAGAAATCCACAGACCTTGCTGTGAGCAGCTCTTATAGGAACTTTTTTTTTTTACCAAAGAAATAGTAGAAATGTTTGTTTACAGCAAGGTCATTGTGCTGTATAACCAGTATATTGTTTTTATACAGACATAGCATTATGTAAGTGAATATTTCAAAGCATCAAAAGCATCTTTGAGTACCTTGAAAAGCGCTCTGTACCAAAACTTTCTCCATGATTACAACCTAGCAGTAATTGAGAGATAATTTGTTCGTGTCTTTGGTAAAGTAACACTGCTTTTCACAATAATATTAACATTAGCCTGTGCAACTTTTGAAAGAAGAAATAGTTCATTCTTTCTCACAATGGTTTGATTAATTTATTAGGAAAACGGTAATTCGTCTGGTATGAGCTCTGGCTAATGTAAGCTAATGTAAGTTAAATTAGGTTAATTGTTGCTGAGTAAATGATGCTATTAAGTTAGATTTTCTCTGTTTTAATTATTACGTGTTAGCATGTCACAGATAAACATTTCAGTGGTTTTGTAAAGTAGAGTAAATAGAGTAGAAAATAATACACAGTATCTCACTTGAAGAATAGGAATGGGAAGAACAGGAAAACAACCAGTTATTCCAACTGAAGAGTTTTTATGCTACATGTATTTTTCCCTTTGCTAGCTGTGTAGGCACACCAGTGAAATGTACTCAATTATCAATTTTTGTAGCAATTTGTTATGTAAATTCAGACAACAAATGTATACTGTAGCTCCTTTTTTATTATTGGATTTTATATGTAAATGCCATAGATGACCACTTTTGTAGAGATTTTTCCTTTACCTTTTTTAATCAATCACTGACATAGAATCTCATTTTCAACAGAGACCTGTGTACATGAAATAAGAAATAAACACAATAAAAATATTCATGAACACATAAACTAAAAGAAAAATTGCAATACAGTTTTAGATGGCAGTAACAATAAATAAAAAAATTGTAATAAAATAGTAGGCCTATAAAAAAATAAATTTAAAAGTTAAACACCAAGTATTCGTCTGATAAGAGTGACAACGTAACATCCCATGACTTAAAACAGTTGCACTTTTTATGGGAAGGTTTAAAAATCTGGTTTCTAAATTGTCTGTATATTTCAAGTTTATCCTTTTTTAAAATGCACTGTAGCTTATTCCAGGAGTTTGGACCATGAAATTGAAAAGCGGTAAAATTTAGTTTTGACTTTGGGTACATGGACTGTCAGCCAATCATTTACCCAAGTGGAAGATTTTGTAGCTGTCAGAACTCACTGATCGCTCTGATTCAAAATTACAATAAGGCTGATTTGAATGTTATTTCTCACTCTGCTCCTCATAATTATGGTGTTAACATTGTAACATAATGTAGCATCTTAAAGGTAGAGTTGGTAATCCTGTTCAGAAGCACTTTTTGTTATACTGGGTGAAATGGTCCTTCTATTATCAGAGGTATCAATACATTATGTCTTTAGAAAAAGGAACGGAAAAAATCAGACCTCTGTGGCAGCCACAGGACTAAGCGGGGAGTTCCGGTCCTCTGAAATGATGCCAACACGGAAGTAACTTAAAACTGCATTCTATCAAAAGGCCACCAGGGGGCGACCGTTTTGGTGTCAAAAGGACTTCCGTCTCTATACAAGTCAATGGAGAATTCACCAACTTCTCACTTGATTTCTAACCTCAGTAAACGTTTTCAAAATGTGTTTATGGTCTCAATCGCTAGTTTAAAGCCGTCTTCAATGCAGTATGATGTTCATTTGTGAAATTTTGGCCTCCCTGATTTTATATTTGACGATAAAGCAGGGTATGCATTAGGGCGTGGCTACGTCGTGATTGACAGGTTGATTGGTTCACAGTTTCAGGAGGGCGCCTTTTGCTCCTCCTGATGCCCATATAAGTAGAATCCGTGTTTTTTTTTTACCCGGCATGCACCTGAAATTTTCAAGATGGCGCTGCCCAGATCCGAAACTATTCGCTTCCAAGCAGCAGTCCACAAACCAATGGGTGACGTCACGGATGTTATGTCCATTTTATATACAGTCTATGCACAGGACTGATAAAACTCCGACCAATCCATGATCTTCGCACCGAAAAGCAAAAACCAATCAGGTGCCTTCATGTCTAGTTCTGCATCCGCCCCCCTCTCTCCCTGCCTACTTCACGCGTGCACAGTCTTCACCTGTCACTGTTGCCGGTTTGTGGGGGCGTGGCTTGGACGGACTCACTGACGGGAGGGGGAGCAGCGGGGTGGAACTTCAAGGAGGCAGGAGGAGGTGCTATTTTCAAATCTTGCTAGCTCTCTTGCTAGCTTCCCTACCTTTAAGGCTACCTAATTATATCATCACTAAAATGACTTATGAGATTGAATCCTACCTGTTCTGTAAATACAGTCCCACTTATGACCACAGTGGCTACTGTTCAGTAAAAGTTATATAAGCTTGATTGAAATGTAGCTATTCTTCCAATTTATTATTTCACACATATTGTGTATGAATATGTTATTTTTCTCCCTGCAGCTAGTAGAAGTACTTAAATATTTCAGGAGCTTTTCTTTCTTTGAAACATATCTTGCTAAAACGTTTGTCATTTCTGACTCTATAAAACACCTTAAACTACAACAATCAGTCAGCCAAACAAACAAAAAAAAACATAGTTAATGACATACCACAGTTCACAGTCCATAAGCTGAACGGTTGTCTCCGTTGGCACTTTGTGAACACCACATTTGTCCCATTATGAGGCAGGCACTCTCTTTCTCCAATCATGCTCTTCTTGTGCAGGGCTCTTGGAAATGTGTGGAATGAACAGCCTGCAACAATATCAAGTGTTAACAGTCAACTCAACAGAGAGCTAATGAACCATAGCAAACAGCTTGTAGGGTGTAGCAAGAGAGAGCTGTTGCATCAAAAGCCCTTCATCGGCGGCTTGAGCACGCCTAAGTGAATAAACTACATCCTAAGGCTGGTGAAAACAGACATAATCCATTGACATGTATACAACTCAAAGAGAGAAGAAATACACAGTGTAGCATTTAAAGAATAGAAGTCACACATACAAATTCTACTGGAAAATTAATCACGTTGTCTTCTGTACGGTGACTTTGCTTTTCATAGGAGTGTGTTTGTTTGTTGAACGTGATTGAGATAAGGAACCTCAGAGAAGAGAGCAACCTACTGTCTATTAAACCACATCAACTGCACATGAACAGTTTGATGTTAAGAAAAGTTAAGAAACAAACCCAGGATCCCATCCAGCCAATTCGAGTGTCATACCACAGCCTGTTTGTGGTGTCTTCTTCGTCATCTTCTTTAATGGAAGAACAAAACATTTATTTTCTGTACAGAATAAAGCTGGTAAAGTTTGGATTGTTCTACAGAACAAGAAAATACCATGAAAATACCAAAACTAACAATATATTTCTGTGAATGACGAAAAACAAAGATGAAAAGTATTGACTGTTCTTTTGTGCTGTAGACCTCCACTGTTGTCGAAAATGTATTAAAAACTAGGAAAGCACCATTACTACTTTCTCTGTCCAAAACTGAGGCTGTCTGCTGATACCTGATCCAATATCAGGGCTGTCATTTCCCCATATTTAAAATCTATATAATTTCTTCACTGCCTAGAACTTATTTAAATGAATAAGTAACGAGGCCGAGCTCATCTGCTGTGAGTTAACAGAGATCAGAGTCCATTGTACTGCATTTGCTGTCCTCTGTGTGTCCACTGGGCAGTTGAGGGATAAGGCATCTTCATTACATGTTTCTGCTCTTCATTGAACCATGTCCCCTGAGTTTCTCTGTGTGTTCTGTCTTTTCCTCACAAACCAAAAACAGGCTTGGTAAACTTGATGGTCTTTTTCTACCATAGTGTTCTTTACACTTTTGAAAGTTTGTCTTCAGTTCTTTGTTAAAGGATAAGGCTTGAGAGTTTCTGTATTTTCTTACTCTTAAAAAAATCTCATTTGCAGAGCCAAACCGAGTCTTAAAGACATTTACAAAGTAGCACAAAGTCAAGAGGTTGTGGTATGTAGCACAACAAGTAAGTGAAGCTCTGTCCCGCACATGCTCAGTTGGAATCTGCCAAGCAAGGACCTTCTGAGTGCCTCTAGAGCAATTTAAAACAACTGTAGCTACTGTCTGTGGGCAGTGGTGTGGAGCTGAAGGATAATGTCTATGGCACAGAAGAATAAGACATAACAGATTTTGGACACGATGACAACATGAAAAGTATAGAAAATGGCTGGTTTCATCCTTTAAACATGATATAATTTAATGTATAATGTAATAATTCATCCATGTTGTGTTTCACAAATTATGAATAGTTTTAGCACACATTAATATATATTTATTGTGAAGAAAATGCAGGTCATAATGAGCTCACTACAGTAAATAAATGGTCACATTCAACTTTTTAAACCTGCAGTGCTGAAGTTTTGTCTCCCTCTTGTGGCAGTGAGAGTAATTACACAAACACTGTTGACACGTGCTTATGACATATGCTTGCTAGCTGCTGTAGTGTACTCTGTCGCAACTGATTGTAAAATGGTGGAATGGTTGAGCGTAACAACTCCCACGAAAAAACTCACTTCAAAATTTGATCCATTCAGCCTGATGACATTATTTGTAAAGTCTAAAAAATACCACACGACAAACCATTTTTACCCAATTCAGGTTACTGAAGGGTTAAACAAGTCCCTGTGTGCAGTATGCGTCCATCCAGGTCGTTTATTTACAGTGGGAAGTAGCTTTTGGCTTCAAGCACAACTGAGCAACTTTCATAGGGATGAATTCAGTCTCTGAATTTACAGTAGGGTAAGCTTAGCATTATATACTGAAAATGCCAGTACCCAGCTGTTTTAATACATAACACACATTTATAAAATTGTGTTAAATTTGTAACCTGATGTTAAACATGGAGGTGCTCAGTAGGAACCAATCAGTCATTGGAGGGAATTTAGTAGGGGAGACCAGGTACGGTTGTAACACTTTTAGCAATTTTCCCAATAAATCAGAAACCGGAACTGGAACAGCCAATTTGCTTTATTAAAAACTTTAATATGTCAACTACAGAAACAATGTATGAAAGTGCTTTTAATAAATATATTCAGGTTGCAAAATGCATCAAAATACAGTGACTCCAATGTTACAACCGTCCCAGTGTACAGGGACAGTTGTAACACATGCCAGGGACGGTTGTAACAAGGTTGTCTACAAGGCTACATAATTAAGAAATAAATGATTAATCAATATTATCCAAAAGGTTAAATATTACTTAGCATTTATATTATTGTTATTGTTAATTAGTTAAAATTAAGATAATGGTTACCTCTTTCATATTACATTTTCAAATTGTAAAGCAAGAAATGTCTAAATTTCATATAACATGCTTTCTCAAAAAAGTTCAAACATGCAAGGGGTGAACATTCCTTTTCATTTCATTTAACATGACTCAGAACAAGATCACATAGATAACGGCTTATGGAGCACAAACATTACATATAATTATAACAGAATACCTGTAACAGCACACGGCATGGCTGAAATACAACAATCAACAAAAGACAACATTCCCAACAAAAGAGTAAGGGGGATTGGGGTGGGGGGCTTGGTAGTCCACATTAGACCACATTTGCATTTCACTACACATTCTTTGTGTGTGACAAACATGAACAGAACATGTCCTCAGAAAATATTAACCAGGCAACAGAACATGGGTGGGTCACATGGCAAATGCCATATGATTTGGCCGCTGCCCTGACTGTCTTTCCCTGCTTCACTTAATCTGAAGCCCTCTCCAGCACAGGAAGTGGGACTCCCCTCTCTGTGTTCCTCTTTCTGATATTTGGCATGCTGTAAGCAAACAAGTGTTTACACTGACTATTATCATGCAACTTATTATCATCTCTTAACAACTTTTGAATAATTAAAACAAGCATATAATCTAGTTTATATGGGCATTTAGGTTTTTAAAGATATAAATTAAACTAAAAGAAATGTTTGACATTTCAAACATGGCTTGTGAAGGCATTCACACTACCGGCTGCAAGGCGACAGGCTACAATTCATTATCAATGGAAGCCAGCAACATGGAGCTATGCTTCTGACACGTGACACTTGTCACTGCGTGTGTACAAATGACTTATTGACTGCTGACTAGACACATGTTAGCCATTTCTATTTTTAACAGTGAATTCAGTAATAACTGTTTGAATTCTTAGATATTTGATCTCATGACAGTATCCAAAAGATACATACAAAATACTACTTGAGACTGTTGCAGGATTTTGCAGGAAGTTTTTTTTCCTTTGTTGAATTTTTGGGAGGATTTGTTGACAATAAGAAAAAAAGCAAATAACACTAGACTCTGAAAATGCTCTATTTCAGAAACCTCAAGAGTAGAGAAAAACAACACATGCTGAGACAAAGAATAAACACAGAGGTTCTTATGAATTTGCTGCCTTCTCATCCATCCCCATTGTAGTATTCAGACAGTAGCATTAATTAGAATTCACGTCCTATGACTCCTCTCTCTCAAAGTATCCTCTTCCCCAAGTCATCTGCCCTAGCGTTGTGATCCTCAGCTAGTCCGCTTTGCTGCAAATCCTGCTCCATTTCCCATGCAGGTGTTGGACTCGCCATGTGAATGGCAGCATGAATGCTAATAGGCCGTTGTAATAAGGTCTTTGAAGTATGCAATACACTGTTGCAGAATCATAATGTGAAAATCCCCCTTTGAATCAGGAGACTCGGCCCTGCTTGACACTAGTGGGGCCCTCGCGCTCCCTCTCTCCCTCTACTCCCCGTCTTTCTCATTGCTCCATCTCTGCTCCCCCTCCTCTTTCTCCCCCATCACTTCTCCATCTCCCCAACATCTTTTAATATTCACTTCTGGCAGGAAGACTTGCCTTGCTCTGATAGGTCTTAGATGACAAGCAGGGTTTCCAAATACCAACATGTAGGATGTAGCAATCCGTGGGAAAAAAGTGAAGGAGTGGACCCATCAGGGAGGGGCTGGATTATTGGTTTAGAGAAATAGTGCGGGTTTAGGAAGGGGGAGGTGGGGTTGGTCGGAGAGGGGGTAGGGCAGCTAAGGTGCATTACAGCTGTAATGTTCCAGTTGAGGATGCAGTTGTTTTTTTTCTGATCAATTTCCATCATAGCAGATTGAGAGAACATTTCATCAGTTCAGTTATAGTGAATGGTGAATGTCTCATTTTCATACATTTGAATTGAATTTGACTGAAGCAACCAACAGCAATTTGAAAAAAATGAATTAAAAAGACATTGACAAGGCATCAACAGGCTGAAATATCTGGAGGTCGTGCTATGGGAGGCATTGTGTCTATTTTGCTTGTATTTCATGTATTACCTTGAATCACTGAAATACTGCCTGACGTTGTGTGTGACGTCTGAAGTTTGGATTGCAAAGTCTACAGAACAACACAAAGTTCTTCATTTTGGTGAACTGGAGCCTAAAAAGGAAATCGTCAAAAGCACTTAAAGTCCTGTCTGTGATTCAGTAAAAAACACTTTAAATTTCTAAAGACATCTCTATTGGCAAGTTGACAGAAATGTCGTGGCCCTGAAAAGTTTTGTTGTATTGTAAACAATTTCCAAACAATCTAAACTTTTCCGATATATCTGATTGAAAAACAAAAACTAAAAAAAATCTTTTTCAAATCCAGTATCTGTTAATTTCAGTGCAGAGTAATATAAGAAAACCCAATTAATAATTGCAGTGGTATTAAGTGCAGATCTGGCTCATTAGCTTGCTCAGTATGGTCTACAGTTCAAAAATACTGAATGTTATTAATATTTCCGTTTTTACATGCTTTTAATAAACACCTTCATGTTCTTTTACAAACCCAAAACCTTCATATATAAATGATATACAAATATCATCAGTTCTGTTACATAACCAACATATAGTCCAGATGTGGCTTAAATGATAGTAGGAAAGTGGGATAAATGACATTAGAGGCTGGAGAATGTCATGAGTGAGGAAAAAATAATAGTTACGATGCCATGTTGACACTTTGAATGGGTCTTGCCTTTAACTGTTTAACTTTTTATAAACCATGAAGGATTTAATTTATAACAGCAAATGCTTAAATAAATACCAATGCATGCTATACAACTAAAGTAGAAGTGTAAATGCACAATGTAGAGTAATTTATGGCTACATTTTATGAGCAGTATTTCTTTTCCTGGTCGCAGCATAAGATACCTGAATAGAGATGTAATTGTCAAGACACTTTACTGCATTGATTTGATTTGACTTAGAGTCCCTCATCACTCAAACATGTATTTTCTTCTTGTTGATGTTTGAGCTTTGACGTATTGCTTGAGTTTGACACTGCAAGGTTGTTTCCACATCCATCTGCTGAAGAGGGAAACGTTTCTCTGTGCTCACTTTAAATCAGCGATTAAGATGTGTATTCACAAGCATGATTTGTGACATAACAGCAGTTTGGAGCCACGTTTCAACTAAAATATGTGCATATTCATAGTTCTGGATTTTTTAGTGAAAGATGGAGATTAAATTATGGGTTAGTTGAATTTGTATTCAAAATGAGGGGATCTTTAGACAATAATGTCATATTGTGCGGTGGACTACTCTAGATATCCAAATTCTGACAATATGTTGTATCACCTTCTTTCTTCAACAATAGTCAATACTGTAATTAAGATTGAGGAACTATGATTCAAGGTATGCTTTAAAAATACTTGTCTCAATGCCAAAACTGTGCTAGACAATGTTCTTTCTCTTTTTTTGTTTTCTTCAGAGTGCCCTCTACTCCAAAAAACATGTTTAAAATCTGGCAGATGTGATGTCAGATGCAATGACACTCATATGTATCTATTTATGTATGTCTGTGGAGTGAAATACCTTTAAAATCAAACTGAATTTACTCCATTTACTGAATTCTACTTCATGCAAAATAAACACATTCCCTAGTAATTGTTTAAAGGCATATGCCCAGCTCAGTTCGCAGAGTATTAAATAAGACAATACCTTACAAAGTAAGTGGAATGGAATACTTGCAGTATGGATCTTTATACTTACACCACATTTGCTCACTCAGCAAGTGGATTTCATGCTGCCGTCTAATCTAGTTGAATTCTCGTTCTTTTTGATACAACAGCTCAGTGCAGCTTCACAGAGTTTGCTTTGTAGAGCAAGAACATGAAGAATAAGTCAATATGAGTAAAGGTAATTTTATTTCTTCTCTACCCAGGAAATAATTACTCTAGACTGAGTGAGTACTGATACAAAAAGTTGCTGTGTTCCTTTGTCCTCCTCCTCTGTTATCTTACATCTATGAAATTCTATGTTTTTTCCCCCAAAATTTGTTTTTGACAAGCTCTCAGAAAAGGCCTCCATGTGTTGTGTATATGTAGGTGGAGACAGGAATAACAGCAGCTCAGAAGGGTTTCTGTAGTAGACAGAAAAGCACTGCTGTAATGTGCCAATGTCTAAATGTTGTACTGATGGAAAAAATACATTTTCAGGTTGGATTTTTCTTCTCAACTTCTAAACCTGGTCATCTCTTGCATTCCTTCCCATTCATCTCCTCTGTTGCCTCATCACTTACACCGCTGTCAATCACCCAGTCGTGCTTATATAAAGCGTCTGTGTTATGAAGTGCTTTTATTTGCCGGGACCGCCGTTGAACTTGACCTGCGATAAAGCCTTGACAGAGAACGTGTTAATGATGAAGCCGCGCTGACTGATGTGCAGCCGTGCGGGAGTCAGGAGGGGAAGTTGTGAGAGGTCGACCTTTTTCAACGGAGTGTGTCGCGGGGCCTCCGCTTATTACGCTTGCTCTTTGGGGGGCTGAATATCGACCTTATCGACGCCATCGCCAAAATAATTACAGCCGTCATCGTGGCGGTCGTATGTCATCCTGTCTCTTGTTTCTTTACTCCTCTCAGCTTCTATTCTTCCTTGCCGATCCCCCTTCTTCTTCTGCTTTTGTGAACAGATGACTCATTCCCTTCTCTGCATCTTCCCATTCAGTCCTCTTTTGAAGCTTGTCTATTCCTACTTTTTTATCTCTACAAACAGGTGATTCGCGCTGTCGCCGCGTCTCTGCTTTTGCTCTCCTTGCTATCTCTCAGTCGTTCTCATTACAAAAAGGTGATCACCCATTGAGCTCATCAACCTGGAGTGAACTCCCCGCAACCGTAGACTGATGAATCTGAGAAGAGGGGGGGTGGGAGGCTGCTGCTACTGCTGTCGCCATGCTGACAGCTTCTTCTGAGGAGAAACATATTAATGGCTCCGCTTTCCAACTAAAATGCTACGAGGCGGACCCTCCCTTCCCGCCCGCTCTGCCGATTCCGTGGCGCTCTTCGCTGGTATTTCTTAAATGCCAACGTCAGTCATGAATAGGTCAGGACAACAAGCACTTAAATAAGGCTTTGTCACTGATTAATGAGAGGTGGAGAGGACTGGGGAAGGCCTCTGACTGCCTCGCGCAGATAAAACAATGAATGTTTTGTAAATAGCCACGGGTGCTTCTCTCCGTCTCCGTCTCAATCTCTCTCCTTTCCTTTTCCCCCCAGTGGAGGAAAACATTGCTGTCAGAAAACTGACAGCTGCTCTGGGGATCGGAGAAAACACATGTTCCCAGCCGCAGGACTTGTGGGGGGAAATCCAATCAGATCCCAGCGAGCCTATGGTGGCTCAATTTGCAAAGCCAACGGGCCTTTTACCAGTATTGTTGTAATGGTATTAACAGGTTGGAAACCAGCCAAGGAGCACTATGGCAGTAACATGCTATATTATTGACTACTTATCCATAAAAATGCATCCCTTCTCACTGCATTATACTCACGCGTGGCACAAATCGACTAATCTGAGCAGATTAAAGTCACTTAGAGGAGATGGGAGTTCACCCGTGGTTTTATTAAAATGCACAAATCTAATCAGGGACGAAGTGTAAATTGGCTAGCTAACAGGCAAAAGATGTTACATGGTGTAAAGCATGGAGAGAGAAAAAAAATGTTAATAATATTTTAGTCTTGGCTATAAATCAGAAGCATTCATTAATATCAAATCAGCTGAAAACACTGATGAAGTCTTTTTTTCTTTTCTTTTTTGAGTTTGAGATGCTAAAGTTTCTCTGAATGTAGTTTCATGAAGTTTTTTGGAGAAAGTCATTATTTAAAAGTTAGAATAATCCATAAACGGCACCAAACGGCGAACAGTTTGTGTGATCCATCAGTCGGTAAGTAGCGATGTCCCTTCGGTACAGACCTGGCTCTCACACTCTTGCACAGATGCCTCAGAGTTTCAGCCCTGTTCTCTCTCTCTCTCTCTTTTTCCTTCTTCTTCCTCCTCCAAAGTAAGTAACTTGTGGAAATGATTTACCCTTGAATGGTTGTCAGATCAATTTCTCATTGGAGGTCTTTGTAAACCTGCTGTGGCACCCGCAGCCTGTCAGATCTCAGCCACTGGGCACGTCAGGTCCCACATGAGTGCTTTTTAGAATGGAACACAGTACAGTGAGCCTTTAAACAAAGACTGGACTCCTGCAGGTTTGAAGTGACAATTTACAAATATCATGTTGTCAGGGAAAAAATCAGAGCTGTATTCACAGAGTCAACAAAGGCTGCACGTTTACAATACATATATTTCTAACATACAAAAAGGCTGTACAAATACGTTTAGAAAGAAGGTGTTCAGCTCTGAATTTCTATAGACATCTAATCAATATTATGTTAAGTAGCTTAAAGTCATTCTTAGTAGAATTTTACTGCTAAACAAGACAGACTCCACCTGTCCTCCCCCAAATACAGCACCTGCCAAAGGTCTGGATACACTTTCTCATTGAAGTGAATGGGAAGGTGTATCCAAACTTTTGACTGGTATTGTATATACTGTAAAAAGAGGCTGGTTGTATGCAACATTTAAAGGAAATTCTCTACCTGTCTTTAAAGGAAATACTTGATTGTGATTGTGCTGATTATACCTGGACTATAGCAGAACTGTTCAGTCTCCGCAAGAATCAACACTATAGTGGACGATTGTGCAGAACACCATTTACATTCAATGGTCAATTCAACATTCAGGATTCTTGTGTGAAGCAGTGGGCCATGTATGTAACAGGACAAAAGTTACGGGTGTAGAGGTCAACATGTCAGTCTTTACATTATTAGTGTTTTTATTTTTTTTTAAATTCATTTATTTATTTAATAAAAAATAGTCTTTGAAAGGCACTCTCAATTTAAAACAAACTTTTGAATAGTTACTTCACACAATATAGTATAAGATTAAAATTGCAACATATTCTGTGACTACATCTAAAACTGGTTTTGAGGCCTCCATGTCTTAGACGTGGTTTGCCACTAAGCAGCAGCTACCACATCTTGAAGCTGAAGCAGATGTAGAAGCATCTTAAAGGGCAATACCAATGGCTGCTAGATGCTCTAACTGACCCCCATTAAAAGTCTCAACTTCTCTTTAGAAATACTAAGTCACTTTATTCAACAATCCATTACAGACTTAATCAATAAATTCAGGCCCTCTCATTAGTGTGCTGAGGATCATTTTGGAAATTATAGCTCCGTTAATAAGATCTGAAGACTTATATTAGCTTTGATGTCTGCTGTGTGGGCATTGATTGACAGCTGTGATTGACAGTATGGTCACCTGCTGCTCTAATTTTTTGCTTCTTTTCACTTCCACTTTTTCTTTTTTAAAAGGATTCTAGTCACAATACGTGCACATGATAACTACAGAGACATCATGTTATGACAAATGAACTGTCAGTTAGGGTTAAAAAACTGAAGCACTTGGTTAAGGTTAGGGAAAGATCATGGTTACAGATAAAAAATGTCACTACATAAAAGGCACAGTAACTTCCTGAATGCTGGCAATGTACATAAAACACGTAGTGCAGATTTGTCCAGTATAAGCGTAACTCCTGGGAATACTGGGCTGCAAAGTACCCAGTAGCAGCTGTTTATGGGATTAAGTCACTGCACTGGTTTTTCTGGTTTCACACTGGAGATATTATTCAAGCTTTGACAGGTACTTTTGTCTTTATTGATGATGATTACTTGTCTTAAAATGTTATTTTTATAAAAGTTTTACCAGATTGTCCAAAACTGTGTATTCCTGATCGGTTCCCCGAGACCCTGAGGCTCAATAACACAGAGAAAAAAAGTATTTCTTCTCTTCTTCAAGCTAAGCATACAATGTCTGTCTTTTGGAAAACAGAACAGAAAGGCCCTCTATCAAGCAAAGGGTGAAAAACCTCTCTCAAAGTCTTGCCTTAGATAAATTAACCTTTGTTATCAAAGAAAAACCTGATACCTTTTTTTTTTTTAAACATGGGAGAATTTCCTTCATTTTCTGTAAAATAACGATCAACGTTGACTAGTCAGTATGAAATATATGACTGTATAATATGAAGCTACTTCTGTGTGCCGGCTTGATGACCCATTGTCATGTCAAGCCTGAATGACCATTTTATATACAAGATATCTCTTATAAACACTTGGTTGTGATTTTTCATTATATTCCACATTATTATTAACTGTTAAGGTTAACTACATACTTGGTTTACTAAACAATGTCTGTGTGATTTCATTATTGCTGCCATTTATTCTATTTAATTTACGTGTGCCTGCTCATCATCATCGTATCCTTGGAGATGAGTACTAAATAGATTTTTGCAGGTTGCCAACACACACACACACACACACACACACACACACACACACACACACACACACACACACACACACACACACACACACCTCCTGTAAATATCTTTGACTGAGCCAAGGAGTCTATTTCCAGAAATATGAACGTTTCAGCCGCTTCATTTGACAATTCCGTGCATGCGGTGTGAAAAGTAATCGGTCATATTAGGTGGAGGTGTCTCGGCGAGCGCCACGCTGCTTTGAATCCAGCTGGATCTTCCTCTCGTTCAACATCTTCTCAGTCTTGATTCCTGACTGAGGTGTAAAGATTTAAACGTCATCAGTTTGAAATAGTAATAATGAGGGTCGATGTGCATCTGTGTACTGCTGTATGTTCGCCTTCGCCCGTGTTGTCTTCGCGTGTGTCTTTATCATGAAGAGAATGATTTAGTGTGCCATGGCGTTGAGACGTCAGTATGATACTTCTTGCCCTCTCGCGGTCTTCCTGGCAGCTTCCCAAGGACAGGCGGCGGAAAGCAATTGCTATTAGTGCGCATATATAGTCCGAGCAGATAAATATAGGCTGCTTTTAGCCAGATGAGCCGCGGCGCCATCAATTAAGATTAGACCGAGTGCTATCACGGTGTCATAAAGAACAACAAGACGGCATTCCCTCAATGTCAAAGGTAAGATGAACATGTACAAGCCGTCGGGGAGGGAAAAAATCAAAGAGAAGCCGATAGCTCATATGCATAATGCTGCACATTGACAAACAGCTATTGATGTTTCTTCATCAATGAGAGTGACATGGCTCAGACAGCTCGGAGGGGGGATCCCGATCCAGCACTGGAATGAAATTATGGCCAAATTTGGCAAGGAGGAATCTAATTTATTTATTTCAGGCATCAGTGTTTTCTTCTTGGTGTGCAGGGCAAGAAGGGTAATATCTTGGACTTCATCGTACAGCTGGGGAGCGTTTTCTAGCTTGAGTTGAAATCTGTCCCCCAAACCGACTGTTTCAGCCCAAAGACTTGGAAAACGTGGCGAGGGAGAGCAGAAACAGAACAGCTGGCTCTCGGTGTAAAATGGAATTTATCCACGCTCTGTTGTCCGATCGCGGTCCACAGCTCCCTCTGAGACCACGCAGACCCCCTTTGTGTTTTTTTTCCTGGTGTTCTTGTCTCGCTCCCCTTCTTTTCCTCTGGCCTTGGTTGTAGCAAGGAGTATGGCAGCAATCTCCGTGCCAGGCCGGAGGGACGTGGACAATGTGTGTGCCCCGCGACTCTCCAGTGGTTTCCGAGTAAAGGCCATCACTCTCCCTAATTAGCTGGTCTGTTTTGGGCTGTGACTAAAATCACCTCTGTGGCTCCTTCCTCCATCGGATCACACCTAATTTTAATTAGACCCCTCGGAATATTAACCGGGGTCTTTGTTCCGCTTCCTCTCATTAAGGGCCCAGACAAATGAGTCTTTAAAATCCTTTATACGTTTCCTCTACAGCCCCCCCCCCCCCCCCCCCCCCCTCTTTCTCTCTCTCTCCCTCTCTCTCTCCCACTATTGTCCTCATCATTTTCTCGTGCATGCTCTTTTAGTGTGATATACTGTATATAATCAGCCCCCAGCCTGGCTGAAACCATGAGAGCAGTGATTGCCCATTCTGTCTAAACATCCCAGCACAGACACAGCCTGTACATACTGATACATGAAGACTACTGATGGCTGAAAACTTGCTGAGTATACAGGAAAAAAAAGAGGAAATAACATTAACAATACCGATATTCTCATTGATCATTTTCTCACTTTTCGTCATTTTCTTAGTGTGCAGAGATAAACTGGAAATATGCTATTATTTTAGCTCTACTACTTAAATACAGTGTTCAGTAGGACAGTGACGCTAGCTCACCAACTTTAGCACTGATTCCCAGGTGTTATTTTTGCACCTGCTGCACAGTCACAGAGTTGTGTTTGTCCCACATCATACAAAGGAGAGGGAACTACAGTAACGTTAGCTCTGTCTCTGTCGTGGGTCCAGTTATGTTGATGGTAAATTTCCAGACTGTCAAAACTCAAGGCAACAGGTTGTCCTGTGACCTCAGCATTCTTTAAATTACCTGGTGGTTCACAGAGTAACATAGAGGACAGAGCCTCTATCATCCCACCATCCACATACAGTGGAGAAAAAAATACACTTTGTTATTTATCATCTGAACTGGCTACAACCTGCATCTCTATATCCCAGTGTTTCTGCTACCTTCATTCAGTAGTGGCAGGCCACTTTTATGAAATGTGAGCACAACGATGACTGATTTGTTTTGAAACGACGGACACAGGAAGTGGTGACGAGTGGCAGCAACAAAATCAGTTTGATATTTTTGTTTTCTATTGGAGCGTCGTAACTGGCCTGCTTGAGCTGGACTTTTGGCAGCTACCCTGTTTCCATTTACCTCCTGTTGCTCGCAAGTGTATCATACACGAGAAACAGCTGATTCATCTAGTTAAAATGAGGAGTTTATCTTTATGATGCTTCCTCATTGCACTCCAAAAACATCAATGGAGGTAGCAGCTGGTTGGAGAGAGATCAGCAGTGAGGTGGAAGTGTCTGGTTAAGTCACTTTTGGCTGTATTGTCATTTCCAGTAAAGAAACTAAAGTTAAAAATGTAAATATCACAATATAAAACATGTGTATTATGTTAGTGCAAAAAAAGTAACAAGTAATCACACACCTTTTACTTGAGCGGTAACATCTCCTGTCTGACCTTCAGTGCACAGCTGATAGATGAATGGTGGCACAGACAGAGAGAGAAAAAAGAAGTAAAGGAAAGGGAGAGAGAGAAAAGATTTAGCTAGCTAACATTAGGTTTGATGGATTTTACAGTTAAATAAATAATTTGCTGTGTGTTATTATTACAGTGTTCAATTACAATGTGTTATATTCACAGCTAATTATTAATGTTAACAATTATAGCCTACAAAGTCATTTTAGTTCATTTGAACATTTTAAACAGAAATATAACAATTTGCCCCTATAAATACTGGGTATATTATGTATAATAAAATATGTTCTAAAGTTTGTTTTATAATAAATTGCACTTACATATTGTTGTTTACTCCGACTGCTGCCATACTCCACCACTCAGTTACTGCAGTGACAACAGTTCAAGGACCTCTCTGCCTATTTTCAACCTCATCTCTAGCTGTCCACATTAGGGATAGAAAACAACAGGTTATTGTCTATGTTCTACTATTCTTTCAGCCATTATTCTACATGTACAGTGACGTAGTTGGGGTTGAGGAAGAACTACAGCGGGACTGTTTTCTGCAGTGGTGCCTTCAAGGACGGTCAAAGGCGCGTCTGAGTGAATGGGAAATGTTCCATTCCTCTTATTTTTTCTTTATTTCTTCATTAATTTCTGTTAGAAATAGTACCATCATTAGTAATATTTTCTTTTCTTTTTTTCTCTTTACATATATGACCACTTCCCCCGATTGTTCCTCTACACTTACATACACACTCACACACACACACACACACACACACACAAGCAGGAATCCATTGGATTTTTTTGTCTTTTCTGCTTTTACTGTACATCCTCAATGCTTGTTTTGTCTTGTTGCATCATTTGGTGTATTACATTCTGTCTTGTCTTGTATCACTAAATACAAGCAAGGTCCTCATCTTAACACAGCATAGACCCTGTCGGTTATCAATCATCTATCCAACTGATCTGTGTCATTCTCAGTTGTTCTCTGTCATGACAAAGTTGACAGCTGGTGACTGTGACATCCCTGTTGATGATATTTCTAATGGCTTTGCTACTGTTTTTTAATTGGACTCTGCACGTGTCAGGCTCTACTCATAAATGTGACCATATATTGTTTTTAGGGACTTAAAAAAAAAAAAAAAAAGATATATGTCTTGTTTTTAAATCTGTTTTATGTGAACAAGAACCCTCATGAGCGGGGAATTTGCTCTCCCATCTTGAATGACCCTGGTGCTTTAAGATTTTCCTCATTATTTGTGGAGTCTTTGAAAATGTTTATTTAAAGCCGATTCATCAGCTGTGTCACCTTTGATTAGTGGAAGAATCTGCAGCATGAAGGAGGACTGAGAGACAGTGGCACAAATCAAAGCTCTCCCTACACTGTGAGCATATTACATTTTTATTACCATTTTATAAACAGTTAAATTAAAGATGCAAAAGAGCAAAATGCTTCTCAGAGCTCATCATCTCCAACCAGCCCAGACCACTTATCGATTTGTCAGCCCTGGTTCTCCTGGTGTCACTTTTACTTCTAATGCAGACTTTGGAAGATTTACCTCCAACATTCCTTCTTATTTTAAGATCACTAGTCTTTCAACTCACTCTCACAGCAGATTTTGAAATAGTTAAAACAAATTAATTTATAATGATTCTTCAGATTAATGTATATATTACACATGGACACAAACTTTACATTTTTTTCATTATACTAAAAACTATAACCATTACCTTACTCAATATTTAATCATAATATCTTATCCTTGTTTTTATTTCTTTATTGTAATTTAATCAGTAGCCTATAGCCTAAGGATCCACCACCCAGGAGTATTTTTCTAGCATTTACGGGTTTAAGGTTTTCTTTTAATGATATCTTTGATATTTGACTGAGCTTGCCTTTTAAAATGAGACTCGAGAGTGAGGTTCTGGTCTAAAATAACTCCAAGGTTTTTTAACGATGGGTACCACATGCTGAGCTAGAGAGCCAAGAGCAGGCAGAGCACGGTGTGTCCTTGACAACTCAATAAAATAGGTTAATGTTTGGGCCAGCAGTTTTATTTATTTCTTCTTTGTTTCTGAGTGCTCTGTTGTCAGTTTTTGATGGTGGTGGGCTGAGGAAGTGCCCTGTGTAGTGGGCACGTTCTACTACTGTTTTTAGTTATCTGCTGTCAGTTGGCTTCATTCCATTTCAAACTGCTGCTAGTCCACCTTGAATCTAAACGCCACTATCTCTGTTAGGAAAAGACATTTTGTAGTCTGTGATTGTAAAATTTGAAGTTGCACATCTAATTTTATATTTCCAATAATATGTGGTTGAGGATATTTAATATGAAATCACCTTTCTTAAAACCACGTCATCCAACAAAGCACTCCAATGTCTGTGTGTGTGTGTGTGTGTGTGTATATATATAATATTTTTGAGAAATTTGAATCCAATTTCCAACAGAAACACAGAACAGAGAGACTGACCTTGTTAGAGTTATCAATGATATCTTGATGAATGCTGATGCAGGTGAATGCTCAGTGCTGGTTCTGCTTGAGCTTAGCGCCGCTTTTGACATGGTGGATCATAACATCATTATTGAAAGGTTGAAAACATGGGTTTGTATCTTCAAGTCTGCCCACCAGTGGTTCCCCTCATACTTGTCTCACAGAAAATGTGTTGTTTCTGTAGATGGCTTTACCTCCTCTCAGGCATTGTCTATTGGCGCTTTTCCATTATACAGTTCTAGCACTACTCTGCTTGACTCGACTTTACTTGGTTTGGTACCAGGTACGTAGTTTTCTATTACTTCATAGTACCTCCTCAACATGGGCGGGGTTGTCAGGTCTGTCCAGCTCTCGTTGGATCCTCTTGTCTGCCACCACACACAGGAACGTCTGCATCTTGCATGAAATTTGCGGTAACTATTGTTGCTGGTATTTAAAATTAGCGGGTTTCGATTCTTGTGTGGGATGTCACGCTAATGACTCTTCCAGTGACGACACTCTCTGACCAATCAGTGGCTGGCAGTCTGTTGACGTCACATTTTAGTATTGGCTCGCTTGGAACCTCGCCAGAGCAGGTACTAAAAAGGTACCAGGTACTATCCCTAGTGGAGAAGGGGGAAAAAAAGTAGAGTTGAGTCAAGCCGAGTAGTGCTAGAACTGTATGATGGAAAAGCCCCATAAGTATGGGGTTTCACAGGGCTTCATTGTAGGACCAATTTTATTTTCTCTTTATTTACCCCCTTTGAGCCACATTATCAAACAACATCATACCTAATTTCATTGTTATATAGATGATACTCTTCTGTACTTGCTCTGTAAACCTTTTGCATCAGCTGAGTTATCTTCCCTGCATAATTGCCCGGCTGAGGGTAAGGATTTGATGGCAGTAAATTTTTTTTAACTTCTCCAAAACAGAAATCCTTATTACAGGTCCTGAGCACACTCATGGCCATGCTCTGCCTGCTCTTGGCTCTCCAGCTCAGCATGTGGTACCCATTGTTAAAAACCTTGGACTTACTTTAGACCAGAACCTCACTCTCGAATCTCATGTTAAAAGGCCAGCTCAATTGTGCTTTTTCCACTTGAGAAATATCTGCGGAATTAGATCTTTTATTTCTTTGAATGATCTTCAGAGAATTATTTATGCTTTTATCACTTCTCATCTGGATTATTGTAATGCTGTGTGTACACGCCTTATCCAAAACATGATTGCACAGCTCCAGGGTGTCCAAAATGTAGCTGCCAGACTTTTACCCAAATCACAAAAGCATGATCATATCTCCACTATTTAAGCTTCTCTTCACTGGCTGCCCGTCCCTTTTTAAATTGATTTTAAAAAATGTACTCTTGACTTTTAAGGCCCTGAATGGTTTGGCACCGAGCTATCGGGCCGAGTTTCTAAATCGTTTCTCACCAAGCTGCGGTTTCAGATTCTCTGATAAGGTCCTGTTAGCTATTCCCTGGTTAAGGCTGAAGACCAAGGGCAACAGAGCTTTAGCTGTTAGAGCTTCAACCCTTTGGAATATCTTACCTGAGGAAGACTAGAAAATTCACTGCCTTCTTTTATATCATCTCTCAAAACTTACTTCTACCATGGGACTTTTGTTTCATTATTTCACCTGTTACTTATTCTACCTGTCTTTCTGTGTTTTGTGTTATCCATCATTTTATCTTTTTACTTGTACATGATTTATGTGTTATTTGTTGACCGTGATTTTGTACTTGATTGTTTTCTTGCTTTCTTTTATTAGTCTTTGTTTGTGGAGCATGTTGTAATAGTTGTCTTGAAATGTGCTATATAAATAAAGTTATTATTTTATTATTATTTAAACTACTTTCATGATATGAGGCCATGACTGAGGTACTGGAGTTGGTCCTCGAGCGCTGCATAGTGGCTGCCCACTGCTCCTAGTACTTAGGTTGGGTTAAATGCAGGGACTGAATCTTACTGTACAACTGTATGTGTGACAAATAAAGTACCTTAACTTTACCTTTACGTATATATTGAGCAGTGAAATCTGAAAAAAAACAGATTGTGGAAAAGAAAGCAACCACCAGAATGATGTTACAGTTGCAGCCTGACAGACAAAACTCACTGTACTGAGTTTCTCTGTAATTCCACTGAAAACAAACTAGAGAATTTTAGCCTCGGGTGGACCAAAAAGCTGAAAAACAACTATATCATGTCAGAGCAGAGATGCGGTGTGACTATTACAACTTATGAGGCCATATAAAGTGCTGTGGAATCAAACAAAACAGTGTGGAGGAGGAAGAGAGGCACCACAGCTGTAGAGGCTTTCCAGCATTGACCGGTTCCCAGTGAGGATGGTCAGACAGAATGGAGACAGATGGAAAACAGTTGTTGTTGTGCTGCAACAAACTTTGCTGTGCTTTTGTACACCTGACTTTGTTTTCAGACAGAATATGACATTAGATTTTAACTCAGAATTACTTTTGTGACTGCATCCAGGTTTGACTCAAATTATTCCCAGCTCCTCATCTTCCAAAACGATGAAAGAAACCATGTTTGTTTAGATTTTCTCACCTTCATCTACAATTGTTGCCCAGACCAATCTGAACACAGCACACTCAGGTTTTTTTTTACTGCCCACAGGCAGCTCTGGCAGGATTCTGGCTTGTGCAGCTCTCAGTAAGTTTGCAATGATACACATAACTAATGCCAGTGTGCTGTATTGTGTTCCGTGCACTGGTGTGATATATCCAGACTCAACGAGAAGAAAAGTTTTGTAAATGAAAATAAGGCTCAGTAAAGTATTCATACTTTACTGTTCTAGTAGCCAGGGGTGCCACAAGGGATTTTGGGCCCCATGAAAAGACACATTGGGCCCGCCACCAGCCACAGGTCGCACCAATCATGCTGTAACCACACCTCCAGAGACCAACAGACCCATTCAAAATTAAATTGCTCTACCTGTGCATGCTTGCAACTTTTAGTCCAATACTAACTGTACAATATTTACTGACATTAAGCTGTTAAAATAAAACACATGCAGGCAACATTCTGCACACAGTGGAATTCAATATTTGATGCAAGCTGATATCCTCTTTAAGTAATGTGCTTTAGACTGTCTTTAACAGTCTAAATCAGGGGGGTCAAACTCATTTTCATTCAAGGGCCACATATAGAACAATTTGATTTCATGTGGGCCGGATCATTAAAAAGATGGAAGGAAGGAAGGAAGGAAGGAAGGAAGGAAGGAAGGAAGGAAGGAAGGAAGGAAGGAAGGAAGGAAGGAAGGAAAAAGGAGACAGGAAGGAACGATGGAAAAAAGGGAAGAAGGACGGAAGGAAAGAAGGAAGGAAGGAAGTGAAGAAGGACTGAAGGAAGGAAGGAAGGAAGGAAGGAAGGAAGGAAGGAAGGAAGGAAGGAAGGAAGGAAGGAAGGAAGGAAAGAAGGAAAGAATGACCGAAGGACAGATGGAATTAAGGATGGAAAAGAAGGATGAGAGGAAGGAAAAAAACACAGCAAGGAAAGTGGGCCGGATTGGACCCCTTAGCGGGCCGGTTCCGGTTCTCGTGTTTGACACCACTGGTCTAAATGTAATCTTAATGGTAAAATTCTTAAATGGAAAATACTCTAAATATGAAAGAATAACATAAAATAAACTTAAATATAAATTAACCTCTTCAATTAAATATAAAATGACATCACAAACAAAATGATCAAATCAGCTGCAGGTTTTGAAGTAAGTATACTACCAATTCTTATCATTGAAAAGGATTCAATTGATTTCCTTTTTTCTAACAATAATAATAAAAAGAAATTCCCACAGATATGTTATGTTATATTGTGTGACATGTTATTCAATGCAATGCTGCTCACCTTGTACGTCAGTTAGTAGTAGTAGCTGCTTCATTATTCGGGTGGGGGGGACAGGGCTGCTGGTCCTGACCAGGAGCAGGCACAACTGAGTTAGTATGAATACTTCACTAAAAGTTGACCTGCATTGATTAAATGTCAGCTGAAAGAGAAGTGAAATGCAAACACTCGGTATGGTGTTTGGATGTTTTTTTGTTTTGCCAAAAACAAGAACAATAAACTTTTTTTTTTTTTTAAATGAGCACAATGTAAATAAAATGTTCTTTTAATGCCTATTAATGATGAATGATGAACTTTTGTTCTAATCATTTTTAGGGCCCCTCTAAGTCATGAGCCCTTAGAATCGTCCTAACTTGTAACCCCCTGAGGGGACACAGTGAGGAGCCATCAGGACTATGCAGACCTTTACTCTGACATGGCTCCTGTGGTAGAGTATACACAGGCTAGTTTATATGAAATGATATTCCTATATTTATTGTAATCAGACACTGATCGTCATTATGATGGAGATTCTTCTGTAACTGCAGGAACGGAAAGACTATCAATTAAATGGTAATTTACTACCAATTTTTATAAATCTTTCAGTCATATTTTAATTTTTCTTTTAGTTTTATTCGATGCAAGTACAGCTTCTTGCAGTTTGATAAATACAGTTTAAGTGTCAAATAGTGGTTTAAAAAAGTTTTAAGGAGTGTTTTTCAGTTAGCAATAACATTTATTGTATTCATAATATGCAACGTTTTGCATATTTTTATATATTACTATGTATTACAATTCAAAAATATATAAATATATATTTTAAACAGACAAGACAGCTTTATAAAAATGGTAACAAGAAGTCTGTATGTATTTATTTTTGCTCTTCATTGTTTTCAGTTTTCAGTAGTTTTTTTCTGTGTTGAGATTAAAATTAAATGATGTTAGTTGGTAAAAATGTCATTTAACTTAGACTAAATACAACTGTATAAGAAATAGGGGTGTCACGATCTCGATTGTAAATCGAATATCGATCGAAATGATGTCACGATATCGACCTTCGAAATCAAAAGAGGAATCGCGGAGTGAGTTAGCAGCAGAAAGCTCTCAGGCCTAGCGTCCATGTTTCTGTTAGAGGCGGTGACTTTGATTGACAGGTGACACTTGGTAGGGGGCGGGGTTTCAGTGAACTCGGCGGGCACTCTCACAGCGTTTGGGAGAAGAGAAATAGGCAGACTTTTGCACAACTCTGAAGCCTAATTTCATATATTTGGCGATTTTTTTAATAATTCAAATTTTGCAGGGTGGTTAACAACACTTTTTTCTGTGGTATGTCAAACTCAGAACACATATTTGTTTTTACTTTACACAGACTTTAATCAACAGTGGAGTCAGTTTGGCTGTATGAAGCAGTCTCTCGAACCAGCAGTCAGCGACCAGGATACACTTGAGTCTGAAGGTCTCTCCTCCTTCTTCTACTTCTTCTTCTTCTTCTTCAAATCTCCTCTTTGGAAAAGATGAATTACAGCCTTATTAGTAAACTGATTTAGCTTCTGTGGCTAAAGTTCATTCACTTGGCTAGTGATGCAATGCTAACCACACACCTGCTAAAAACACACCTGTGGTAGCTAAGGGGTTAATAATATATACCATGAAAAACTGTTCAGCACACTTCTCAGCTCTTCACAGAAGATATGCGGAATAATGTCTGGGCACAAACTGTGGGATAGACAGCTCCAAAAACACCAACTACATACTTTTCACAAACTTTTTTAACTTATTTATCCCGCAGCACTTTTTAATCTTACTTATGATGTAACTTTTTATTAACTGACTTTTTAACCTTATTTAGGATACTTTTCATTTTTTAACATTTTTAAACATCAACTTTAGTACATATGGTATTGGGTATTTAACCGGGTTACACATTATATGGAACAAATCAAGTCACATTATCCAACTTCAGGTCGATCCCTGGTATATTGTTCAAGACAAAAGTGCTGCTCAACTTGTACGTCAGTTAGTAGTAGAGCTGCTTCATTATTTTGGGGGGACAGGGCTGCTGGTCCTGGCACCAGGAGCAGGGACAACTGAGTTAGTATGAATACTTTACTAATAGTTGACCTGCATTGATTAAGTGAAAATGCAAACACTCAGGCGCCCCTGCTTGCGGCTTATATGTGTCCTCTTATTCCTTCAAATGTCCACTGTGTGTCCTCTGTCCTTGTTTATTCAATTTACTTTGGTTATTACATTTGAGGCCAAAAGGACATGAAACAATACAAGACAATTAGCAGTGAGAATGGCCGACTTAAGTTGTGCTCTGTCTGAATTTTATACTATGAATCAAATTATAGATAGTCAAAGTCAACCAAGGGTGACAGGATTATTGGAAGTACACCTGCTATCACTATCATCTTGTCTTAGAAAAGTCATTTAAAATTACCGCCACAACACAAATTAGTAGTGTTTGATTCTTTCACTTCATGAGAGGTTGACTGATAACTGACAGAAATATCTAAAAATATATACATTAAACTGAGTAATAAACTGTATGGTGGCGTCTTCCCGTTCACAAATTTAGATTAATCTGACTTCCAGATACGTAGTACAAATATTTTTAATAAAAAAGTATCAGAAAGTAAACAAGACATTATGTGTCTCATTTCATCTGAGAGACTAGCTAATTTAGATGGTCCTTGATTGTGGGAAAAAAAACAACCCCACTTTAATTCATGCGACAGCTTGACAACTCTCTAAAATACATTTGGGATCCAGAAATTGAGGCATTTTTTTCTCTAGTGACTTCAAAACAACCAATTTCTACTTCCTGTCAGAGGATTTACACCTTAAAACTGTTTAACATTTAACAGTTTGACTCTTGGCTCCAGATGTTACTGACAGTTTATGTAGAGCTGAAATGGGAAATAATCTCTGCTCATTAAGAAAATATGAGCAATGAGCGAAACACATCCGTGGCGCTGCGCCCAGTTCAAATGGCAAAAACACATTAATGCTTTTTATGGCGACTGGGGAAGTTGCTATCTTCTGTGTCTTTGCCCTGTATGGCTGCTGAATGTTGGCAACTTGATAACATGGATGTTCTATGAAAGACACAGTGGCATTTGCATTGATAATTCAAAAGCTGTGATCCTCTAAAACAAGGCAATGTCTAGTTGTGATCTAGTTATGGGTTCACTGTCGACATAACCAGTGATGATTGATGAGTTCAACAAAAGACTCATTTTGCCTTCTTGAATTATTTCAGTTCGAAGGTTTTTTTTAGTTTAGGTCCAGAGGAAGTGAACATGTCCAATATATAATAAAAAAGCAAAAAAATACTGTAAAAGCTTTTAAATTGAGCCATTTTCAATATGACATATTTATTTTGATCTAATCTTGAACTTGCCCCATCATACTTATCAGGTTGAGAACCACTCTTGTTGTTTATTTAGCAATCAAGTAAGATGTCTTTTGTAGATCTGAATGTGAAGTAACATTGGGCCCATGGTAATAAGAAAAACACACAACCAAACCAAAAAAAGGAGTCACAGTGAACCATGGAGAATAAGAATGTATTATTTGATCTGTGTCATCCCTGGGAAAACAGACCACCTCAAGCATGTAGTGCAGTTTCCTCTTTATGGATAATGCTGTTAACAATGGGAATGTTGAATCCACAGCTGCCAATCTTTTTTTTTTTTTTATTGTAGCTGCACCTGTATGAAAAAAAAAACAGTCAAAACACATTAGTATCTCCCAGTGGCAACTCACCAGAGTTCAAGTTGATAATGTTTCTCACTCATAATATTAACATCTGCAACCATTTAGCCCAAGTGCATATCCAGCCTTTGTGTTGGTCTTGGTGTGTGTGTGCGTGCACAAACACACACACGCACATGCACGTGTTTACCGTTTGTCTGTGTAGAGCAAGTAGGAGGACGCACTCATGGGTGGTTGAGTAATAGATGCTGGTGCTCTGCCAATGCTGCACGCCCTTGTTCATGAATTATAAAACCAAGAGCAATTATGGCTTTTACACAAATTAACTAAAGCATGCTGGATGCAAACTGTAATTGGGTCAGTGGTTATTTCCTGCAACACACCTGGGCTTGTAGTAAACATTGGGTATCAATTATGAATGGCTCCTGTCCTACCCAGGGTGTGTAGCAGACCGTGGCCTAACACAGCATATACAAGTGCATTAGCATCCACATGATGACTGTAATAATCTTCATGATAATGCCTTAGTGTCTCTTAGTTGTATTGTCTTAGTGTCTTTCTGTGTGGATTCAGTAGGGTCAAATAGGATAACATGACATGCTCTGCTCTTTTTAAAGTACTCATTTTGTACTGGTTATTATGTGGAGACTTCTAATGGAATATTTTTTCTGAATTCTCCAAACGTTGTTTTATAAGAACATACTGACATCGTGTAATAATGTTGAGTTACCTCGTAATTGTGTAAACCTTGTCTCATTGCCTCAGGCTCAAAAGCTTGTTGAGTTTGCTGTGGTTTGGCAGTTTGCGAGTTTAAAGTTTTTTTTCTTACAGTCAGGTCTCTTTTCTGCAGTGGAAAGAATACATAATTAAGGGTATGAAAAGAAAAATATTGGACTATATATATAAAAGACAGATGAGATCACCCTGAGAACAAGATAAAAAGTCAAACTTCAGGTCTTTCATTTGGTTCGGTTACAACAACAGCAACAACAACAAAAAGTCTCAGTTGGATAAGAAATTCAAAGTTTAGTCCAGAGTTCATGAAGCGCAAAGTTGCAAAAATACCCCCCTAAAAAGAGAAAACAAAATCAGTTTCAATAATCAAGATCCAGGAGTCAGGTTGTAGTCTGGTGTACAATCAGTCTGTCAATCTGTCAATCAATGTTCACCAAAAAAAACAAAAAAAACACTTCTCCTCAGAATCCATTTTCCCTTTAAAAACACATGTGGACATTATTCATGATATTTAAAAAGCCCATCAGCATAACTGGCTGTAATCAGAAAGAAAGAAAGAGAAATCGAGAAAGCTTGTTGTATAGTAATGCAGTTTTAATTGTGTAGAATTGTTAATGAAACTGGCAGATGATGTTTTTTATAGACTGACACACACACACACACACACACACACACACACACACACACACACACACACACACACACACACACACACACACACACACACACACACACACACACTATGCATCTGGAGCACTGGGATGTGGGTTTGCATCGCATAACCCAAATATCACCCAAGATGTAACCGCACATGCTGCTCAGCTGGTTGTTCCTATCCGGGCCATTTACTTCAGTAGCTTTAGTGAGCCAAGATGCAATATTGAAACATACAGTACAGGGACATGTGACCCAGGAGAACAATGCTATCAGTGAATAGTACGTGAATGAGCACAGTAGGTGACTGTAAATAAGATTTAGGAATGGAGTGACTAACATGGGTATGTGTAGTTGTGAAGTAAATACATATTTGTGCAGCTTTATTTGAGAAGAAAAGTTGCACATGAGTAGTTTCTCCATTACAGCTGCCACAACCATGCTGTGAGTTGCAGATTATATAATGTTACTCAAAACAGCCATGTGACTACAGCAGTTAAGTTGAATCTACACAGTATCAAGCTCATATCAATATATTGTTTTTACACTTATTAATATAATATTTAATTTCAAATGCACTGTATTAAAAGGCTCTGTTGATAAAGCACATTCATTTCAGTTTATTTTACATCATGAAGAATAAGTGAACACAGCTGATGATATCATCGTGTTGATTAAAACAGAAATCCTGCATTACAAACTGTAGGCCTACATCCTGGGAAGTGTAAGATCCAGTTTTTTTTGGAGCTGTAGTAACTTTAATTCCAGATGTTGTTGGAAAGTAATATGGTGTTCTGTACTTGGAAGGTATTATAAAAATGTAGGATTAAAGTTAAAATAATACATGTACTATAACATGCAAGTTTCATAATTAGATATGGCCAATTAGCTATTTTGACACAATATAAAGTGCATCAGTACAACAAATAAACAAGAACGTGATTGCATAAATAGTGCTTGTGATCCTTAATCAAACCTTACACTACATGACAATGCGTGTGGATTTATAACTGAGAGTTAGATACATAATAGCATATTGTTAATGTTGCCATAATACCTGATATGAAATAAATGTAACTCCCAAGTATCAAGTGTTAGGTGAAGCCGGAACTACACCTACACTACACAGGATCTGTAGTATTTTTAACACTGATTTATGCATTGAGGAGTTCAAGTGAATGTCTTCAGTAATGTTTGCAAATCTGCATGTGTAAACACCTGCCTCGAAAAGTCTGACTCCAGGCTCAGTAACGAAATTGTCAAATATACTCAAGAGCTGTTCACCTAGCAAGCCAGGACCCTGAGGAAAGTTTCCATATTTAAATGTGTAATTCATCCTCATTTATAAAAGAGCTATTAGACCATTTTAATGTTCTAAGCTCCCTCAGCTGCACAGTGTAACTAAAACCCAGATGCCTCAAATAACTGCAGGTACAAATGGGTTTTTTTTTAGCATCTGAGAATCAGAGTTCATAGCTTTTGGTTGAATAATAATCCTCAGCAATAGCAAATGAGACATCAAGTTGGCAAAAACAACCCAGACTGACATATCGGGTTTTTATAGCTATTAAAAGAAAAACAAGTAAAAGAAACTGGTTCCACTTTTGGTTTTATAAAAAAAACAAAAAAAACATAATGAGCAGACAGATGAAGAGGCTGCTTCACCACCATGTGCCAGATTTTCAAAACTAATGCTTCCACTTCCTCACTTCCTGGATAATTGTGTGATCAGTAAATGCTCTGTTGACAACTTAGTGAACCATTCTCAAGTGTATCTTCTTAATTTAGATATTAACCCAGGAGTTTTTGGAAAGCGAACATTTTTACGAATTTATAATCTTTGTAATCTTTTGTTTCAGGAAAGCCAGGAACTAATGCTTTTATTCTGACATCTCAGCTTTTAATAGATTGGATAAAAATAGCATCTCAGTTATTTGAATCAAATATAATATACAGCACAAAAATGCATAATTGAGTTAAAAAAACAGTGTGGGAAGAGTTAGGCTTTGGGACCTTTTTGGGGAAATGGGCACAGCAAAGGCCACAGTGTTACAATCTCAGACTTTTGATGGCCAAAGTAGATTATTATTCACTTTGGAGTTGAATGGGCATAAAGTACACTTCTGTGGCTGGACCAGAATCTGATGGACTCCCCTGAGAATCTGTCTGTTGATTGAGTCAGACCTGTCCACGCTTGCATTTAGGTTGCAATTTGTCATCAGATCGTCCACGCTTTCTCACCAGTTGAATGCAGCCTTATCTTTTTGAATGATTCTCTTGGAAAAGTGCAGCCATGACAGTTGCAGTTTGATGCACGACAACGTAGAGGTTGAAATTTCTGTAGCTATCTCCCCAACGCCGCAGGACTATTAACCACCAAGTGCCCCTAATAACACGGACTCTAATTTGTCCTCTTATATTAATACTTATAACTAAAAAAACTAAAAACACTAACGTTTGGTAGAAGAGGCGTTACATCAGTCTTCGATTTAGTTTAGCTAACTTGCTATATCAATGGTGAAGTAATTGCAAATGTTTAATCTGGTGAAACTGTTATTGTAGTGGAAATGTTAGTTGAAGTACATGGAACTAAATGGAGTCTCACATCCAGCATTTCTCAAGGACAGTAATGTTACGAACACATACTAATTGCCACTCGAAAGAGTTCTCTTGATGGCATTCTTCCATTTGTTGTCTTGATAATATCAAATGAAAGGCTCAATAGGGATTTTTCTGAGGGGAAAAGTTCAAGTCCATGTTTACAATGAATATGTATAATGCTGTAGGATAAAAGGTGATTGCGTTGACTTTAGGCTCCCTTGCCAAGCATTTCTGTTGAGTATTGACCTCATATTCACCTGTAGCAGCAGTAAATAATAAATCTAGGCTTATATCTACTCATCCTAAACATGTGTATTCACGTCAGCATGAAATGCTCTGAATAATGCAGAGTAGCTACTGGCTAGTGAACTAAAGGGGCCTGAACAGACTGCTATCTTTGTGAGTAGCACTGTTGCCATGGATAATGTAGTGATGTTATCTACAGGTGCATTCGCTATTTTATAACTAATCATCAAAGAGTGTAAAAGTTGTTCAGTAATGTACAGGGCTTTTATTTACCTCAACAAAAGAGAGCAACAGGCCTTATGGAGACAGGCTATTATCAAAGGCAGGCCATTATCTTTTTAGAAAGATACAGTTTATCTAAAATACAATGTCATTTATCCTATTTAGCACCAAAAAATATTACTCATAGCCTACAACATAGGTACATTGTGTCAATCAGATAATATATTTTATGTTGATGGGAGCATAAACAGCATCTCATCCACTACTTTGAGACACAGAGCCATTTATACCTGAAAGAGAGACACAAACTGCCGTTAGCAGCTACCCACAATGAGAAAGATAAAGACATATTTTGCTTACATTTTTTTGATTTTTCACTTAAGTCAATTCACTCAAGAAGCTACATTGTGGGCAGCCTTAGGTGCAGTCCTCCCACTGTGGGCCGCGGTCAAGATCCAGGCTTCATTTATTTTTCTATAGTCAGAACTAAAGAGAAGTTCAGCATACCCACTGAAATAAACACTTATACCGTAGATGAGACTGGAACAGAGGTCAACGAAAGGAAACGAAATCTTATGGGCCATTGTTGTTGACAATCTTTCAGTTCATTCTTTCATTATTAACAATTTTTCAGTACAGAGAGCACATAAGAGCATATCAACTACCAAAACTCATATGTTGTCTGTAACTGGCCATGAAAAACCCAGTTTCCTGGGAGCCATCTCCTCATGTTCTCTCACCTCTTCTCACTTGAGTCTGTGGATCGTTGAATGAAATTTCAGGTGAAAAATGATGTTTTATTCTCTCTTCTCAGACTCTCCTGTCCCATCCTTGTGCACAAACACCTTGTCACTATCATCACGCTCATTTGAGAGTGATGCTTCTCTGATGACAGCACATCGATGATGTCTACAAAAAGTCAGAATACTGATGACAGTTCTTTACAGGCCAAAGAGGTGATGTTTTTTGTACAACATTACTCCTTATTTTGTTGTAATATTTTTTGAAATTTTTTTTTTGGTGGCCTTACTTTTTTTTGTCAAGAGCGCTCTGGAATAGAAGGCTGGATGGGACAAGTACAACCTTAAAGAATGTGTAATAAGAGGAGAGATGAAGGGCAGATCACACTGTGATCTCGAGCATTGTTGTTGCTGATATGGTGGAAACTATGGTCAAGTAAAATGCTTTATGAAGCATGATTTACTGAAGATTCATAGAATTTGATCGCAGACATCATGCAAAAAACAGGTGAGACCAGGGAGACCTGTTGTGACCTGTGTCTTGAGGATATTATTTCTACAAAACCCATTTCTACTCAAATCCAGCATACACAACAAACAGATCTTCATTAAAGTGAGAATGACCCTCCAGTACAGACAAAAGTTGATCCTTGATCCTGAGCAATACAGCACCATTTTTACAGTGTTCCTGAGGTTCCTTGACACAAAAGACCTGAAAACTTCACATTAATTGTTTACAATGTATTCTATGCCAAGAACAGATGTCCCACAAATACCAGAATGAAGAGTCTGGACCACCGGAATGCTGCAAAGAATTTTGTACGATTTCCGTTGCTTCTTATTGAATTATCAGCTTTTAAATGTATCCAACCTGACATTGCAGCAGACATACTTACCAGCATCCACAGTATTGACCCTGGATTAATATGCTGTCTGGTTGACTTTTTTACTGATAGGTCTCAAAATTGTAAAACATTTTATCTAATGCCTGTTTATCTTGCACCAGTAACCCCCATGGCACTCATTTGTACACCACTTTGTTCTGTGTACAAATGAGTGCCAGTGTCATCATGAGGGCAGATATATCATAAAGTTTGTGGGTGATGCCGTCATTGTGTCCCTGCTCAGTAATGATGAAACTAATCATGGTCCAGTGGTGGAGGAATTAAGTGACTGATGTGAAACACTCCTTCTTGGACATAAATATGTCTAAAACAAAGAAAGGAATAATCGACTAGGAAGAAGCCTTTCCCCATTCTTCCTGCTGTTATTTATGGCAAGGCTGCTGAAGCTGTTCAGCAGTGGACACAAATTGATGTTAAGTTGACCTTTGAACCAAATACTGATGTTGTTTGTGCAAAGGCATGTAATCTTATCGGAAGCTCAGAAGTTTTAATGTAGACATCACCTTCATGAGAATGTTTTATTCTTGTTTTATTGAATTTGTTCTTACCTTTTCTTATATTTGCTGGTTTGGGGTCACATGAAAAACAGGAATAGGTCAGGTAGAATTGTTAGAATGTGAAGTAAAATTGCAAGCACAAATCTAAATGACCTCTGCCAAGCGTACAAAGTCAGAGCCACAGAGAGATGGCCCAGTCAATCCTTGCTGACCCTAGTCACCCCTTGTTCAGAGAGTTCAGGTTGCTTCCATCTGGTTGCAGGTATAATCTGCCAAGATGCAAGACCAACAGATTTAAGAACTCATTTGTCCCTGCTGCTGTTGGCCTTTTGAATAATATTATATAATCGTATGTTTTTTTGTGTGAATTGTTTAGGTGTTGATTGCAGTGTGTTGATTGTTGATTGCATTTACTGCTGGCTGTGAAACAAATTGCGCTTTGGGAATAATAAAGATTACGTTGACCTTGCCCTTGAATGGTATGGAGGTAATAAATACATCTTGATTTGCATTGTAGCACTTTCTTTTCAAAGTCACCTCCACATCAAGGCCTTGTGGTACCACAGAACTTTAAGTCTGATACTTTATGACATGGGTCCTTGAAATGCCTAGTCACTGAAGAGTGGGACTTCTTATGACAGCATTGTTGTATTTGTTCATTCTTATTTCCCGTGGTCTGTTTGTCTCACCAATGTATAGGCAACATTGATGAATTGATGTTTTATTCTCTTTCTGTGACTGTGCACAAAAAACACTGATTGCATTATCACACACTGAACAGATCCTGCATGGAAAAAAATCTGACTATGCCATCAAAGGTTTCTGTCAGAGTTTGACTGACTTATCCATCAAAATGTGATGGACTGTGTAGTTGGTTTGTGTATTTTTATCTTGCAGTTATGTCGCAGCCTTCAGTAGCATTGTTGCACAGACCAGAGGAGGCAACCCTACATCCTGGCAGTTAGAACAGCAAGAAATAGGATCCATAGTGTTGGATGATGAGTTCCTTCCCTGCAAGGCCGAGCCTTCCCTGTCAGCCTTTGATGAACTTTTCAAAGCACATTATGTGTTTGGCATCTCCTGTGAACAGGCCTTAAAGAGCATGTACACATTTGTGCAGAACACCATCTATTACATCAATGTAGGTCCGTTTCACAAAACTCCCAGAGTCAAGGACCTTAGGGCTAAGATCTTCAACAGAAGAGATATGATGTTTAGATGGTTTGTTTGCAAGCCCACTTTTGTCACCATTCAACAGCTAGTCTGTCATCTCGAGCTTTAACCTGCCTTTTATCCTGGTTTCAATTGATGTGTGACCAGAATGGATGGCGCCAGAGATTTTGCACTTTCAGGAAGCATCTCCAAAGCAAACAGCAAACATAGCGCTGAAAGTCTAGATGAAATTGATCATGAACCTGTCACTACTTCTTTTGATGTATCTGATCAGCAACATATTATTTCCAGAGCAACCAGAAAGCTCTCAAAGCTGTAATGAGACCAGGCAACATACCCAAGAAATATGTGCATCACTTATTGCAAAACTCCACAGCTGTGGTGTGGTTAATAATGTCATAGAAACGGTTGTTGAGGAAATGCATTCAAATGTCAAAGAATATGTTGAAATTACTTCCTAATGATGAGGACATGAGAACAAAATTTCACTTTTATTTTTGACGGCCTTGACAATCCATTCATCAAACTGAACACTGGAGAAAATGGGGAAAAAAACCTTTTCAGCGAGAAATGGGGCTTTGTAGAACCTGTTGAGGTCGCTGTAGAAGTGAGATATGACACCAGAAGGAGTCAAACCACTGGCACATACCACCAAGTTCCCACAATAGACAAATTAGTGTACATTCCTCTATTGGAAACTTTGAAGTCCATTTTCACCAACCCACATATTTTATAATTGTTCTTATGTTGTGACAGGATTTTGGAGAAGAAAAATTGAAAAGACTGGAGTACTTGATTGCTGTGCGTGACATTGCAGGTGTTTGAAAGCAATGAAACAGCGTCAAAAATTACCAGTTGGAGAATGCAAATGTACTCTCCAACTCCAACAATTCTTAAATAATTAACTCTGTGAAGTGGTGGTAAAACACTGACTTGGAGTACATTTTTACTCACTGAGCGTTCTAGATTTACACTGCAGGTGTTGGAAAGAACTGAAATAGTGCCAAATAGCACCAGTTGTAAAGTACATTTGCACCGTCTAACTACTCAAATGTAACTCTGTATTTTGAATATATATTTTACACTTCTGACAATAAACAATGTGCAATATACCAATCTCTTGTGAAATACAAGCTAGCAGTCAACTGTAGTCTTGTTCGTTCACAGTAATTATTTCAATGTATAACAGGCAGCCTAATTTGTTAATCATACATTGATGTTTAGAAATAAAGCTAATAGAAGATTTACTCATGAGAATGATTGTAAAACAAGATATCAAACACTGAAAACTGAAGATAAAGTTACCCCAGAATTCGTCTTGTACTGTACATCTTTAAAGCCAAATGCGCACTTATAGTGTAAATAGCTGTGACATTACATTACATTCTATTATTAACTCACATAACTGGACTGTAGCTTGTACAACATGTAAAATTAAAAGGCTGTGAAAGTAAATTACAGAAAACAACTTTTAAACAATCAGCTATAATTAAGTGACAATTTGCTCTGTTCATCCATCTGTGCCTTTATGGCTCATTATGTGTGTATCAGGAAAGGTTTGCCAATGCTGGTCTTTAAACAAACACTTAATAGTGTAACTATAATATGAACATTTGTAAAATTAGCCTCAGAGATCTGAGCTGGGACAGAGCAAATAGGCTTAGTTGTACATGCTTCTGTATGCTTCTGTGTACAGGGAGTAAAAAGCTTTTCTACAGATAAACTAGGGCCAAGACCCATATTGATTTAAAAGGAGACATGAAATTCCATTCAAAATTCAGTGGAAACATAACCAACAAACCAGAAGTCGATGCCTGGAAGTTATTCAGATACATGTCGTTGCTAATCACAGTGATTTTACCATCAAACCCGCTTTAACTAGACAGTAAAATGTGGTTACAATGTAAATCATGTGAATCAAGGTTCAACATTTAACATATTTCTATATGCTTTCAGCCCTTTCAACAGCTCGCTTTCAGATCGTGTTTCCCAGCAACTACTTTACATGTATTGATCGGAGCTTTCACAGGTAGAAAACAAAACATAATGCAGGAGTTTTAAAGTGCAGGAGCTGGATTGCATAGTCACAACTGGATTGTAGCCATAATGATTTTGTAGCCACAGATCCCAGTTGAGCTGAAGTCTATTCTATCTCCAGGTTGTTCCATAAGAGGCCTTTAGCAGGAAAGCCATTGCAGCTTCTCCAAAAAGCCCATCTACTGCTCTGCAGGTGCATGAGTATAAAATGGATCATAGTTTCAGGTCAAAATGAATCAGATAATTCTTCCCTCTAACATGTATCTTCACAATTTTCTCTGCAATTGGCACTACAGCCTTGGTTTTTTCTGAAAAAAACATTTATGAAACTTAATTATGAATTGCCACTCTGAAATGTTTTGATTCTAACAGACAGGGTATTACTGGGCATGTGTTTTTGTGAGTACTTCTGACTGTAAATGCTGCTATTGGCAAGAAAGCTAGTGTGATGATGCTCTGCTGTGCTATTATAACAACATAAAATGAGACTACAGCAGCCACAGCTGTATTGGTTAATGGAGGAAAAAAAGGCATGAAAGCCAGAGCTACAGTGTTTTTACCCCTGATGTTCTTGTTGGATAAATATCATATCAGAATTTTAAAGAGGAACGATATATTTTCAACATTTACACAAAAAAGTCATGCAGTATTTAAATGGAAGGAATTCTTAGGAATTCATCATAAATTGATATGAATCAAGTTTGGTTCATGTACAAGAAGCTCAGACAATATTTTAACCCAGTAAATCTATAGAATGTATAATAGCCTTCCAAAAGTTAATTTAAAGCTCCCTGTAAGGGCATAGGAAACATGATATTTTACCTTCTGAGTTCTGTTGCCTAAGGGGGCAAAAGGTATGTTCACATAAATGAAAGAAGTAGCAGCTACTGGCTGCTTTTTATTGAATGGAGTGTATGGGGATGCACTCACTCAGGTCTTGCAGATAAATAAATGTTAGCTGTTGATTGCTTCGGGTTAGTAACTTCACTATATGTTTTTCTAAAGTTAAGGTATTGACTGGTGTATTTATGAATATAAAATTGATGGTCAAAGGAGTGAAATATATTACGAACACAGGAGGAACCCAAACACAGGACAGGGACAGGTCGGTGCGGTGAATAAAGAGTTTTTATTGTGGAGGAGGAACTGAATGAGAGGCTGATGGCAGGGAATGGGGATCCAGCGACAGCAGGGGTGAATGATGGTAATGGAGGAGTGTGGCTGGTGTGAGCAGGAGAAAGTGAGGGGCAGGGTGGCATGTAGGTGTTGCTGGCAGGCAGACAGACAAGCAGTAAGGGTGATAATCCTGAGACAGAGAAAGGAAGGTTAGTACACAAAACACAAAAACACTGGATCACTAAGAATACAAGTTTAGTTGGCCTTGAAGTGTCGCTGCCACTGTGGTTGTGACAACAATCTGTCGAGGTCTTGTTGAAAGCTGCGGCAGAGATACTGCAAGCTGATGAGAAGACTGCGAGGTGATGTGCCCATTGCAGACAGGTGTGCTGGATGAGCCAGGGGGACAAAAAAAGGAGTCCACGCCCATGCCAATACAAACAAAATCGCCCTGAACTACGCTTTTATTCCATCATGTGATATTTGTGGCCACTCATGGTATTGCAGCAAAAAATTCACCTGCGACCTAAAACCCATTTTCTCAATAGACTACCTGAAAATGACCGGGCACCGTCATGATGATGGCTACCTAACAAAAACATGAGTCAATTATCATTAAAGCACTACCTGACCAGGGGTTAAACAAGATATTTACTTAACAATGACCTAATTATTCATATCATTTACTTAATAGAAAACTAAAGTTGGTCTGCATTGTGGTGAGGGAACAGTAACATCAGCTGCAATGTGTTTGTCCTCATGTAATAATACACCAGCCATGTTGGTGCTCCTAGACTAATGCACTGGCTGCACCATTCAGCTACATGCCAGGAGTGATTTTCTCAGATGGCCTTGTTTTTGTCAAAGGTTCCCCAAAGATCCTGGACCAAGGAAAGCTTGGGCCACAGCTGTCAGAGGGAAGGATTTTGAGACTCATGATACTACACTTCTTTTAAGCTGTCGTTTCAAGGGCAGATGATTTTGACAGAACTGGGCAAACTGTGCATGTGAATGAATGGGTGATTCAGTGATCTTTTAAAAACTGATGAGAGACTCATATTTTATATCAAATTTCAAACAACTATTCATAACTGCATTGATTAGCTAATGAGTCAATTGAAAAATGCACAATATACTGTATATGCTTAATAAAAGTGTTTACACCTTGAGTTGACTAAGCATTAGGTATATGCTGCTGAATTATCATTTGTAATATCAGCAAAAAAGTCTATTTACTGTATATAACTGTACATACATATTGGCTCTTGTCTCTCATTAGCAAAACGTAGTCTGTTTACATGATAACCTGATAGTGAAATGGGCTGAGACAATTGTGATACAATTTACTAGAAAATTATAGATTTACTATTTTAATTTGATTTATTTTCAATTTTTAAATATACTTGCCTATGATTGGCTTCATCATTAACAAAGGCACCCTTATCTTGATGATTCCCTTATGTCTGCATATACTGCTTCAGCCTCCTGTTCAATTCCATCAGGGAATCAGGTAGAAATTACATTTTGAATACACAATGCTATAACTGAGAGAGATAAAGGATTTTTTAATTAGATGGTACAATACAGAAATGCAATACAGTGTCATTTCATGTAGAAACTATAGGTTGGTAGAACAACAACCTGAGTTTCAAAGCATTTTCTGCTGTCTAATGGTTCACTGTTCACTTCTCTGGGGAACACTGGTGATGTGACGGCCCAGGATGAAATGTCTGCTTGTCTGCTGTGGACATGTCATCTGTAGTGCCGGCTGACAACTCTGACATTGCCTCCTGTCCATATTTGTGATACTGGACCACAGATATCTGCCAACTCACCTCGGGGATCTGACAGAATATGCACTGGTGTATATTGGAGGGTTTATTGTTCAGCAGGTGATGAAGCTGCTTTCATTTTCTGAAAGTTACCACCTGTTGACCTTGAAGAACAATGGAGGCCTGATGATTCCATTTATAGGTACTGTCAGAGCAATCTGCTAAGCACAACGCTGCATTCAACAGACCACAAGATTTTATCAGCAGCTTATCAATGAAGCATTTCCATTGTCTTGGTGATCATATTTTTTGAACTCACAACAACATTGACAATCATCACTTTTGCATACTGTCAATGCTGTCAATAGTTTTCAGCAACTACTACAAGTTGAGGCAGTACCACATTGCCAGGCTTCACACACTGTAATTGCAAAGTGGTAGCTTGAAAAAGAAGCTCTGTAAAAATATTCTATTTCAAGGATATTCATTCTTAGAACAGAGGATGTTCACATGTTGCTCAAAAGTGTGAGATGAAGAGGAATTGGATTTGTTTGAAAGGGAAAAACTAGTTGCTCTAGAGCCCAATTCCATGTTTACATGTGACTGCACTGTATATCTGAACACTTGACACACTACTAAATTAGTATTGTATGAATATGTTATAGCAGTGTATTGTATTATTATATTATAGTATTGTATGTGTTAGTGTATAAAGTGAATTAATAAAGATGAAAGTAAAATATTTGAGATTAACAATATTTGTGACATTGTGAAATGATATGGCCTTCTCTTAACTGGAGTGTGGGGGAAATAAAAATATATTTATGTATGTACGTCTTATTTATGTTATTAATTAATTGATTTAATCCCAAAGACAATAAGAAGAAACAAGGCAGCTTTATAACAATATAATAGAGAAATCTACATATTTGGAGAAACTAATAAAAGTAATTTACACTTGATGTTACCTATTCATAGATCTGAGCCTGTATGTCCCAGTGGAAGCTGTGGCTATTCAGAAGGTTAATGATTTGGCATAAAGCTGATTAAATCTGCCCCACGTAACCACATTTAATTCCCAGAAGTAACCAGCATTATGTTCAATGATTCATATTCATAAAACAGCACATTGTATGGAAATTGGTTCAGAATTGAGCAAACTCTAACTGTAAACATAGTCAATTATGAGTTTTTCAAGTGAATGGGCACCACATTTGAGTCCTTTAATTACCTACATCATAGTTTTTCTCAAAAGAACATCTTTGAAATCAGAATCCTGCCAAAATAACTCTGAATTAACCAGCTAGCTTGCTCTTCACTTTGATGCTGAGTAATGATCCAAGTTTTCAAGAACCTGCTTTTTCAGCCATGTAGCTAAGAAACATCTGTAGCTTTGTTGAGCTAAATGAAAGTAGACATTAGTTACTGCGTCTGCATGTGTTTGTTTGCAGCAGCAGCTGGTTGTTTGATTCAGATTTACTTTGTCATCGTCAACGCTCTCGCTAACTGGAGCTAGCTACATTGGGTGGCTGTTGTAAAGCCTGTAGGGAAGGTCGTGGCATGTGATTGTCCAGGGGGGTGAAGGGGTAACGAGAACACTGTCATGAAAAGTGAGGCTGACAAATAAAGGACTCACTCTGAAAATGCCTATATAACACAAAACCAGATAATAAAATGAGCTGTAATAAAATAAAAAGTCGAAGAAGCAACATTCCATGATAATGATTTGAGTTGTACTAATTTATTTATTTAACAAACTATTAGTGCACTTATATATTTTAATTTATTTGTACAGTTATATGCTTCTTTTTTACGTATTCACTTAATATGGAACATGCAAAGGCTTCTTGGCTAAAAGAGGCTTTTCAGTACAGTAGGATTTTTTTGGGATTTGTACCTTTGTGAACGATTACCAAAATACTCCTCTGACATGACAACAGTATAACAAGCATTTGGATTTCTGCCTTTAAATAATTTTGGTTCTCTGTTAAGGTGTTTTTTTTTGTGTGTGTTTGTGTTTTTACGGCTTTTCGCGGCTTTATCTGCTCACTGCGGGCACTGTGAAATCTGACGCTTCGGGCTATATGGACAAACATCAGACTCCTAAGTGGTGCAACTGCAAACAGATTTGGAGGACAGAGAAAGAAACACGCTGTTGGTTCACCAGACTCTTTCCTGCAGGAAACAAGATCTTGGACCAGCAGGAGTTCTCAGCTATGTGGGTCAATCAGCTTAAAGAACAGCGGGAGCATAGAATCTGTAAATCTAGCTTCCACATTTCCAATGGCGTGATCCCCTTTCCACAAATATGATGTCGATTTAGGCACTTTTGTTTATGTTACTGAGCCCTCATCACAATGCAGCCCAACTTCAATTATGGATTAGATCCTCAACTCACAGTGAGGGAGAGTGAGTCCAGAAGCATAAACCTTGAACTGGAAGATGCAGCCATCTGAGACATATGGTAAGTATGCATATATTTCAGAATGCACCTTGGCTCTCCACCTACAAAAACTATTGTTTCTCCTGCTCTATTCTGAGAGAAGATCACCTTGAGCTGTTCATCTGTTTCTATGGTGATTCTGCTTTTGAGCTTTCTTACTTTTTTATTGCTGGCAGGCTTGAAATACTTTGGGCAGTTTTTGATCAATGCTGTGCAGATGTTGATATTTTGGATGACGTATTATTCTGATTGAAATAGGAGTCTAACCAATCACTGCATATGAAATTTGTCTGATGTGTCTTTCCAAACATCACAATTTATAGACCAATACAGATACATAGTGTGTGTATCATGGCCATAACACTGACCACTGCAATCAGACCAACACATACTTTGTAGTTACACAATTTAGAACCCATAATAGTACTTTTGACTTTTTAAAACTTTATTTCCATGTGGGTTGCATTTATTTAGATTTCGTTCTGCCTTAGGCAGCCTACAAGCAATGTTCCAGAGATGAAGACATGTTAATCAGATGGAAATCCCTGAAACACCTTCTATTTGGCTGGTACTTAGTGTCGTCATCGTTATTCTCTGGATGTAAGGTTAGGCTTGCCGGGAGGTCACTTTAGGTTATTGAGAAGTAATGAAGGCAGTAACTCCAAAGAGTGAGGCTTACAGCTGTGGAGGTAATGAAAACCGAGACACTGAAAACTAATTCAAGCTTCAGTAATCACATTTCATTATTTCCTAAGATTAAAAAATAGAAAAGGTGTTTATCATATTGTATATTACCATTGAAATTCCAAACCTTTATTTGTGCATCAGCATGTCGCTCATTGTCAGTCAAAAACCCTGCAGTATTGTACACTCTGCTTTAAACCCATGCCCCAGAGCAATTTAACAAGGTATAATTTGCAGAGAAGTGAGTCCTATCGTTTTTGAAATGTTGTGTAGTTGCATCCTTTTAGAGAGCCATATTGAATACAAAGCTGAAAACCTGAGCCTGGTTCATACCCATATACTTTAGACCCTTCAGATCCCGATGTTAAATTTGAGACCCAAGGGTATAATTTAGCTTTTCTTTATCCATTACGTAAAGATACTCCATGGAGGTTTCGACCATATGTACATATTAAGATCACACAATCTGTAGTTTCTGAGAAAGGGTGAGGGTAAGCCCAGTCCTCATGGGCATTGTGTATATGTGGTACTTGCTGCACATGACTCACAGAGACTCTCAAATTGCATTTGAAAATAGCCAATCATGAACGTGGCCCTAGCCATAAGCTTTCTGTAACAATATGGGTCAAGTAGGAGAACTAGGAGGCAAGTTTCCTGATCCAAGCCACACATTTAAAATGAGTGGGGCTCTGGAAGACGTGAAATAACATGTCAAGTTGTGCTGCTTTAAAAAAAGTACAAATTGGAAGAAGTTTGTGCGTTAAGAAGTGCCCTTGTCCTCTAAAGTTTATCGCCTGCTTTCTTCTACGACCCACAGGCCCCTGCTGCTTATGAAAGTCATTCAGAACAATTTAGCTGCGTCGTCCCTCAGCTCTATTGTTCAGTACACTATGAATACACAGCCACCCAGGATAATGCTAGCGCAGCAAGCCAATCTCCACAGAGACACCTCAAGCGTGAATCAATACCCCTGACTTCTATGAGACAAAAGCTAAGACCTTGCCAAGCCAAGAGCCACTTTGCCAGGGACATGTACTCATGACTTTCCCATGTATGGCAAGAGTCCAGTGACACTGGATCAACTACTGCTAACAGTGACAAAGCCTGACTTAAATCAAATCCAGTTTCCTTTCAGTCCAGTAATATGCAGACACTCAGTACTTTTGGGTAGTTTTTTTGGGAACATTGCTCACTATTTTTAGCCCAAAATGCACAAATCTGAGTTTAAACGCTCCTTTGATTAATGCATTATGTTGCAGCGTGTCACTCTGCTACTTTCTGGTTTTCTATCTGAAATGGAAGTGGAGTACTGTACCATCTCTGTGGCTTAATACAACACAACACAGGATTCCAAACACTACACACAAATACACACCCACACAGGGCAGAGGAGGAAGTAGAAGGAGACAGAGTACAGAGGATCATTAGGAACCCAGACAAATGTGAGCTATGAGATGTTCTTCTACTTGAATCCCGAGGGATTTTTTTTGGGAAGCAAACCAAAACCACATGAAGATTATACAGATTGTTGATTTCATTGAAAATCAGCTAATGTAACAATGGATTGGATTGGATTTCCTTTTAAACACTGCTGTGGTGTACAAATAATGACAGTGGATTCAGTTTCTCGTGACTGCCTGTCACAAGTACGGAAAAAGTGTGCAGGAGGTAGGATTGTGTGGGTGGGTGCGTGGGTCGATGGGGGGGCCACAAATCTGGGGTGCTCTGATGAGTTTGTTTGGAGCCCAGCTGTGTGTTTGCCTGTGACGCCTAAAATCCATTAGAAATCTGCTGGGGGTCAGGGCTCCACTTCGACTGCGATGGCTCTGTGCCTTGGAGAGGCCCGAGTGGCCCACCTCAACCTCATTTTCTCCACAGAGCGGGGGCTGTGAGGCAATCAGGCTCCACAGGACAGACGCCTGGAGAGCCCTGAAGCATCAAAACATGCTGTCCAACTGTCCCCAGAGAGTCTAACACACTGTGGCCGGCTTGAAAAAGATCTTTAGATGAAGGCTGATTATGTAGTAGTGGGTCTGTGTGATGCATCAGTGGCTTTGTGGAATATTATGTTTGAAGTCTATTTTTTTTTCCAACAGTGTTTTGTTTTGAGGGTTTTGCTTTCATGTGGTGTTTTTAAGTTGACAACAATCCAACAGCAGGTTGCAATTTTAGCTATACAAACATGTCTGGAGGCAGAGCTACTATAGCATATCAAGCCTCTGAGTGTGTTCGTTACCTCACTGAAAAGGTTGGAGGGAAAATGAGCTCTACTTTGGGTGCTGCTACCAAACTATCTTATTATTATACTATACTATATAGGCTCCTATTATTTGCAGTAGTAGGAATAATGATAAGTAGTAGTAGTGGTAGTTGTAGCAATGTTAGTGTAAACTTAATGACTTTCTCTCCTTGTTGTGAGTCGCCAATGTTTCTCAGTGAATGAGCTTTCTGGACTGACTGTCAGCGAGACAGAGCAGCATCATCATCAATCAACCAATCATCAGCTAAGTAAATAAGCTGTACATGTGTGTACCTTACAACCAATCACCAATCCTGGTTGTTTGAACGGGAAACTTCTTTGTTTTTATTCTAAATTATTTATCTTCACTGTTAAAGTTCGATTTTGTTTTGTCAAAATATGCACAGTTAACAATAGTGTGTTTATTCCAGTGTCTGGACCTTCGGGTTAGAGTCTATGCAACATCCATTCATCCATCTGTTTTCTTATTTTCATAGTTCTGGAAATTATTCCAAATAGAAATAATATTGTAGTTGCAACCACTGTTGCTAAAAACTGCCTGACAGGTTAAGGATCATGAGCTCAGGTTAGACTTGAACTTGTTTTGAAGTGGAAATAAAGGTGAACTGTAAAATTAATTTTGGGTGAACTTGTCTTGGGTCTACCTTCAATTAAAGTACATAATCTGGCTAAATTGTTACAACTTGACTAATTGTATGAACACTTGTGTTTCTTGCTCTTTCGCACTTGTTGTGATGTTGCCTTTTTTCCATCAATTTAATTTGGTGAGCACACCCAGGAAGAACCCAGTTGTAATAAACCAGATTGATTCTTCAACCATAAAAATGTTTACTTTTTTGTTAGGCCCATTGAGGCTTAACTTCAAGCTGCTTTAATCAAATTTGCTATATTAATAATGGATCAAATGGCTGCATGTATACCGAGAATAATCACTGAACTCTGCAGGTGCTTCTACAAGGCTTTTAGGCAAGTTGTAGCTCATCGGTTTGGTTTTAAGGCCTGCGGCTGTATTCAGTGAAAAAGGTCTGATATACTCAACTCTACCTGATACCTGCTCTGCACCAAACAGCAGTCACACAAAGTTGGTGACTAGCTGGTGAACATAGTGGAACATTTAGCCGTTAAAAAGCCAGATGTTTCTCTCAAGATTTGGTGGAAAGCAAAACTGAATATTGTACTTAGATTCATAAGGTGGGTTCATACACAACTCTATGTAAATAATAATGTTAAATATTAATGTTTCACTGTGTCTGCCTGATACATAAAACACTGTTTGCTAACATATTTGCCCTATCAACTTGTTTATATGTCAGTGTTGCATTTACAACTTGTGTAAATCTACAGAAATCTAAAAACTGAATGCCATCGAGTGCTACCACATTACTTTTGGTCTGTTTCTACAAAATACAAAATAGAAAAAATACTCCAAACAGATAAGTGTTACTCAACCATCAGCAATCACAATCCCTCCGAAACAAACTGTCAGATCGATCAGATGTGTTGACATTGCATGCAGTCCGATTGATAGCATCTCCTTCCATCCCCGGGTTATTGGCAGGGTTGGTGGCTAATGCCAGGTTTCCTTGGGCAGTCCTTGAGCCATCACAGGGACAAGCTGACAAGTGAGGGATACTCATGTGCAGGAGCCAATCAGTGCCACCTGCTGTGCAGTAGAGGCAGAAAGCATTGTTAGGAGAGGCAGATTTACTGGGAGCCCTCTCGTCTGTGTTGAGAGCTGGTAAAATGACCAGGTCTTGACAAGACTTCAATTCACGGGTCACAAAACATGTCAGAGTAATGGCAGAAAGGTTGAGAAGCACACTTAGCTTGACAGGTTCCTTTTAATGCTAGCTGCCTCCGAGCTGTGATCCACGTGATACAGTGCACATACAGATTAACTTTCAGCGGACTTGTTTTGCATGTCAATTTCCTCCCTAATGTCAATCTGAGGCACTGGAGGGATCAGTGCTGTTTTCATCCTGGTAACAGTAAGCATATTTCCATGAATCTCCTTACACAATATAAATAGCTTTGAATTAAAAAGCCACCAACATCACTGTCTTACAGGAGGAGATTAAAAGACTTAAAAGATGAGTTTTATGTATTAAGGTTTCTCATTTCAGCACCACTAATCAATGGTTATCCAGCAAGGGGAGATAGCAAATGATTTCTCTCTCATTTGCGGCCCTTTCAGAGGTGACTTCATCATTGGTGCCTGAAAGACACGGTGCCCCTGAGTAACAAATGATTACCTCTGAATGAATCCCTAAAGTCTCGCTGCTAATGCAGAACAATAGGTAGTGAGAATAGGGAGGCTGCGCTTTGCTTCAAGATCTATTTTTTATACCCGGCATCATTTTTTGCTTCACTGATCTATCACTAAACAACAGCTGCTGAGCAGGAGCAAGAGAGACGCACTGCAGGGAGGATGAGGCAAAGTGGGAGAGGGAGAGACACGGAGAAAAGCAACAGAGAGGGAGAAGAGAAAAGGCATACAAAATTGGAGACAGTGGAGTTTTAAGAGGTGAGGTCACCGGTGATAGCCTGAAGCTCTTAGGTATGGTGGCCCACTGAGAAGGAGAGTGAGAAGAGGGATCCTGGCACGTCTGCCTCTCTCATGACGGATAACAAGTCACCTGAAATGGCTTCCTGGGTGGCAGCCATTAGACAGACAATTTGCAATCATCCCTGGCCCAATTTCTCTCACCTTCTCTCCCTCTCTTTTTTTTCTCTCTCTCACTTTTTCTCATATTACTCGGCTTCTCGCTCCAGTGCCCCATAGACCTTGGCAGCTTGAGTGACAGGGACTTAACTAGTCTAGTCACACAAATGTGAGAGGGGAAATGAGGAAAAGAGAGAGGGAGGGAGGTTGAAGGGAGGAAGGGAGGAGGGGTGGGATTTCATTCATCTCACAAATACCAAATAACCTCTGCTGCCTGGCTCATTTACATATTCTCTCCACATTATCTGTTGGCCAGGTGCGCCAACCTGTTTCCAAGTCATCTCATCTGGAACCCGCGAAGCTGTGTGACACCGCGGTGGCATAAAGCAGAGGTGTAACTACAGTAGCAGCTGCAAGTGCACAAAGGCCCGGACTCATGTCTCCGTCATCACAAGTACAAAATGTTTAAGCGGTGTCATACAACATGTAGAAAAGAGGGACTTGTGGCATCAGATCTCTGACACTATTTAATACACTGTATGGCCAAAAGTATGTGGACGCCTGAACAGTGCAGCCATATCATGTACATGCTTTTAGAACCTGGCTCCAGGGATTTACCACAGGAGCATTTGTAATGTCAGCCAATGACTTTGAGTGATAAAGTCTTGTTTGCTCTTGGAGTCCTAATTCATTCTTCAGGTGTTGGATGGGGTTGAGGTCAGGGCTCTGTATAGGCCAGTCAAGATCTAATACTCCAACTGGGGGAAACTATATCCACATTGACTGATGAGTATTTATAAGAAATCTCATTGTGATAGAAATTGTGAAAGCACCAATAGTCATCCCTTCAGTATTGTCACAATATCGATATTGAAATATTTGGTCAAAAATATCATGGTATGTGATTTTGTCCATATCACCCAGCCCTAGTTGCTATAGTTAATATATGTTTAAGGGGTTAAATAGATGTAGAATTTTACATTTCACAATATAACAGCATGGAAGTATAGCAGCTGTTTTATTTAGTGAACTGTAAGTGTTGCATTAACACTTGTTTCTTCCTTTGGGACGGTGCACATGTTAATTGCTATGTTTATATTCTGATTTTGCTCTATGTGCGACTTTAATTAGTTTTAAACAAGTATTAAAGTGAATGTATGAATAGGTTGTATTTAGTTCCATGTTAGAAGAGCGGTTTATCAAGGCAGGGCTGCTGTATAATTAGCATGCTAGAATGTACTGCTGTGACCACTGTTCATGGTATTACACAAGAACAAGCATCCATGTTAGAAAAACCCTGGGAGTGCATTGTTTCTCTATAATTGCACTTATGAAAGCTTATTTTTTTGTTGTAATTCTTTTCAGGAAATAATGTCTTGTCGCTCTGGACTTTTCCCAGGAGACCGTTTGAACCCCTCACTGTCTACAATTTGCTGAGAAGTTAGGCTGATATTGTTTCTGGCACCTGCAATATGTTGTTGAAAGACAGTCTTAGGTAGTGTGGTCCTTGTCCATTGACAACATGACACACCCACCACACAAGGGGCACTGACATGTTGAAATGGAAGAGGCTTTCCTCAAAGTTGGAAGCACACTGTTGTCTAAAACATGATTATAGGCTGTAGATTTAATATGTCCTGTAGCTGGAACTAAGGGGGCTCAGACAAAAAGTATAAAAAAAAGATGTGGACAGAGGTGTCTGATTACTTTTGGCCATGTAGTATACACCACATCACCATCATAGTGGTTTGCTTGGAACATTCTCACAGTTTTTCATTGTGCTGTAACATGAAATGTGATAGTTGAAATTGGTTGTCAAGAAGTATGAGCGTTCTATGTTATGAAGTGTCAGGGCGCGGGTGCAGTCGGAGTGATGAGGCACACAAAAGCCAATTGCCTTCTTTTAGCTTAGACTGTTTCTAGACAGCAAGTGAGAAATAAATTCCATCCATGACTATCTGCAGTCACCAGTTTGATTCCTTTCTTTGTTATAAAGTCCTCTCTTAACATTAACCAAGGACACACTAGGTGGACAATAAACTGAAATATGTTTTTATGTGCCAAATGCTGAAAATGGTTCCAAAAACTTTTTATAGCTAAAACAACATGAGGTGAGCCAAAGATCCTCTGACTCAACTGGTGAGCCAGATGTTGTGCTGTTATTCAGTATGTGGCAGCGCTCCGTGGCGCTGACACTTTTTCATCTTGTCGGAGCGAAGCAGTGTGTGTGGTGATTATGTTGGGTGGTCTTAGTGTTGTACTAGCACCATGCTACAATAACAACAGGCATGTTAGCAATGTGCACTGCGCTGATAAATCTCACTTAAAAAGAGGAAAATAAAGCTTTTACGGCAAGGCTCGCTGGCAGCTCTGCTGTGGTACCATCTGCAGTGATGAAGATGTTTTCTAAGATGACACAAGACGCATGATGGGAGCAAGTCAGACGGTCTAAAGTTAAGGCTGAGATTTGTTGCATTACATCACTCTCCCGAGAAACTGGGACATTTTATGTTTAATAAAGACAGACTGATTGCTCATATGCTGCACTCCAATGAAAAAAGAAAATTTCCAGCTGTTCATGGGCTTCTCTCATTTTGAAATGTCAGATTGCACTGAGACGAGCAGTGGAGGAGCAGCTATCAGGCCTGATGTAGTCTTACTCCAAAGGTTCAGCCGTCTGTTGCTGCCTGCTGTTGCACCCCCCCCCCCCCACACACACACACACATACACACACCACACACCTACATGTCCCAATACCCCTATCTTCATACAACAGACATGCACACATGCCTGCTCACACTGATGGTAATTTCTAGCGAACGGCGAGCAAATGTTGAGCAATGAATTAACACATGATTAACACCTGAACCACCACACAGACAGTTCATTTGAGGCCATAACTAGTGGGGGTTTTTTTCTCTCTCTCTCCACATTGTTTTCTATCTTTCCTCTGACTTTGAGGAGGTCTGCCACATCTACTCCTCCCCCGTGTTGTGTTTGTCAGTACAGAAATGCAGCGCACACCACACTGAGTCATACTCTTCTTCCACTTTCAAAACATTTCTGAGCGCTTTATAAAAGAACACAGCGTGCAGCGAGTGTTCATTTCCTTTAATAGCACTTGAGCTGTGCAAAACAGAGAGTATGAGGCACTGTATGGAAAACAACTAATAGAACAAAATGGCAGTTAACAACATTGTTGACAATAACACCCAAGAGAAAGAGAGAGAAAGAGGTAGACAGAGAGAGAGAGAGAGAGAGAGAGAGAGAGAGAGAGAGAGAGAGAGAGAGAGAGAGAGAGAGAGAGAGAGAGAGAGAGCGTGAGTACATGAGCAGTAACTGTCTTCTATTAAGAGTAATTTACCTGCTACTGTCAATTTTACTTCACACAGGTTTAAGTAAAATTAGTTTCTATAACAGTGGATTTAATACTGACTTGTGCAATACTATACGGATATATGGCTCAGGACAATTTACCATATTTATGTGTGGTAATATGCATCTTATCAGAACCATTTTATTTACGTAAGTGCAACGTTCACTGGTTCCAAAATATTGTCTTGACTCAATAATCCTTAATAATCAATTTAAAGACATTTCATACTCTAGCAGCTACTGAAAAGTAATAAGCTGAGCATCAATCTGTCTCTGCTCCAATTGGCAGTGAGAGCCAGACTCGCCTCTTTAAATATTTTGCATGTAAACTCAGAAATCCTGTTAATCCAGTTACAGTACATCTCAGCTAATTAAGATGGACGCTCCTCTCTATTGCAGCTAAAAATGATTTTTTTTTTTTCTCCACACAGTTAATTTGAGCAGTGGCACAAACTCATTTCTGTTAATTTTGCTTTGTTTTTCTGTCCGTCTTTTAACGCACAATATCTCTGATGCTGTTTGCTGCTTTGATCAAAGTTTTGGGAGGTGTGTGCCAGCACATATCACAGTCGTAAGTTAAAGGTTCCTTGTATGGTTTTTGTTGTAAATAATAACTGTTTACCACAGATTTTGACCAGTAGTAGCACTATGAATTGCAATGTGGGTTGTTTGTATCATGAGACACATCATTAGACACATGCTTCTACTGAGTAACACCTGCCAGGAAATGTAGCAATGTAAGCAAGCAAGAGTCAATGTGAAGAATGTACTGTAGGTTTCAAATTCTTACAAGATGCACTCATTAAGAAGTCAGATAATGTGTTTTTATGAGAAACTGGGAATTTAACAGGACTTTTTTTTTTTTTTTACAAGAAAACAATTCAACAGGGTACCTTTAACGCAGGGGTCACCAACACAGTGCCCGCGGGCACCAGGTCGCCCGCAAGGACCACACGAGTCGCCCGCAGGCCTGTTCTAAAAAACTCAATAGTGAGCTGCGTCTAAAATTTAATTTTGTTCCGTTGCTATTCTTTTTTAATCACACTTGCATTCATATAGATTTGATTTAAAATGACAATATCTTAAAAATATGTTCATTATATATTAAGTTTAAGTTTTTTTCTAGTTCAAAGGTCAGTATTGTGCACGTGACAAAACAAAACCAGTGTCCGTGGAGAGTAAGCTAGCAGGCGCAGCGGAGATGGGTGCTGAATGCAGTTTCTTACCCCAAAAACATGGCAGAAAAACGAAAGAAAACGTATCACTTTCACAACGAATGGGAGGAGGAGTTCTTTTTTACGACTTTAAAAGAAACCTGCGTGTGTCTGATTTGCGGGGCAACTGTAAAAAGCGGCACAATGTGGAGAGACACTTCACTTCGTGTCACAAAAGCTACCATGCTAACTCCCCTGCGGCTGTGGCTCAGGAGGTAGAGCAGTCGTCCTCCAATTAGAAGATTGGCAGTTCGATTCCCGGCTCCTCCAGTCTACATGCCGATGTGTCCTTGGGCAAGACACTTAACCCCTAATTGCTCCCGTTGCTGTGCCAACGGTGTATGAATGCGATTCATCCTCCTGATGTGCAGGTTGGCACCCTGCGTGGTAGCCCCTGCCATCAGTGTATGAATGTGTGTGAATGAGTTGTAGTGTAAAGCGCTTTGTGTGGTCGAAAAGACTAGAAAGGCGCTATATAAGTACAGTCCATTTACCATTTTACCCACCAGGAAGCGCACTACGGGCAGAAAAAGCCTGTGAGCTAAAGGCAGCTTTGGGTAAGCAACAGTCTTTTTTTCACAAGGCCGGCGAAAAAGTCAGAGAAAGCGACTGAAGCCTCGTTTAGAGCCACACATTTTTTGATCAAGAAGAAGAAGGCGTTTTCAGACGGAGAGGTCAGACGAATCGGTTTTGGGCACGTGATGACTCCCGTTGTGAAAATCATAAACAACATCCGCTCCAAAGCAAAACAGCACAGGATTTTCAAGGTGCTACTGGAAGAGATGTCATCTGAATATGGTGATCTGTTGCTGCACACAGAAATCAGATGGCTCAGCAGAGGACGAGTTTTACTTCGTTTTTTGTCACTTTTGGGTGAAATCAAAGAGTTCATGCAGACCAAAGGCGAAGACGTCTCACTGCTAGAGGACACAGAGTGGACACTTGACCTTGCATTTTTGACGGACATTACCAGGAAACTAAACCTACTGAACTGTGAGTTGCAAGGCAAAGGTAAGACTGTTGTGGATATGATAAGTGCTTTAAATGCATTTAAAGCCAAGATGAACATTTTCTCTGTGAATTTTCAGAGAAAAAATGTGGTGCACTTTCCCTCAGTGCAGTCAGTGCTGAAAGACAATGCTTCTGCATCTGAGACATTTGACAAAGTTGCAGGAAAGTACTGTGAAGCCATCAACAGAATTGGCCAAAAGTTTGAGAACAGCTTGAGCCATGTGTGTCATTCATTTCCAACCCCTTCATGAATGTGGACACAACAACCCTTGCTGAGCAACTAAGTGCAACGTTCACCTTGGATGCTGGACAGGTGGAGATTGACATCATAACATTGCACCAAACTTTTGGTGCCTTGTTGACACAGAGAAGTACAGTGGTGTATGCACATCAGCTATGAAGGTGGCCAGCCTGTTTGGTTCAACCTATCTCTGTGAATCAGCATTCTCTGATATGAACTTCATTAAGAACAAACACAGAACACGCCTCACTGATGCACATCTGAAATATGCACTCACAGTTGCAGTGTCAAGTTACACACCAGATTACAATGCACTGGTGAACAGCTTGCAATACCAATCTTCCCATTAACTACAAAGTTTAATTAAAATGGTGAAGAATTGTGTTAAATTTAAAACTGTGTTCATGACATGTAACAATAATTAGTTTGTTAAAAATGATTTGGTCATGAGTTCAAAATGTGACAAGATTTCTTTTAAATATGTGAGTTGATTTTTCTTTAACATTAGATAATTGATAACTTTTTGAAACATGGTGCAACATAGTTCATGATTTGTTAAAAGGTTTTGTCAGTGGCTAGTGAAAATGAGTGAAAGTGAAAATTCCTATGTAAATGTAGTGATGTACTGTAAGTGATCATCTGAAAATGTAACAGTTGCTGAGATAAATAGAGATAAAGTGGTGGATATTGATATGTTTCCCATTTTGTTGTCACAGATGAGTATCATTAATGATTATTAATAAAGTATAACTAAAAGCATATTGAGCAAATGTATTATTTCAGAAGAGTGTATCAAACTGGTAGCCCTTCGTGTGACTCAGTACCCATGAAGTAACTCTCCGTTTCAAAAAGGTTGGTGACCCCTTTTAAGTTTAACGTTAGCTCACCAGGCTAATGCGACGCATTGGCTACATTCTGTCTCTTTTCCTCTCCCCACTGGACAATGTGTAGCTATTGTTAGCTGTGTTAGCAGGTCTAGATAGATAGATAGATAGATAGATAGAACAACCATAAATACCAAATTATATACAATCATAACAATCCAAAATCCAAAAATGAAGGATGAAGAACAGAAAGAAGTCCAGTATATAAATATAAATGAAATAAATAAATTGCACAAATCCTATATCACACAAATAGAACACACTTACAAATTGTGTTTTATTTGTGACTAATTTGACTTTTTGCATCATTAGGCTCCCGTACAAAATTAGGCACGCTAGATTCTCCTGCTCCGTCTACCTCTGGCTTTCAGTGTGAGGACTGAGATCAATCTACCCCCCTGCTCCTCTCCTCATCTCCAACTTTGGACTGTGAGATCTTCATAGCAGGTAGAAGCTGCTAGTTCACAAGCTAGAACTAAAGCACCCACTGGAACAAAGTTAATTGACCCATACGGTGACGTTATAAAAAGAAGACATGACGTGCAATTGATAGAAAAACATCTTTCTTTTTTTTCCTTTTGGTGTGTGCGCCCGTGCCTCCCCTGGCAAGATGCCGCCCTGGGCAGCTGCCCATGTCGCACATATCAAAATCAGCCACTGCACGTACTACTGGCTGGGGTCTCTGGGAATCCCAAAAATACACGACTGTAAGAAAGAACAATCATAGTAAAATGTTTAAAAAATACTAAAAACACTATTAGTTATGTAATTAATGTCATCTGAAAAAAAAAGATTGTTATTATTGTTGGAAATTAGAGTTATTTTTTATGTTGTTTAAATGAAAACATGTGCTTTTCTTTAATACAAATTGCAGCTTTTATCACAAGTATAATCTTTCCATAAAGCCTTTTAAATGATTGACAGAGTGCCCCTAAGTCCCCCAGGATCACATTGTTTTGTTGTTGTTGTTGTTGTTGTTGTTGTTGTTTTACAGCACTAATTAATTAAAACAGGAACAGAAAAACAATGGTGTTAAGTCACAAGGACAAATTGATTGACAATGTCATGAAAAATTGGAATGATAGAATAAAGCACCTGTGATTTGACAGAAAGTATATCCCTGGGGTCCACGGGCCACTCAGCAGGATTAAAGGAGAAATACGTAACACTGACAACAAGCGTTTCAAAAGAGTACTGCCTTCCAAACTCAGAATATTGGAGAGGGTTGTCTCCCGTTGCACCCCCTCCTCCCCAGACTCAAAGCTCACGTGGGTTTTTTAGGTCGAGTTTGTTTGTTTGCTTGCTTCCACAGCTGCAGCACGCTGTGTTTGTGTGCCATTGTTTCATATTTGACAACCTCGATATGATGTCACAGAAATACTTGAAATGACCATGACCTCTTTAACACCATATTACATGGTGGTGTCACGTAATGTGTTAAATTTACGTGTCAGCACCACCATCAGGTAGAATGGGCGGTGGGTGGAATCACACAGGAGAACACAAAAATCTGATTGAGCACCAGAGTGGACATTTATAATAGTATTATAATTGGAGAGGCCTGTATTTCAATTTAGCATAAAAAATGTCCTTAATCTCTGATAACATATTGTATTTATATTGTCATTTTATATATTTTGACTAGTTAGTACAATAAACATACATATTACATATTGGACCTAAGGTTGATAAGGTTAATTGTGCCCATAAAAAAACAGGTGAGTGCTTGTGATAAGAGCGCAGTATCTGCAAATACAAAAAATATCATTATTTATGCTCCCCTTCGCTCTCTCAGGCAACTGCTTGTCTTCAACTGAGTCAGTGATCAAATCAAACAGCCAATCAAAGGTCATGGTCAGTATACAAAGTGACCAGTCAGTGGACAGGATTGTCACTTCCATTCCCTTCAAAGTCTCAAAAGTCAACTTGAGGAGCGAGTGAGTGTTGAACAAGTGGGAGCGCTTAGGGAGGCTCGACCTTGCGCTTGTCACAACCCCCATGTGTGCAGCTTTTGAAACAAATTAATCACCACATAATCGGCACAGTCAGACAGACACGGTGAGGAATTTCTTAATGAATTACATTTCAAAATAAGCAATCTGGCCCCAACCTTAGATTTTCAACAGCAAGTCTTCTTCCTCTACTCTTTTACTGGCACAGTTAGTTTTTATGATGCATCGTTTCCCCAAAACATCGTTACGCATTATCACACACTGCAGTCAATTGAAATATGTATCATACCAGCCCGTGCTTGTGTTCATGACCATCCTCATGCATATGTTTATTATGAACAGTAGGACATTGCACTCTTCAAAACATCACTCTGTTGTGCCACCAGTGTTAAAATACCCCCAAAAGTCTCCCTGCAACGTCTGCTTCAAAGGATGTTGTGTTTGTTAGCGATTGACCTAAAGTGGGACTCCCAACATTTGTGGGAGATGCTAATTATTGCCTGTTACTTCAAAATGTCATGTTGACAGCTCTAATGACATTTAAATTATAGTAAACACAATGTTTTGGCAACTTTATAACTTTGACTCAGACTTGAGGTCTTAGCTGCCAGGACAGAGTCATTGACATGCGTGAGCGTCATGACGGCTTGCAACGATCCACATACTGTGCTCACGAACCAGGCGTAGCCAAGAAAATGACACACTGCACAGATATTGCACTTGTCTCAGTTCAATTTGCATTCAGTGTCTTATTTGGAGACCACCCGCTGCAGCGCAGGCAGGGGGGCTGCTTCCCAGGAATGTTTAGTGAGCATCTGGCACTCCCTGATGTCACTGTACTATTTAGCTGTCTTTCAAGGACTGAAACTTACACCCATAATGCTTTAATACCACCTTAATTAAAGTCAACAGTGCACTCGGATGCTCTACTACACTGCGGTATCTAACGTTATTTCCCAGTGGTGTGATTTATTGTATTGTATGACACTGCCTATTCTTTAATGCCTGCTAAAATCCTCTTTTTCAATCTATTTATTTATCTATCTATCTATCTTTTCATTTTTGAGTCTTTACAAAAGCTCCTGATTGAAGAATTGTTTAATATGATAGTTCACCGACATCAGAGGTGCACTAGCAGCCATGTAAACACAAGTCCCTCACAAACACTTGACTGTGAACATACTGTATATGATGTTTAGAGTTGTTTAATATAGGACTGCCTCCCTGTAAATACAGTGATAAAAAAGAACAAAAATGTGATTTGTGGCTTAAAGATTTAGTTATACTTAATTGTATCCTGACAGTTGTTGCTAAGCACACTTTTGTTTCTATTTTAATCACTTTTTGCAGTGTATTTACACTATTTCCAGGATAAGTCCTGGGTGCAAGAAAAACAACAACAAAACAAGACGCTTCAGCAAATTCGAATGTTAAAGGTGCCTTGGGGTGTTCTGATGTAAACAAATACATTTATGTTTGCATACTCAACAAAATGCATGATGTTGAAGCATAATGAATGCATTTCCTCCCTCGTGAAACATTTGCAAAGCCGATTGGATTTTAAATCCTGCATTGTGCACATCCACGTTTACAAGCTTGCAAGCTTTTTCTTCACCTCCTTTGTTGGCACGTCGGTATGTTTCTCTCATTACCGCCACCAGCAGTCATGCTTCAGATCTGCAGGACATAAAGAGGAGAGAGGATGTGATTCGTGCCACCCATCATCAACAGGTTTACAGATGTCCAATGGTAGTTTGAGGCCTTTATACATAAAATCTATACTAAATATAAATGAACACTTTCGGAAACTCATATGGATGCTGGAATATTTGAATTGAACAAAGTCACTGATAATATCATTACAATAGAAGTCAAGTCAAGTCTGTTGTGAAAAAGGCCTATTGTCATTGTCTGATGATTAATTACAGTAGCAACATTACCTAACTTAATGTTAGCAAACATTGTTTTTCTTATTATACATTTCTTAACCTTATCTAACAAACCATAGCTACCTAAAGCCACTGGCTAAATGAACAACTGCTCACAATTAGCAAATGATATGGTCTCTTAATCATTAACTTACCTTTACATGACATTTCCTTTTGCAAAATGGAGCATACTATTTCCCAACTGGAACTTCATTATTTCTATATCCCTTTATGGGTAAATAAAACTCCCATTAGCTGGCAGCATCGCATCATTATTACCGTGAGTGGACAACAATTCTGTAGCTATTTTAATATTGTGTTGATTTTTCCAATATTGTTTGGTAATAATTGTAAACATACCACCAGAAGAGATCTAGACTTTCATAATAACTTAATCACTCTTAACATCTTCTCCAGATGGCTCAGCCCTACTAAGTCCTGTTATTTAAAACCAGAACTTCATTCAAATTGAAGCATCCCACAGTAAAAGTTCATCCACTCTTTTTAAGCATCTCTGTTGCAAAATGGCAGATATAAATGTATGTGAAAATGTGAATCTGTCGTTACCAGGTGATATGTGCTTATGATGAGCTGTTTGATGGCTTACAACCCCCCTCAGCACATTATTAATCATATCTAACGACTTCAGATACTCCACTAAACAGTTTGCCCTACAGGATTTCCCCACTGCTGCAGCCAGCGCTCAATATGCCGCCCAAGGCATGACTGTGTTGCACATGACGATATGTGTGTATGTATGTGTATGTGTGTGTGCGCTTTCATAGGAGAGAGAAAAAGAGAGAGAGATGGTGAGGAAGAGAAAGGGAGAAAAGAGGAGAGAGAGGGAGCTGCCTGATCTCAAGCGGCAAATTAGGGCCTCTCTGAAATCGATAACAGGGGAGCCATGCACAGATTTCATTAGTTGGCAAACGTGTGCGGCTAAAGGGATGCAAACGGATATTGATGTTTGAGATTGATTGATCTCTTCTTTTCTCAAAATTGTACACACTGAGTTGCAATGCAGAGTTTGTTTTGGGTTTGTTGGCTTTCTGAGTGCACATTAAATCCTAAATACCAGTTTGTCCGTGACCTTTTTTTCCCCAAGAAAAACAAACTCACCTTTTATTTAGTTATCTGTTGAAAGTTGATATCACAGATATCTAAAATGGACTTGTTAGGTCAAATGACAGTCATACCCGGCCTGCCCCGCCCTGATTTTATTCTCCACTACCGGCTGCAAAATATTTCTTCCACCAGATTTAAAAATCAATAAACAAAAGTGACATTCAGGCCTTTTGCATCTTAAGTAACTCCACCTTGTCATGGAGGTGGCATTACAGAATACATCTAATACACCCTCTCAAGTAAATGTAACAGGTAGGCCTACATGGTTCAAATTCTATTTGCTATTACGTTTTAGGCTAATTAGGTCCCAGGTGGGTGTGGTCTGTCACAGAGGGAAAACCAGACTAGAAAGGTTAAGCAATCACAGGAAAGTCAATGTAGAATAACATTAAGTGATGGACTACTTCTTTGATATTATCTGAATTCCCCAGATAAATTAAACCCCACTCATGTGGTCATTAGAGCAGGTTAAAAACGATGTTAAAAATGTCTTGCGTCTGTGAGTCAACTAGGGACCCGAGGCTGACAATTCCCGCAATGGCCAATACTTTAAAAAAAGGGATTAAAGGAACAGCAGCACTTTGGGAAAACACATATTAATATTCTTGCTGAGTCCTATAACTCTGATGTCTGAAGAGAAAATATGAACCTACAGCCAGCAGTCAGCTAGCTTAGCTTAGCTTAATAGCTCACTATTTAACATATTATTTGTCTTATTAGCATGTACAAAAGCCAAAGCGTAAAGTATATGATACTTGAGGTTTTAAAGCAGGTTAGCCTATGTAACAAACTATTGTTTAGCCATTAGCTTCATGAACTTCATGACTTCATGAAGTTCATCAGGAGTTTGCCAGGAACATCCAGGAAATAGTCAGTGATGGCAGGTGGATTTTGTTACCTTGCTAGCTTTTTACCCCTTCTTTCCCGTCTTTGTGCTAAGTTCAGCTAACCAGCTAACTTCCTGTTTAGCATACAGACAGAGAGTGATCTTCACACCTGAATCCTGCATGAAAGCAAAAATGTTGAACTATTCATAAAGGAATCATAGATGAACTGCATATACATTTCCACACATGGCTTGATATGATAATAAAACTACAATAATTCATTTATTCCATACTTTGGAAACTTTGACTACACTTTTCCCACTGTGTAGAGTTATTACCATTCAGTACCATTTTACTGGCTTTGTCTCAGGAGCATTTACATCACATTATATTCTAGATGCACAGCAGCACAGATCTATGCGACACGCCAGGTGCTGCAGCGATGCTATTCTACCATCTTAATTTTTCATCACTACTTTGATTTCCTGCAGCCATCTGATAAACGTGAGGTTGTGATAGTCTTAAATGATTAATTGAGGTTGAATATGTGCTTTAAAATTTCCATTCATTACGGTGCGTCACATTTTATCTGCCACGCATTTAATCATTCGCCATATGCATATTAATGATTACAGTGGTACCTGTGTAATGGGAGTGAGTCACTTGATGTAAGTGTCTGCTTCTCTACAGTCACACTGCCCACAGCGCTGTCTGTGTGTGACACATATTCCCTCAGTGGAGACCTCTCTGCTTCAGTGTGAGACTTTAAAGATAAAGTGAAATGACTGATAGCCTTTTCACCTTAGTAACGCAACTAGCATGTCATAATGTACACCTAACTGACTATAGATGCTAAAAATATAACTTTTATATATCAAACACAAATTACTCTTTCTTTTGTGTGTGTTTCTTCCTGGTATAATGTTCATGTACTTTTAATATATTTTTTGGAAGTTTACCATATACAAACTAAGGACGTGTGCATGCATACTTTTAAAAAAAATATATATTCAGACTGTATATATATTTGGGAGCTTAAGATTATAAGCAGTGTACTGAATGACTGTCTGTGTTGGTTCTGGTGCCACCTGCTCAATTCTGAACAGCCTGTCTCTACTTTATGTCCTGCCGCAACTGAAAATTAGTCTCAACTGGAAATTAACAGAATCACGATGCTATCAAAATGCCAGCTTAGTTTCATAAAATGAGAATGATGTCTAAAAAAACTGAAAAACAACCACTGCCTTTTACAAAAAGTGAAGTAAAAGACTCACAAGGAGGAAGACAGTCAGGAAACACTGTCTCCCAGAAGTGTATTGTACTAATTTGTTTCCCCAGTTATGTTGTGCAAGGAGATATAATTGCTGCCTGGATTGTGTTCACAGGCAGCATGGTTTTGACTAAAGGAAGTGAAACATTTATGTACCAGAGCTGTAGGGAAGTGGTCCCACATGTGGTTAGCTTTAGACAACAGAAGTACTTTGTTCAAGCTTTGGGAAAGATTGTGGGTTTGGTTAAAAAATCAATAAAGGAAGCATGTAATAGGGTTGTGATGTAAGTCAATGTGGACTTTTTTTGTATTAAACCGAGACCACAATCTCACACAAAAGTGAGTGCTTTGAGTGCCCGAACATCACTACAAAAAATAAAGTTTAATAATGCTGTATTTGCTACAAGCAGACACTCTATTACAAGAATATTTGGTCAGAAAGCAAATCTACAAATCACTTTTTTACTCATATTTTCAGTACCAACATTTCGCAACTTGTTCCATGTTTCTGGCTTATGTTGATTAAAGATGGTGGCATTATATTTTGTTGTCTGTTGTTACAAAATAGTAAGTAAGATATTTAAGAGAGAGGGTTGAGGAATAATACATTTGTTCATTTCATTGAAGGGAACTAGTGAGAGGAACTGTGGATTGTTTGCCCCCCTTATACTGTAAAATTGGAAATGGACTGTACTTATATAGCACTTTTATAGTCTTTTTGACCACTTAAAGTGCTTTTACACTACATGTCACATTCACACACACATTCATACACTGATGGCAGGGGCTACCATGCAGGGTGCCAACTTGCTCATCAGGATGAGAATAACATTCACTCACCGTTGGCGCAGCCATCAGTAGCAATTTGAGGTTAAGTATCTTGCTGAAGGACACATCGACATGTGGAGCCGGGAATCGAACCAGCAATCTTCCAATTAGTGGACGACACGCTATACCTCCTGACAATACCTGCCAGTTAAGTACGCAAGACAAACTAAGGAAGAAACACCTTCATATCAGGATGTCTACTAATCAATTTGTTGATTTGGTCCCTCATATTTGCAGTTGCACCAATTAATATATGCAGGCACTTAAAATCATTACTCTTGTCCAGCACTTCTTTTTTTACTAAATTATAAATTATTGTTAAGGGGACAGTCTTAGGTGTGTCAGGTTAAAAATATAAAAAGCATGATACATGAGCCTTTAATGAAGGAGAGACTGCTTTTTATATTTAACAATCTGTGTTCCTAAGGTGAGCTCATCAGCAACATTTATTTTTGTCCTTTTCTGTGTCTTTGATGTGTCGCAAGTTGTTTCACTCCATGAATAATAATGTGATATATTGTAGAATTGGTTTCATATGTGTTGTCTGAACCTATTGCTGAAACATGGAAAGCAATTGTCTTTCCTTCCTGTACTTTTTATATTATAGTATTCACAGTAAAATGAGACCAAACACATGACCGCTGCAATGTGCATAACCTATAATGTTTAGCAACAGACAAGTATTTAAAAGTAATATACTAAGTTTCTTTTCTGTATCCAGTGAAACTTCTAAAAACTGCAACATCTTCCTGATTTCACACTCCAAGCCCTTTCCTTATAGTCATGAAGATCTCAGAAAGCAATCAGTTTTGTTTTTTTTAGACCGGAGCGTCTTCTGCTTGTCTGACTGTGTGTTCACTCTCTTGCAACTGATATTTTTCTTATTTCAAGAGCGCGGAGGAAAATAATTGATGGTGACATGAAAAACAGGAGGTGGGAATAGAGAGCAGCAGGGTCGTTGGTGGGGTGTGGGACGGAAGGGATGAATACCTAAGTATTTAGCCCCCCCCCCCACCCACCCACCCAGAAGGCAAAGAATTTTCTCAGTGGGACATTAATCCCATTTTTTTCACCTCTCCCACTGCGCACAGGTCAATTATATCTTTATTACAGAAAAATGCAGATCATTTCGCTGCAGAATGTAGGCGCGGAAAGAGTGATGATCGGGGAAGGTTGCAGAATCTCTTATTTCTAGGATATGTGCTGCTTATACAGGAGGCAAGCATGTTGCGAACGGGGAGTTCACGGTCATAAACAAAGGCAGGATTTCACTAATCTAATCGTGACCTACTCTGAAACCCAGCCATAACCTTAAACCACATTAGTGTGGATTCGGCTTGACACTTTGAAGCATCAGCACCTTTGCTTGGGTGGGGAAAAGGTGCTGTTTCTGGCACCCCATACCAAAGGATTGATGCCAGAGCTCAAAAGCTAAAGGTTTCTGGGTGGTGCTTTTTTATCATTTCATGCAATATTTAAAGATCAAGGGTTGGCTGCATATTTAGACTTTGAAATATCCAAGACAGAACAATATGGAAATGTCTATTTGAAAAAGAAAAAGATGAAATGTGACCCCTAAATTTGCCAGCTATGTGAAATCGGTTGCTTTCAGCAGTTTTTAATACTGTTATCTAGTCCTCAACCTGTCAGCATGTACGGCATTCCCACAATCCTGGAAATCCCGGAAAAGTTGTGGATTTAAAAAAAATGACAATACAGCTCTGGGAAAAACAAACAATGAAAAGGTCACGACTACATGCTCATGACATTTTTTTCTTCAGCTTCGGAAAGTGTTTAATGTCAAGCTTGTCTATCGGTAGATTTAATTAGTCTTGAAGGAATAACAACCCATAAACATGCTCCTGTTTACAAATGGAGGGAGCTGAGCCTCAAACATTCAGATCGGCTTGACGAAGACAAATATCGGTGATGACTACATGTCAGGTGGAGCTTATGAAAAAATCAATTATTTTCAATGGCATCTTTGTTCAGGTTTTCCCTCCCAGTGGCATTATTGGAGCAGGTGGTCATAAAACTACAGACCTCTTGATGATTTTTTACTGGCCCCCATTATCTCTCCATCCATTTTATACACCTGCTTATCCTGTTTAGAGTTGGAGAGGGGTGAAACCTCTTCCCAGCATGCATCGCGGGGGAGGTAGGTCGCAAAAAAGCAACACGTACCATTATAAAAGCAGACAGTAAATGTAGTGGAAAAAATGTAGTTTAATGATTTTACTAATCCAACAGTAAACGTAATTTACATTGATTCTTTAATTTACTTTGGTTGCTCAGCCATCAGCTCTGTCGAAGGTCTTTTTAAATTACTCAACTTCTACACACCCACACATTATATACTCTGCATTTAACACCTGTAAGAAAATAATAAATCAATTTTAAGCAGCTTTCATGTTACACAAGGATGATTTACATACAGAAAAAAAGCCACAAAAAAAGAAGGTTGGATCTTATGCCTAGATTTAAAAACTGACATGATTTAACAAGACTAGGTCAAAACCTTCTATAAGGCTGGACCATTTATGAAACGCTGGAGGACTTTTAATTCGAAGCGATGGATACAGGAAGTGTCATCATGTGGTGACCGAGCCCCTAGGAAGCTGGGCTTTGACTGAAATCAGTTTCTCAATACCAAGTACGCCAAGTTCAGACTTTTGTAGTTGCTGGTTCAGACTTGGCAAGTTTGACTCCACTCCTATCAGACTGTACGGTGAGAAACTAATCTGAACTCAAAGCTCCACTGACATAAAATAACCCTAACTGACAGAGAGATGCAGTAAATTATGTTATTGTCTGTAATGTATCTATAATAAAATTGTTATGAAGCTTAATAAAATAAAACAAACTTTAATATAGACTGATCTGTTCATTTAATACATTCATATTTATGTAAATATGCTGATATCTGTACATATAGAGCCCCAGAGGCAGCGCTCTTGTTCTGTACAGTAAAAACATGAAGCTTCACTTTACATTCAGACAAATTTATGTTGCAGGTACAATTGTTAGATTTCATCTGCAAGGGAATTCTATCATGTATCAAAATGCTGACACATTAGAGGCAGCAGTAAATCATCAAAGAGCTGCACTGATCAGGTTCCCACCATGATGATGTTGGCCAGCCGATCATCTCAGGAATCGGGCGGCTAGCAGCTGAGGTGACCGGCTGTGAGAAGGGGTCAGGAGCCAGAATAATAATGAGAAGACGAACTTTAAATGTAAATGAAACAATATGGTTTAATAAGCAGCCAGCCTACAATTTAGAGGTATTGCACACAGCACTCTAGTCCCTTTTCACAGTTAGGTAATAACTCATGAGTAACTCCCCAACACTGCTGAACACCCATGACAATCCTGATGAGGACTGGTCAAATTCACAAATTCAGAAGCCATACATGTCTGAGGAAGGCTGACTCTGTTCTTTTCTTTGCATGTTTATTTATTTATCTGCACCAGGCTGATTGGCTGATTGACCTCTCAAGTTCACAGTCTTGGTTTGACTTTGTGTCAGTCCCACACCAGCAGGGGTTTCTATATCCAGCTGTGGTGTCAAAGTGACTCGATTACCATAAATCTGACAGTGCCTGAAAGCCACATTCACAAATAATTAGGAGCATTTAAAAGTTTTTATTTATTTCTTTTTGGTTAAAGTCCCCCTCCGTTCAGTAGGATGTTGGAAAGTTTCTCTATATTCATTTAAAATCAGATTTGAAGGGGTGTGGCCTACACGCAGAATTTGTGACATTACAACTGGTGTGGAAGACAATCCTGGTCCAATATTCAACTTACACAAGTGTGATGTGGAAACTTGAAACCTCCAGTGCACAAACACTGAGTGGACTTTTCGTTGATGTTGGAAAAATATGGTCCAGCAGTTAAACTTCTAAAAATATAAATATATTTAAATATTTATAGACTCCAGAATTTTTAATGAGGGAGAAGGAGTAGATGCTATTATAAGGATAATTATAAGGATTTTAAAATGTTTTTTTTATTTAGTTGAAGAACAATATCAGACACACAGTATTTTTTATATCTTGATAAATTAATGGAGGGGCTCTTTCAGCTTTTATTTTTGTCATTAAAAGTTATTGCACTGATTTTTACAGCAAGTATTTGGAAGTCTTACCTTCAATACCGTGTTTATCACATCAAAGTCAACATTTTATTAATATTAATCCTAGCGTGTCTTTATTTTCAGTGTGTAGAATTTTTCTAAATAAATTGCAGTGTATTGCTAATGCTATCCACGCTATGACGAAATGCATGCTGCCAATCATTTAAATTAAATATAATTTAACCTAGTCCGCCTCTTGGTTGCCAGGGAAGCCATGTTTGAGAGGTCTTTGTAACAAAATAAAGCTCATAACAAAATTATGTAGAATTATAATATCTTAAATATGCTGTATTTTTATTGTATCATTAATTTTAGATTTAGAAATGGTGTTGCTTTCTGTCTTAAGAGTATTCAAATAAGAATATCAAACAGTAAGGCCTGTATATGAGCAAGCTGCGTGCATGCATATGTAGGTAGGTGTGTGTGTATGTGTGTGTGTTTGTGTGTGTGTGTGTGGGGGTGTGTACGTGCTTAGGACTTACAACCACTTAATTAGGGATGGTTTGTGCAGTTGAGGACAAAAGCCATGTTCCCAATTGGGGAAAAGCTGACTTCTGGGTCAGTAGTTAAGGTTAGGGTTAGGTTAGGGTCGGGGTAAGTCTCCAGGAAATGAATCTAAGTACTATGTAAATACCCCAAAATTAACCTAGGTAAGCATGTGTGTGTGCGTGTGAGAATACGTGCATGCTTTCCAAAGTGTGACACCTGCGTTTGTTGTAGTCGTTGTCTTCATTCACAAGCTCATTACATTAATCCGAGCTGTTGACCCACAATTCCACGTTGCCTCTGAGCCACCGCCGCTGCTGCTGCTGCCTCCTTGTCCTTGTTATGCCAGATGCCTCATGCGCTACAGATGTTTACCGAGCACGTGCATCAGCCTCCCCACGGCGATTGAGCCGGTACGAGGATAGATGGAAGATGGGAAAAGAAAGCCTGCCTCCCCTTCCTGCGCAAGGTTAATCTCGTCCTCAGCCGCAACTAGCATGTCAGCCTAATGAAGCCCCAACAGACCAACACTTAATAAGAGTTAAGAGTAAATTAACCTTGAAGACTTTTCACACATCTCGCCTCTTTTCATACACTTTACGCATCCATTTCCCACGATCAAGGACGAGCGTTCGTTTAGCTGGAGGAGGTCAGAACAAAAACATTCCCTTGACGGTTGCAAATTTCTCTCTGACATCTATGTTCCAGACAGAGCAGCGAGGAGAGGGTGAAGCCTCTGTTTTCCTCTTTAATGTTGTCTGAGGCAGATAAAAAGCTACAAGCTGCTCCCCCACCCACTCACTGTTTTTTTTTCCTCCTCGCTGCTGATCAATGCTCTTAATGACGGTAATCAATCAAGAAAATGAAAGATTTACTCTCCAATATTAATTTTGTTCAGCATCGATTGAGGAGCAAAGAGTATTACTGCCATTAATGCCTTTCGAGGTGCTGTATTGAGTTGCTTGCCTCTAAAAACAAGTCGTTCATCTTTCATTTCAACAGTTTTATTACACCTTTAAACATAATTAGAAACAGATAGCAGTCACCTGAGGCGATATTTAGTCAACTCTTTGAGAATCCTGTGTTTGTGTCTTAAGATAATTGCATTAAAATCAAATGGCCAATCCCAAGTGCAAATGTTGCTGCCAGATTGAATTTTTTCATCTGGCTAAAATCTCCTTCCACTGCATAGATAGACTTCCCTACTGCCACGTTAACCCTTAAACAGGCAGGAGTGGAAGATGAGATTTAAAACAGTAATTTAATGTTACTAGTTATCTCATTTTGCACCTAAAGTAAAACATTTCCATACATTTACAGTACTGTGCAAAAGTCTTAGGCCACCACCATCATACAAACAGAAAATTCAGGAAATATGTTTACAAAATTTAACATTAATTATTAAATATTATTATTAATTAAGGTTCCATTCCATTAAGGTTTAAGAGAGCCAGGCTCCTGCTATTGCTCAAGTGTAATGGGAAGGTCACACTAAATACCTGCCACTTTACTCTATAGAAGCTGTTTTCTTTTCTATTTTTTTTTCTTTTGTTTTTTAATACTGCATACATATGCCCAGTATTTTCTGGTTGTATTCTAATAAAGAGACTGAGAAATCATTATATATGGTCATTATAGCATTGCTAAAACAGCAAATCTAATGGTGGCCTAAGACTTTTGCACAGTACTGTATATTTAAAATATTTTGGATTTTATGAGATGTATCTCCTCCAGGATACATTGCCCCTGTTAAGGTCTTAATATGGTCATAATTGTATCACACATACTAGTTTTTAAACTGATTTGTTTTAAATAATTTCTATCAATTCCTACCACAAGCCTCAGTTCTACCAATCCAGCTCCAGCAATTCAAGGCACATACAACTGAACAACCACCTTAACCAACAGGGAGAGCCTGTCTCTCCTGGTGCATGTTGCCTGTTTAAGGGTTAAAACATTTTATCTCCAACATCTCAGCTTTTCACAAACTAAGAAAAAGAGCTCTTTTTCTTTCTTTCTTTTTTTTTCTAGCTTGATGGTCGTGCACATGTTTATCATTACTGAAGAGGTTGACTCATTTGAGCTAACTTACAAGGTTTTCACCCGACAGTGATAATTTCCTCCGCCGCGCCGTAATGCACATGTAGAAACACAACAAATCTCAGGCATGCCGTGCTGACTCGGGGTATGGTGATGACAGCCGGCGCTAATGATACGCCACTCAATGAACCACCAGGGGCAGACAACATGCCAAACCGACAAAAGGATTTATGCCACGGGCCGATTCCGCCTGCGATATGGTGTCATGTTATCGTATCACCTGATCAAAGGCTGATAGGAAACTTGAAAGCTCTGTGCTGCTTTTACTGGCACTCGCAAAAATCTTTTTTAACCTGTCTTGCAGTTTGAGCACTGTGAAGTGACAACGCCACTTTGTTGCAGTCGTCTTACGGTGGGCGGCCACGTGGCAGAACCTGGAGGAGAAAAGCTTTTGTTATGGTATCATATATTTGGTAAGTAGTTTATATTAGTACAACTTTGACGTTTAAAAGAGTACCTTTTTATTTTTTGTTGTTGTTGTGTTTTTGCATGTTAATAATGTGAGATAACGATGCCGGTTATGGTCACTTTCCTGTTATCTTGACATGGATAGAGTGCCTTTTTGCTCTGTTATTCGCTCGTATAACACGGCATAATACTTTTAAGCCAGGTTGCCTGAACGTCGTCTTTATCCCCGTCTTTCCTTTCTTTTGTCAGTATACATGCTCCTCAGCCAGAGTGAGAAAAGTGGAGCAGGTTTTGTTGATGACTTAAGGGATGGAAAGCACACCGGGGCTTCTAATGCACCTAGTATTTAAATAATCCCCGGGTCTCCTCCATCCTTTTGATGCCTTTGTTCACTTTGAAAAGTTATCACCATACAGCCTGTACTGTTGGCTTGGGGATGAAGAGAGAGAGAGACAGAGAGAGAGAAAGAGAGAGAGAGAGAGAGGGAGAGAGAGAGGGAGAGGGAGATGTCGAATCGCACTGCCATACCTTTTCTTCTGCATCCAGTTCCCAAAGCGTGAAAGAACATCTGAATACACATTCGAAATCTTATCTCGCTCCAGCTGTACTGCCGAATTCTTCTTTTTCCAGGCACTCTAGAAAGCAAGGCAAAGGGAACCCAGGAATAATCAGCCATGCTTATCTTTCTGCAGTACTGAGGGGAGCTATAATGAGACTCACTCATCCATAGTGGAGAGCTTAATAATTCATTGTGGTAGCTTTGCAGGTGAACCCTATCACATTACAATTTAAAAGCTCTAAAGCTAGTATTGCTGAAGGGGAGAAGCTGAATGCTAGGCTGAAAAGTGTTCATGCATACAGGTACGCAGATGCACGCACACACACTAACACACACACACATATACATACACTCTTAATGAGCTCCAATTTTCTCTAAATAGACTTGTATTGCGGTGGGCAGGCTCCCTTACAAGACTATCAACACTGTGAGCGACAACCAAGTGCTACTTTAAAGTGGTAAACACAAACAGTGTTTATGACAAAGTGGCCCTCCTTCAGTTCTTAATTTGAAAAGCTCTCATCATATTAGCCAGAATGAATCACTCCCCCCCCCCCCCCCACTCTCCCCTCGGGAACAAAAGTTAACATTCTGAAGCTGCAGGAGCTCAGAGACAGAAAAAGTAATAAAACAAAGCTTTTTACTTGTTGTTGTTTTTTTTTTTGTCTCAAGGGCAAAAAAGAGTTGCTGTCCAGTCCTTTTTATAATGCCACCCTCTAAACACCCGAGCTGGCAGGGTGCCATAAAAAAAACTCACGCGAGGAGGAGGGGAACATTAGTATTTCCGCGCTTCGACACCCTTGTTTTCACGTGGACCTTTGCTCTGATTAAGGATCTAGAACAGTCTGCTGGCATTTTTTATTCCCTCCTAAAACTCATTTTCTCGCAGGGAACCTTCAGACATTCTACAAAGATGGGGTCGGCTTTGTCAGTGACCTCTGGCACCGGCTGTCTGTGGAGCGCATCCCAGATGGGTTGGACTGTGGCCCACACTTCTTCTAGCTCTCTTTGTCTGTGTCTCTCTCTATCTGTTGCTCCCTCTTTTCTGTCCCCCACCACCCTCACCACCCCTCCTTCCTCATCTCCCTCCTCATAGGACAGACCAAAGAGCCTGGGTCGCTTGGCACAAGGACTGCATACTGGAGTGACCTTGCAGGGCTCCCTAATGGAGAACTTGGCCATGTTCCACAGTTTCTCAGCCAGCCTCTCCTCACAGACAAGCACCCCCCTCACCTTCTCCACCACCGCTGCCATCTCTTGGTCTATAGATCTGGGCTATATTCACCTCTAACCCATCCTCCTCCCCCCTGCTTCCCGACCGCCCGAGAGCTGGGACACATCACATCACTGACATTAATTGTCACCGGCAACGGCGGCTGATAAAAGCTCCCTGCCCCATTTCACTGCAGGGATACTGTCGAGTCACGCGGGAATTCAGTCCCCTCTGTTGAAGCTATACAATAGGACGGCAGAATAAGCTCTTTTGCATGTGTGTGCGTGCTCGACATGACAGTGTGTTCGCACATGCAATGATGAGAAAAGTCAAAACACATCGGAATCACGTTAGCCCACTGTAACCCTCAGGAAATAAATGTGATGGGATTAACCGATAAGTAGATAATTCGCATCTAAGAGTATTATCTCGGGATAAAACAGTGCTTAAGTCATCTTAGATGATACACTTCTACAACACACTCCTTACAGTGAACCAACAATAATATTATGATGTCAGTTTTGTGCAGATGAACGTTCAAAGCAGGCATTCAATGTGGCTGATGAATTCCAAGTAAATGTGGGGAATTAATATGAATATTTAATGACATTATTAACAGAAATGTACCTCATTTCACAGTCATACTATAACATGCTATATTGGTTAAAGCCCATAAAACCTCATAAAAATCTAACTGAGGAATTCCAGGAATTAAAATCTAAGCTAATCACATTAAATATCTCTATATTCAAACGCTTTTATTTACACTCACATATTATTTCAAAGCCCCAAACTGCCATAATACATCCACTCCATGCTCTGAAGGACTGAATAGCATTAAAACACACATTCACAAGCACAAATAAAAGAGCTGTTATATAACTGTCTTGGTATTCCAGTATGAATAAAGTGCAAGTAAAGAAAGGAGTACACAATGAGTCTTCAAATATGTGGTATGTAACAGGTGGCAAGCTAGATTTCTGGTAGGTATATTTTCATTCCACCCAACAGTTAGGTATTGTATAGAATGACACGTCTAGAGGGCCACAGCATCAGGACTCAAGAGAAACTCAAGGGTACAACATCAAAGACCGCCTAACTGGGTTCTGAATCTGTGACCTTGTTACACATGTGCATACAAAGGTTTAAAAAATCCGAGACCAGGATGGAATGAATGAGTAAGGTTTACTGGGCCTTGGTCACAACGATGACAGGTTGAAACAAAGTCTCAATGAAGTTATTTCGAGAAAGGTGTACAGCTTATGAAATATTTTAAATTGGATTAATGTAGATGTTGTATGGATCTTTTCAGTGAATGATCCCCAGATCTCATCTAAGGTCTTCTCGCCAAGGCCATCCTTCCAATTTCCTTTGAGATGGTCTAAGGTGGTAACAGGCTGGAAAACAACACAAATATGAGATATTTAGTTTTGCTCAGCAGCATCTAGATGAATTTGTTCCTTGAGACAAATGTGTAGGTGTTTAAGAAAGGACTGCAAAGGGTTTTTTCAAACAAACCTTCTCAAGGTACCTGAAATAATTGAATTGCACACTGTTAATTGCAAGTGCCTTGCCAGATCTTTTCTGAACAAAAGCCGAAATGCTGTGTCTAACACTGAAGGTTTAAATAATGATAATAAATGTTTTTTTAAATAGCATGCTATAGAAGAGAATGCTTGCTCTAGTCCAAAGAAGTGCTAGTTTGTAAGAAGGAGCCTTCAATAACAAGTATTCCTGAAGCCTGCAAGGATCCTGAGGTTGCAGGGCCATTCAGAATTTACAATACGATAAAGCTGCCTGACTAGTTCCCACGCCGGTTTCAGTGGATCAGTGCGTCAAACACTAACACCAGACAAACTTTTTTTTTTACACTTTTCACATATGTAGTTTATAAAAAATAAAAATGTATTATTTTCAATCAAGACCTTGGTACAACCAAAATGTCCCTTCCTGAGGATCTCGAACTGCGCTCCAGCTTGCACAGGACTTCAAGGATTGTGATATAGCCATGGGACATAGCCAGCTGAGCCATGAAAGTAGAATCTTAAAAAATCAATTCTGAAACTCACAGGTAGCTGCAGCAGAGATCATTTCTCCTTCAAGCATTGCTGCAGTATTTTGGAGGAGTTGTAAGAAAGACTTTTCAGTAACTGCAGAGAGGAACAGAGTGAGTTACAGTAATCTAAATTAAAAAATATATATATGGAGGACTTTCTCTAGGTGTCGCTGGGATAAAAAAGGCCTCAGTTTAGATACATTTCCACTGTCAGCAGGTGGTTTGCTTGGATGTGCAATCGGTCAGCCTGGTAGATAAGATACAGCTTTAGCCTACTGTCACTGTGGAGTGGTTGGGATATCACTAAGATTACAATAATCTGAAAAGGTAAATGAGCTAAATATGTGACACTTCACACAGTTGAGCACAGTTCAATGTGAATTGTTGGAGACATGGAGATGCAGGCTCTTCACCGCCTTTGAAGAAACTGCATAATCTTAGACTGGTTTTACAGTTATGAAAAAATGTAAAAGGTGATAAATGGTGTTTTTCTCCAGGAGAAAAAATATTATCATTACTTTTTTTTTGCTGAGAGCAAAGGAAAAATGTGATAATGTCCAGTGTCCCCACATCGACCGCTGGCTGAATGTTGTTCAGTGACCAGCTAATGTTGAAATGGCATGAGCTGCTCTCAGTTATTTTTCCAAACACTCAGAATGCCTCACATAGCAGAGACCTTTCAAATGAACCCCAGACTCTGCTCCCAGTCATGGCAGGTTAATGATAATGGTTAATGATAGAAGACAGTTACATGAAGCTGCACTTAATGGAAGAAATTGACAGCTAAAATTTTGAGAAACACCCTAAAAAATATGATATTTTTACAACCTTATAACCTTAACTGTGTACAGTTACATTTGAAAAGCACATGCTATCATTAGTTCTGGTCAAACAGCACATTGCCATTTGCTTTGTATGAACCATTGCTACACAGCAGGCTGTTTTTTGTGTGAAAATAGCATACAAATTGTCCATAAATAATGAGATTCTTAGGTTTGTGAGTAATAGCGTTGGTTTGGTATTTTAGGAATTCCCTCACTGTATACTGTGCAATGATTTCTATTGAAAGCATATGATGAGTGGGAGCTGTGCGTCTGAATGATGTGATATTGTTGGTGTTTAAGCCACAGGTGCTTCAGTGATAAAGCATTCATGGGTCTACACGCATAGCAGATGATGTTAAATTGCAGATGTACAGTGGGTGGCAGAGGTTCCACAGTGACTTGGCTGATTTAACCTCTTAGGTATATGCATTAAGTGGCATTAATGGCCCTGCCAGTAATTACTAATTTGAGACATGTTTTCGAACTGCAGACATTTTTCAAACAGATTCTTTCGTGACATAACAGCATAGAGATAAAGAGTGAAAAGAATTTTGCATTAACTAAATATTGTAGGTTGTGAAGACAAATAACATTAATTACACAGTATCAGCAGCTGTGTTTGTGTGTGTGCCTGTCATTATCATTATCAGATAATTGGCTAGAATGTCTAAGCATCTCAAGACTGGTCTATTAGTCACTATGTAGCCATGGACTAACACAAATATCAATACCTTAAATGAGACTTATCCCTGCCTCTCACTCCAGATCTAGATCACTGAATCATATTCAGTCTTGTTTGTTTTGTAGATTACATTTGTTAAGGCAGTAAATATAAATTCGCTACTGTTTAGAGTTTATTATGGCAGCCTATACAGTAGATGATGTTTGACAACTTGGCAAAAACAATTTTTATTTTCAGTCTTAGTCATCTGAGTCAGAAATATGTTATACTTCAAAGCATATACAGAAGAAAATTGGAGGGATTCTTTATTGTGAGTCCCAATTAAAAAAAAAAAAAAGACATGTTGATGGAAAGACATGACTCATGTGAGACACGTGGGATTTCAGTTAAACTTGTTTTGTATGCTTTCCAATAATCCAATAATAATGCTCTTGGTTTATCATTATTATTATCAGTAGTAGTAGGTATTAATACATTCATCATATCAACTTCAAACATGGTAATATGTCAATGTTGTGTTCACAACTAGTTGTGCTGCCCCCAAGTGGCCAAAAAAACAAACAAACCATCAAGTAATGCAGGAGAAAATGTGCAGTTAGAATATGTGCTATGATCATTTGATTGACAGACTCTGGGATGTAGTCTACCAGAATCATTACTGTGACTGATTCCCTTCCCTGTCGCACACAGCCATCCATAACAAGCCATTTGCCTGCAGGGCTGCCAATTCCAATCAGCGCTGGTCAATGCAAGCCGAATGCAACACAAACAAACTACGTCTACAAAAATAAAAACACAGTACACAAAAAATACAAACATGTAGATGTGCCCGCTCAGTATTCCTCATAGAGATGACTTTGCCATGAGGGGGATTTGTGGTTGAAAGTGAAACTTTATAAGATCAATAATGTCAGGGACTGTCAATAACGACTTGCTTACATGTATCGATATGCTGACAGCCCAAAGAATGGCTTGTTTGTCCAAAGGCTTACTACAAATCAATGAACTTGTCTAAGTTCAGTGACATTATGTTCACTGGACTTAATGATGTGTTGCTGCACAGCTGTGTATCCAAATATACCCCCACCCCCCCAGGTATTAAATGTTAGGGATGTGACCACAGATAGAGCACCATTCATACTCGTAGCACCTGTACATCCAAGACAGATTCATTCACAGCCGGTAAATTAAATGAATCAATCCTTTGACTAATCTGACGTAAGCCAGCTCTGGGATTGTGGGATAATTCTCTGATGAAAGCACAAAACCCCCCCTAACCTGGAAGTGGTTACAGAATCTATGTGTACCCGATGTCCCTGATGTTGTCTGAAATCCCAGGGTTCATTTCAGTGTGCAGACATACTGCTTCACATGTTCCTAACAAACAACTTAAATCAGGAATCAGGGAACAGGGAACAAGGCCTCCTTTTCTGAAAACAATTGATCTAAGCAAACTCACACAGCATTTCATTTTATTTGATTTTTTTATTGTTTATTTAACGGAGATTCCAGTGATGTGTGAATACTGTAGGTGGTCTACATGGAGATAATTTGCAGGCATTGTCCTTGGTCAGCCTTTTAAATCTAAGTTACTTCCTAACAATCAAACTGCTGCCACAGATTCAGGATAAAAAACAAGAGAACTGATCAAACAGGCCGTATGTGTGTGTATATGTGTCTATAGGGGATGTATTACATATGAAAGAAATGCTGTGCAGTCATCACTGTGATCATTGCTGCCTTACATGTCAGTCTTACATAAAGAGAGAACGACAGAAACTGGCTGAAAGTTTAGTTTTCTCAGTTTTGACTCACTTTGCACTTAATGGAGAGCATCAGTGGTCATGATAAACATTTAGACTTATTGCTGCTATAATCATTAATTTTTACACAAATAATGGATCAGATGAGTATGTGCATATGAAAGAGGTCACTCAGAAATATCAGCAGATTCTTTACCGTTTTGGTTTACTCTTAAGTGCTGCCATGAGCCAGTAGCAGGCAGCTGTTTTCTGTAAAGCAACCTAATCCACATTACTTGCTCAGCAGCAAACGCCTCGCAAAGGAGCAATCGTAGGGAAGTATTTTCCTGCCTTTCTCAGGATTCAAAATAAAGGACTTCAAGGAGAGTGAACACTCAATTTGCATTGGTCAGGTAGCCAGAAACAAGACTCCACATGAATGCTAATGTTGCACTGTGACTGTTAGATGTGTAAATAAGCAACGTGCCAACTTTATAAGGTTACACTGTATGTCAGTGTTGTGTTTACAACTTGTTTTTGCTACCCTCGAAGCGGCCGATAAATCAGTTAATGCAGGTTTAAGTGTGAGATAAAATTAACAAAAACAATAAAAACTTCAACTTGGTTTGGCGCTTTTACTGTCAAGGACTTATGCTTATGTTCTCCTTTTACCCCTGTTTCCATGGTGTTGCCCCTTTCTCTTGTGTCTTTTTCGTCTGTGTCTCTATGTTGTGAGTCTGAAAAAGGGTGTGGTCTGGGGAATCACTGCCTCACCTTCTTACAAACCTGCCAGCAATCAAGTCATGAAGCCATCTACTCCACTGCTGCATATAAGTCAGGCTCAGTCATCCACTCATTGCCAGTTCGTCCGTTTCTCTTAGTGGTTCGTCTGCCTCTGCTCAAGGTAACCTGTCCATATCATCAAACTCACCTTGTTTAGTCCAGCTCTTTCAGAGTCATTTACCTTGGATGTGCCTGAAGTCACCAGCTGTGTTCTTGGAGAAACTCAAAGGATTCACTTACCTGCCTGCCTACTCCAACCACACTGGACCTTGACATCGGGCCTCTCGTAAAAAGGACTTTCTCTACACATTCTCTACTATTCTGGGACAATAAACCCACCCACACTCCTGTTTCCAGTTCTTTGTTCTGCACATTGGGTGAAATAAAACTTGAACATAACTTTTACCCTTCTGTGAGCAGGTGGGAGCAACTATTTAGAGCATTGACGTAATATAAGTTATATAAGCAAAATTTCAGTCAGTCACTCCTTGAAGAAATAGTGTCCATTATAGAAAATAAATACCAGTCAATTATTAGTCAAAAGATTAGCAAGCAAGCAGGTATGTGTTGCCTGTCAATTGATTCTGACGGAACGAGTAATAAAACTCTCCAAGTAAGTGATGTGTAGGACAGCGTTGAAATGTGAGGAACTCTGCATGTAATGTGATTTCCCCTTCCCGACATTTGACTTGTTTAAAATGATGCAAACATTGCGAGAGGAAGTTATGTGGCCGGCAATCTCATTTCTGCAGGAGAAAAATCAATGCAATTTCAGTTTGGATGGCAGAGATGCATTTTAATGTCAGGTGTGAATGAAATCAGACTAAATCATAACTGGAAAAAGAGTCTGCGGCATGTAAATGACCACTGTAAAAAGATAACATTGATTTTGATTTTATAATAATAATATTCGGCGGGGTCGTAATATGAGAGCAAGCTTTATTTAAAGTGTGACCAAATTCCATCAGTCACTATACTAATGCATCTCATCCTTTCAGATATACCAGGTAGCTTTTTTTCTTTTTTTTTATCTTGATCTAAACACAAGCCAGGATTAGCTGGAAGTGTCATGGGTAGATATTATTCCCTGATTGTTCCCCGGAGTTCATAGCAAGCTTTGCCAGACTTAATTATAAAACTGTGAACTTCCATGGGAGGAAGCCCGACACCGTGTCAAGTTAAAAACTCATTTATCATGATGGAAAAGGAGCGAGAGTAAAAGGAAGAGAAGAGAATCAAGAGAGAAGATGAAAGGAAAGAATGAAAAGAAGGAGAGAATGAAAAGGAAGTGGCTCTCCACGGATGGCTTGTCATCTGAGGTGAGACTGAACAGAACAGAGGTAAACAATGGATGTTTGGTAAAAGGCAGAAGCAGTCAGTCAGGCAGTAATAAAAAATAGAAAAAGGAAAAAAGGAAAAGAAAAAAAAGAGGGGGGAAAAAATGAAAAACAGCCGCTAGTCTTTCTGAAGGGTAGCTGCCAGACTCCATTTGTCTGAGCGTGGAGCACACTCTGTCACCTGCCATAACTACCCATCAACCCCCTGGATTTTTCAGCCTCAACAACCCTTTGTACTTGTGTTTATATGTATGTGCATCTTTATATATGTGTGTGTGTGTGTGTGTGTGTGTGTGTGTGTGTGTGTGTGTGTGTGTGTGTGTGTGTGTGTGTGTGTGTGTGTGTAATGACTTGTCACATGTTACAGACTGGTGTGAGGGCTTGTTTTGAAGTGCAGGAGAGAGAGAGAGAGAGAGAGAGAGAGAGACAGAGAGAGAGAGAGAGAGAGAGAGAGAGAGAGAGAGAGAGAGAGAGAGAGAGAGAGAGAGAGAGAGAGACAGACGCAGGTACTGATATAACACATGACAGTCTTGACTGTGTTGTAGCGCCTTGAGTGGTGACCTGCTTGGTTTCTGTCTGAGCTTATCTAGACCTTAACTTCATCTCGCTGGGAGACAGGCACTGTTTGCATTTCCCTCCTGTGAAGATCAAGGTATTAAATGAACAACTGAGGCAATAATAGAAAATCAAGTCATTGTTTAAATAAGCTGCACAGTATTCTAATCCACTGATTGTGTGTTATGGAAAATAATGATTGAGTTCAGTTTATGGGTTAGTCATGCTAACGAGAACATTGTGGGGAAAACATGTCAGTCATCTTTTTTTTATCAATTTATAGAGGAAATAATTACGTTTAGCAGTTTGTCTTTAATGAAATGAAAAACATACACACTAGACATTGTCTGCAAAACATTTACTGTCAACATATTTATTTGTTTTCCCTCCAAAATGTGCTCCCGGCAATAAGGCCTGATTAACATGTTCATGATTATGCTGATATATCTCAAAGTATCCAGTTAAGGTCAGGGGAAGCTTATGGTCCTGATAAAATATTGAAAAAGTTGACACCGACATGAAGCACAAGATGGAACTTTGTTCAAATATTTAAACCTGCTTTAAGTATTTTTTTCACCTTAAAAAGTCAAAGGATAGATTCAAAATATTTATCAAGGTTCACAAATTAACATTGAAACATGTTTTTCTTGCTGTAATCATTCCTCCTATTCATACAGACCATTAGAAGATCCATTCATAATTCACTTACAATGTAAGTGATGGAGGACAAAATCCACAGTCCTCCTTCTGTGCAAACATGTATTTAAAAGTTGATCTGAAGCTAATATGAAGCTTCAGCCGTCCAAATGAGTCAAATCAAGTAGATATCTTTCAACGTTACAGTGTTTTTAGTGCCAAAGTCCCTGTTTTTGTTACTATACTTCCACCACAGCTCAACAGGGAAACACAAAGAGGGAATTTGATGCTAAAAAGACATCCATATCCATTTGCTATGACTAACTCAGACTTCCGAAGACTCATAAAAGCCTTATATCTACTTTTAAATATATGTGTGGACACACTGTGGATTTTGGCTTCCATTGAAAGCACATTTGAAGGCACATTTTTTAGGGTCAGTATGAACAGTAGGAATGATTACAGCCATGAAAACCTCTTTCAAAATGGATACGTGACTGTTGTCTTAAGACAGACTTTAAAAAGTGTGAACCTCTCCTTTACTGTAGTAAAACATGTCAGCAAATAGTTGCTTGTTTAAACTTCTCATAAATATGGCTTTTATTTGGAGTTGGGTTCAGCCAACCTGATGAATATTAATTTCTCTTTTTACCTGTGGTTTGGTCTCCACCACCTCCTGAGTTGAAAAGATCTGCTGTTACATGCTCCAATACAGTATGTTCATCAACTAATTGTTCCCTGTGTCTGTCCTGCTGTTCAGTTCTGGGCAGGTAGTGTTTTAAGAGCTTTTTTTCTTTTTGTTGAAGACAACTGCCTGCTGCTGCTGAAACCAACATTAATGAGAGCAGCGAGAATGAAAAATAGTGAAGTTGCAGGCCGTTAATCCAACACGGTGAGCTGACAGATGCTGAAACACTTCATATTGTTTTGGGAATCTGCAGAGTCAGGTGATAATTCACTGTGAATGTGCCACTATGAACAACCTCTCTCTTATACACAGCATGTGATCCATTGTTAACATAAAATATAGATGAGAGCAGGTTTAAAGCTAGAAAGCAGAGGTGAAAAGACTGGCTATGACTGACCCTCATGATAGGACATTGGTATTTTTTAAATACTTAACCAAAATCCCAATCTTTCTTTAAACTAGTGTTTTAGTGGACTAAACCTGAAATTAAACACGACATGGGATGTAAACTCAGGTCTCTAGTCTATCCATTCATCCCAACCTCAAAAGCATTTACTGAATTGGAAATAATGATGCCAATGAATGTAAACAGAAAAAGTGTTCCACAAGGCAAATTAGTGGCATGTAAACATATTGTAGGAGACACGGACACATAAAACACTTATAAATGCTTGAGAAATGCCAAACAGCTTGTCAGGTCACACCTGTCCTGTAGACAATCCCAATACAGTATGTACAGTTCAAAACAGAGCCAGCACATTCACACCAATCTTTCACACGTCAAAATCAAAGGCTCAAACCTGATTTGACACTTTTGATAGCTGGCACACTTACAATAAACAAAGCCTTTCACCATAACTCTGACATCCTTCTTTAAATTCTACCCCTCACCTTCAGAGAGGGTGACAATGTGCGAAAATGACAGATTTTCAGCTTTAAATAAGATAAAGTTAGTTCTAACCCAATGCAAAAATCTTGTCAGAGCTTAGGAATTGATGTTAGATTTAAAGGTAAATGTATCTGCCCATTCATGACAGACTGCTACCTGTATCTAGATATTTCTCTTCTACTTGATTCTTCAAAGCCTAAAAGATTTCTGAAGACCAGCCTTAAACAACATGTCTTTTTGTGTTATTCTGTCTTTCTGTGTATTATTTACAATACTAGCCACCAGGTAGTGTTCACCCACCTGGTTGGTTCCTGTGAAGGACAGCAATTCCAGGTGCAGCAGGGACCGATGCAAATCAATCATTTTATTCTGAGAGAGATAATTTATGATGTGCTCAGATGGTTACGGATTCAATCTCCACCATGTTTCCACTGTCATGTCCCATGTTTAGGGCTGTCATCAGTCTTCATCAGGCGCCCCGCTCCAGTCCTGCCACCCCTATCTCCAGAGTCACGATTTATCCCACAAATAATTGATTATGACAGGTTGCATGCAAACAGAGAGGTAGCTAAATGTGATTAATCACTTTGTTCGATTAATTACAGCTGATTATGCATTTTAAGCGCCAATCTCACAGCAGATGATCACTGGAGAAGCGCCCATATATTCATCAGACCTTCACCTGGGACTGACTATCCTGCATGTGGAAAAAAATCACAGTGTGGGTCATGCAGAAAAAGGCTTTGCACACTCTCTCAGGGGACAAAAAATAATCATTTTTCCCTCATTTTGATATATTGAGTTTGAAAAAAGGGTAACATATTAACGCCCTTTTGTGAAAAGAACAATTTAACTCATCTTTTCTGACAATTATAATCCTTGAATCCTTTCAACTGTGTTTTATGCCATTAGAAATACAAGAGCAAATTGTGGAAAGCTTGTTGCCCTGTCTGACTTTCCTGGATATTCAAAGTAATACAATACCATTCCCACTGAAAATTGCAAATCAGATCACATAAGCAGGTTCGCAAAAAAGCAATTAAGATTCAGTGAAACATGTAATTTAATCAGACAAAAAATGAAATATATTAAGGTTAAGAGTGGAGTATTCAGGCCTTTTTTCTTTTTGCCTATTATTCAAATGAAGTCACCATGCAAATGGTACATTTGACAAGCACACACCTGTCTAGAGTGACAGACAGTGCCGACTGATTGAGGAGACAAGAAAATAACTGAAGCCAAGCACGATTGCGCCTCCGTGGTCGGCATGTCTCCAATAACATGATTGTGAAGAAGAAGAAGAGGGGTACTACTGAGTCAGGTTGTCCAGCATTCACTTGTTTCAATGCTTTTTCATTGAGGATTCAGCTGCAACACTCAGCATTAATTAAGCTTGCCTTACAACAATCCATATCAGTAAAATGTGTTCTTGTTGGACAAGGCATTAAGTCGATTCCCTCCAAATTACAACAAATTAAAGGAAAATAGACAACAGCTGCCGATATGTAAGGAATAGCTTCACTAACTTCTAATTGTAACGACTACAGACTACTGAGGGCGCTTAATGTGATGAGCGTCAATTCTTCAGGGGGAATTTATATCTTGTCTGTCTCTTCCCAAAGCTGGTCTCTTAAGAACAAAAATCATCATGGATGCTGCATACAGTAATAAATTGGATTGTCACTCTATAAGTGTTTTGGGGTTATATGTTGTGTATATTGTCTTTACACCCACACAGAGGACAGAGAGAAAGTCTCCTACTGGGTATATTGAGATATACTGTTCTGTCACCTCTCCCTGTTAGAGACATTTTAGTGCCGCTGTATAGATCCGTACAGTATCTAGTAATTCTTAAACACTTCCTTGTTATGTCATCAGTATCAGTATCAGAGAGGGCATTTGGAGTTCACGGCATGGCCGGACAGCGAGAAAACCGCAGCAAGAAAACTCAGAGAAAAGGAAACCCTGGACTATAAATTAAGAGGTTGTTGAGAGGATAAGGAAAAAGCTGAACGCCTGTCGTCTCTCGTGAATGCTCCAGACTGCTGATCTAGTGAGTCTGTGAAGTCTGTCTTGAAGTCAAGTCCTATTCCTCAGAGTCTGTCACAAGGAGCCAATACTTAGTCCCATCACAATGATAGATGGAGGTATAATCACACGCTGACACTCTTGACTGAGAATCGCACTCGTAAAAACACTTGAGTCAGCTCGATTGATCATGCGTTTTTGGAGGCTGGATACTTGAGAGAACTTAGTTTGTGACAGTTTTCCTTTGTAAGGTCAGACCGCACGAGCTAATGGCCGCTTCATCACAACTGCGACCCACCTCGTAGGCGGCTGGCTGTATGATAAGAACAAGTTAAGGTTAAAAGGATTTTGTTAGATTGACCTTCTGTCCCACAGTTGCATACATCTGCCAGTTCTAGACAGAGTTATAGATTCAGCAGAGATTGAAAGACCGAATGGTGTAATGACAACTTGACTGGAGCCTTCCACTATGAAATATTACAGCTTCTAAAAGCAATGATTAAGAGCAACGAAACTATTCAAAAGATTATAGTGAGTACGATGGCTGCGGTGAATCATTCTAGTTTGACATCTTTGTATCGATCCATCAGTCAGGCTTTAGCCATAAAGCACCTTTCGTGCGGCAATGTGATCCAAGGTGCTTCAAAAATCACAATAAACACAATCTGTTAGAGATTCCTGTCTGTGTTAGCCAATTCCAGCCAGGAAAAGAAGTGATGAAAGAGGTGTAACATTTGGAATAATCACAACAGGTTAAAATTAAGAGATAGTAAATCAAAAATAGAGAAGCCAAACAAAGATTTGCAATCTTATATTTATGACTTAGTAAATCAGAATGGACTAAACTAAATATATATACTTAAAGCTGTAAGTCTTATGTTAAAAATGGAAATGACTACGTCTATCTGAAAGGGTTTCCTTAAAGTAAGTAGTCTTCAAATAATAATTACCAGACTCTGCAATTTAGTCCATTTACTCTCTCATCACTTCTGTCAGTGTCGTTTTTGGACGCAGCAGGCAGCTTTTTTCAATGGAAAAGCTCTGATAAACTCACTGTATGCTACCTGCCCAACACAAAACAATAGATTGCTAAAGTAGTGATGAGATAGTGGAGCATTTAGTGGGTTAAAAAGCCAGATATTTCCCTCTGGAGGTGGTGGAGACCAAAACAGAACTACTTGGGCTCCTATTTGAAAGCGTCCACAGAAATTACTCGAAATGAATGCTAATCTTGCTCAATGTCTGCTGGATGTATGAAACAGCTGTTTGCTAACATGTTTGCCATATATCGACTTAAAAGGTGAACATGATGCCAGTGTTGTGTTTAGAGGTTGTTTCCCACTTTGCTGCCCCCAAGTGGCTAAATAAATTCAGTTCATGTGGGTTTAAAGTTGATCTCTATTGATTTTGCACATCAAAGTCAGTTAACAGTCTTTGGGAGTAATACTGCATATCTGGGGAAAAAAGTTATATAAGAATCTGACTCAAGTGGTATCAAGCGATGTCAATTGAGTCAGCATCAGTTGGGGCTGAAGACTACAAGTTTGAAAATGGAAAAAAAAAATCTGGGGGTGTGAAGTTGGAAAGAAGTGAGGTCACCAGTCCTCTATAGCAACTGCCTTATATCTGGTTAAGACCAGAAGCTCCAGGATACATAAACCACCAATAACGTAACACACCAGAATCAGAACTGTTGGGCGTCAAGCTCCATTGTGTTAATCATGAGTCGGACAGTGTTTCAGGAGTACAATACTAAATTGGTGGAATACTCACAAATACATTTTTGCAACAGAAATGGGCTTCAATAAATTTGTTTAACACAATACAAGAAATGCAATGATTATGTTGTTTTCCCCTGCAAAAGCTCTGCCAAAGTGGTAAAGATTATGTTTGCAGATTGTAAAACCCTCTGGACCTCAGGAAATGCAACGGAATCTCTCTTTTTTGCAAGGGCTATTAAATCACACTGATCTAAAGCTCACAAGACTTGTGGAGCCTTGTAATCTACTATCTGTGGTTTCAAGATGAATCTGCAGTAGCTCATTGTAAATAAAAGGCTGGTATACACAATGTCAGATCTTATCTGAGCACTGCAACGGGTGTTGTTCCGTTGTACACAGCCTTTGTGTGGATTTGCATGTTTATTCAATGTCCTACACATGTGCTTTGTTCAGCCCAGTCTCACATCGAAATGTATAATAGCCACGTTGGTCCACAGTGCAAAATGTATTAGTTTCACAACAGCGGCTTCAAAACTGAGAGGCCTATGTTTTTTTGGCCTATTTGGTTCTACTGGCCTGTGTCCACATCACATGACTGCCAAGTTTTAATCTCAGTGGAAAATGCAGTATTTTAAGATGGTTTCAGCATTAGGATGCATTGCTAACATTTCTAGTGAGAAAAGTGCATCTTAATTTCATGACCTTGGTTCAGTGAATGTATATGATGTTTAGTTTGTTACATATTATGAAGATTTTTTTCATGCTTTCTATCATTGATATGGTGGTTGCTATAAATGCTGATATCACTGAAGCCAAATAGTTGCATTTTGTTTGAATCATTGTCTTTGTATTGTGTTATCTGAGCTGTGATGTTATTTGTATTATTTTATGGTACTGTTTGATTATGTTCTTTCAATAAAGACGTAGAGTTTAGAGAGCTTTAGGTATGAACTAATGTTGAAATCCAGAAATTGAAGCTTTGTGATTGGCTGACTGGAGGGCCTGCCTGCAAGGTCTCGTTTTTTTTTTTTTTTTTTTTAGACAGAAATTTGATGGCCAAAAACAAAAACACAAAAAACGTCACAATTTAGATCCACTATTTACCAGCATTTTGGTCCCAACGTAACTATTAGACTGGATTGGCTTTGTTGCAGACTAGAAGTGACAACCATTCCTATATAGAAAACCCTGAGAAGTCCAACCAAATTTACACTTTTTACTCTGTTTTTCTGTTCCTCTCATAGGCATCCGCATGTAGAATTAAAATGTCAGTGTGCTGACCCTTTTACTTCTGATTTGAGGCGTCTCATAATGGCGGTGGCTGCTAATGATGAAGGAGAAAGTCCTGCGGTTGCACAGGACCATTTTTATCCTCAATTAGAAATCAGAGTGCATTTGCAAAATGAAAGCGGGCATTTATTCAAGAGCATAAGAAGTTGGATCAAAGGCAAGTAAGAAAGCAGCACAACACGATAAACACAACAACTAGTCAACCTCATGATCCCTGAGGGATCTTAGAAAATACAATTAAACACCAGGAACAAACCAACATGTCAATCAAGCGGCATGTCTTTGAAATGCTGAGGAAAATAAGAATCCTTGCTGTGGTGAAAGTGTGCTTTGTAATAACAAGGCAGAACAGAATCAGCGTATTTATAAATGTACTTTGGTTTTACTGGATAACCCCTGTCCTTTTTTTAGCAGAAAGTGCTGCTGTATCAGTGTTATCTTTGTAACAGCTTCTTTTCATTTCTCTACCAATCTTGGAGCATAATTTATTATTTTCCTGTTTGTTCACTATTTCTTATTTCCACGCGATCCTAGTCAAGGGCGAAACAAGTTGGTGAAAACAGCCACTTAAGACAAATGACATATCACCAGGACTCACGACACGAGCATTTGACTCATCGGATTAATAAAATCATTAAACTGCATAAAAGCCCTTGCCATTCAACTCGGGTCCCCACAGTGTTTCACCTTGTCTGCTTGGCAGCGAGGGCCCTCTGTCTTGTTGAGAAATGATAGGAGGTTAGTCTCGGCTCCTGCAGCTCTCGTCGAGCCCCTCTCCGCCGGCCAGCACGTCTGCCTCGCTCAACGCCATTGATTACCTGATGCAAGCAAAAGCCAAGTTTGCCGCTTTGATCATTAATCCTGCCACAGCCTCGCTCTTAAACAACACTCCCCTCCAACCCCCACCCACCACTACCACCACCACCATTTCATTCACCTTCTCCCCCACATATCTGGCATTTATTGAAGTCATGAGAGCATTGGCTGAATGAGGGCTGAGGCTTGTTAAGCCGAATTTTTTCGCATGCAGTAGGTGGAGCTTACCGTCGACTGACAGGAGCTTGAAATCTACACAGTATTTTAAGGCAGGGGGTGAAATCCCACTGAAATCATGATTTTTATGGCAGAGGGAGAATCCCTACTCCAGCAGCTTTGTAAAGTGTTTTGAACAGATGTCAGATCGATGTTTAAAGCTTCATACGCAATTATGGAGATACTGAAGCAGAAAAGACCAGGGACCATAGTGTATTTATCAAAAGTGTTAGAATGACACTAAAGGATGCTGTAAAGAGCCAATTTACGACTAAAAAACCAAGATACTAAGGACTATAAGTGACACATTCATCAAGCTACTTACTCCAACTTACAGCTAAGTGTTTGTATAACCTGTAAGAGCAACTGTGACTTAAATTATCCTTTATTTCAAGTTTTGGTGACATTTCAAGAAGGAAGATGTCTTTCCTCGAGTTCTGGACTTCATTTCTTAGGGTGAATGTCTGTTTCGTTCTGTTCTACTTCCCTCCATCACATCTGCTTGCCCACGCTGTCAAAAACCCGTTTGTTAACAATTCAAACACCTGACAAATTATATTTCTGCCTGCTTTCCTCAAGCCAATCAGTTTCTAGATGCTATTCTTTAAGCATTGGTGTGATTCTGCCTTCTGTCGTTGAGACCCACTATTGTGCGATCCACCTCCTCTCCATCGCTACTATGACCTCCATGATATCCAGGGAGACTCGTCCAAAGATTTCCATCAACCACCTGCTGGCTCCACTCCACCGCCACCTGCATGGAGACCCAAGGGGGATCCCATCCTAGATCTCCTATCTTCATAGGGGCCTACGTTTTGTGATGATGCTTCACATTGACATCGATAAATGAGGCTTACATCAATAAACAGTGTTATACATTTCCAGTTATTAAAATAAATAGTGATGAAAAATTTAGAAATTAGGCTGATATGGGAAACTAAAAGGAAACAAAACAGGAACTGCTTAATCATGTAAGACAGTGAGTTTAGTGTTCCACTGACAGGAGCAGGCAATGAAGATGAATGAAAGGTACTAGCAAACCAAATCAATCCTTTTGTGTGGATGCACCACTGATTAACAAAAAAGAGAAGAAGAAAAAACATCGCAACATCTTTCCAAATCTAATTGGTACGGGATCAATCAAATGTGAACTGAAGGTTAAAACTAACCACCCCATTTGGAATTATAGATATTGCTTCAGCTAACATTTTTCTTCGTAAGCAGTTATATTTACAATTACTTTAAAACGTGTCTCAGAAGCTGTGTGCTCGGCTCTGTTTCTGTGCTGCAGTCATCAAGGATTTTACTCTTCTAAAACTTGAAAGGCTTCTGGAGCTCTCTAGAATTTAAGAGCATTTTTCAAATTATAAGATTCTTAAATTTGTGAGTAGGCGTAAAAGTCTTTTTTACTTTTATGTCTTCTTATGCTTAAGTTCAAAATTTCACAGTAGTAACAGTTTGATTGACATGAATCCAGACATCACAACTTTCACTTTTGACGCTGCAGATTTGCAGAAGTGACGGTTTCAACATCTGTTCAAAGTCAAAGCATTTTCTGAGCTCTTACTTGTTATCTTTTTAAGTCAAGTGGGAAAAAAAGAAAGCTATTATTTTTAGAATTGCTCCTTTACTCCTGGGAGAGCGCCTCCAACACAAGGATCAACACTATAGCCTTGTTGCATGTCCTCAAAACCAATCAAATATGAGTTTTGTGACACCCACACATGTGCAGCGGAGGCACCGGCTGCTAGGAAATTTCACACCAGGTAATTATCTACTGTTTTTCTTTACCTTTGGGGGAAGGTGGGCGAGGCTGGCTGGCGTGAGGAGGTGGTGGTAGTGGTTGAGGGGTGGGGGGTAAGGTCTCGCTCACACCCTCAGATGTGAGAGTGAAAATTACACAGCCTCCTCGATGGGCTTGGAGAGCCACCAGACCTCATCAAGCAGCAGGTGGGCGCTTTTTTGCATCTCTTGCTCAATGTCGTCTCATGCAGTATAAATAGAACAGTATGGCGGCGCAAGTCACATCTCATTTGGCGTGTTGTGTTTCAGAGCACCTCCGCTGAGACGCCGGCCACAGAGGGCGGCCGGGAGAAAGCAGAGCCTCGCTAATGGACAGGAGCCGGCCCCAGAATTTACAGTCCCTGCCGAGAACCCATTCTTGTGGGTCCCTCGGTCGTACCCTGGTGTGTGCAAACACACACTGAGCGACATTCAGTGTGTTTTCTTTCTCTCTTTGTGTTGGCGGAGTGTAGGCAGTATCTCAACAACATCAACGATTTTTTCCCCCATGCCTCCTCGTAGATGTATACCGTATGTTATTGTTAGGTTAATATAAAAAGCCAACTTTGGCATTTTATTGAAAATCTGACATTTGCATCTGCGGGGGTTGTCAGACCACAAAGTCAAACTTGATGCTGTTAGATTGTCCTCTGTGGAGTATTTATTAACAAGAAATCAACCAAGTGTGATCCCATGTGAATGTTCATCATCAAGTAATATACAATGTCTACCAGATGGCATGTATGCATCTGTTTTTGAAGGTATCTCTGCAGAACCTGAAAGAAAACCTACCTCATTCTGCTTTAACCCAGTTGTGATCAGCTGGAATCACATCTGCTGGCTGTAAATCCATGACTTTGTTTCTAGCTTTTGCATTAATTTAGGCCGTAGGTGTTCATATGGATTTTTGGGTCATTCTGTTTGTGACCTCGCTGATTAAAGAAATCTTTAAGTACCCCTCCAGCCAAAAATATGTATTCTCTTCTGCTTCCCACAGTTGGATGTTTGAGCTTCACTGTGCAGAATGATGCGTGTGCAGAGTTTCATGCGAGAAGTTTTTCACATTCATCTGCTGGAGAGGGAATGTGAAGAGCTGCTGTCACAAAATCGGAGTTAAGGTGTGTATTTATAGGCATGATTTGTGACATCACAACTAGTTTGGGGCAAGTTTGACGAGGTAACACACGTTCACTGGGAAGATACTTTTAAATAAAGAAGACTTCTTGTTTCTTGTGTTGTGAAATGAAAAATAGGAGATGGAGTAGATTGTAATTTTGAGAGTTTTTACAAGGTAATTAACCTTCTTTGTGGAAAAATGATATCTGACACAAATTATTATTTTAAGAGTTTCTTCAAGCCTTGTTTCTTCAAGGCTAAGATGTCAAATGATAATTAATGTCTGGAGGGGAAGCTACTTGTAATAAAAACATTAAGGGGCTTCCTTTTCATTTTTTCATACTTGACCCTTGACTGGATATCAACTTGGATTGTACGATTATTTTTTCTGTAATAAACAGCACATGATGAATGATGAATATATGGAAAATACAGACTCCTCAGTTGTGTTTTGGTCTCCTCTATCCTCTTAAGAAAATATCTGGCCCTTTAACTGCTAAATAGGCAGGTAGCATACAATGGCTTTGTAGAGATTTTTTTTTAGCCGAAAACAGCCTCCTGCTTGACAACAATGCAGATGCCAAAAGTTAAGTAAAGGTGCCTGCTGCAAAACCAAAATAATGAGTTAATAAATGCTAAAATGCTTTGTAGAGCTTCACTGCAGAGTTGAATGATGATTATCTGTGGGTTCATCACTATGAAAGGTACCTTTCATATGACAGATAATTCCACATTAATGGATCCCACTGATTTGAATATAATTTATATATAAAACTGCTAATGCTGCTGCTTTAAAGGCATAAAATATGAACTGAAACTAAAGTATTCAGAGTATCTGCAACCACAGTAAGTGTATTGTTTTGGTGCTTCACCACACGTCACCAAATTTGATATATAACAATATAAAGTATGGATGCTTTAAGCTGCTGCTAACCCCCTAAGAAGAGTATTTTGTATACTTCAGATAATAAAATCAAATCTTCTTTTTGTCATTATTCTAGTTTCTTTTCAACCTCTTGGTATATCCTCATGTTGTGGGGGGGGGGGATATTTGATGCACCAGTTGGTCCACTTTTCAGTTGCTGTTTCATCTCCATGCTTGGTATTTATGTTGCTACGATTCTCGAGAGATGATGCAAAATGTACCTTTACTATCCACTATACACACACAACACACACACACACACACACACACACACAAACACACACAAAGTAAAAAGATAGCAACTTCTACTTATCTTTTCATCCAACCACGGCGAGTCAATCAAAAGGTTTATTTACCCAAAAGCTGCTGCATTCCTTCAGTCTTCATCAAATAAACTGCACCTGCATTTTTTTGGAAGTGTAGCTGTGAGCCTATGAGGGGTTAAAAACATTCAGTCTCCTTCATTAGACATACAGTTGGTGCAGGAGAGAACAGGAGAACAATAGAAGACTCACCAGCATCTCAAGAGGCCCCCAGCAAAACATGGATTAGGTGGAGATTATTAAATGTCAGCTCTTAAGACGAATACTTTTTACAGCCTCAGAGTAAATCAATACTACTTATCTTTGATAAAAGTGGCAGAGTAGATGTGCCAGCATAGCAGTCTGACAGCTCTTTCGCTCTCGCTCTCTCTCTCTTTCTCTCTCCCCTCAAAACAAAACCTTTACTAATCGAATTGAAAAATCCCACAGGAATGAATTTAAAACACATTATGGTGTATTTGTATTATTTTACATAGGGATGTGTTTGTTTCTTTGTTATATTAGTCTAAAATTTCTCTTTTCATTTATGTCTTCCTCTGCTGCTCTGCTCAGCTGTCTCACTGTCTCTCTCTCTCTCTCTCTCTCTCTCTCTCTCTCTCTCTCTCTCTCTCTCTCTCTCTTTTAAAGGCTTTACAAATCAAATTTGAAAATCCTGCTGGCATGTTTCCAATGTGCAACACAAAGCACTCAGACTGTCATTTTTTGGGAGAACCAACTATTTCAGGATAATATTGGGTAGGTCATGATCTCTCCCTGTCTATCTGCATGTCTGTAAATATCAGTGATATTTTCCGGTGCAGTTCTACACATGCTAGTGTGTCATATCTGTCTGTCTCACTCTCTCTCTCCATAGATATATATAAATATATCTCTGTCTGTTCTTGCTCTCTGGCATCGCTAATACCAATGATTTCTCTGAACATTCTGCTTCATGCTGGAAAATCCATTTTCTCAAAGGCGCCCAGATTGACATCTACAAATATTGATGGCAAACAAACCAATCAGAACGGCTCTGTCGATAGCTGTATGAAGCCTGCTCGTGCACCTCATCTCCCTGATTTCAAAACAAGTGCAAGATGCACCATGCAGCGCCTGATCCCACATTACACCTGCGATGAGGCGGGCACGGGCAGTTTGAAGTTTGAAGTGCCTCCACCTATGGAGTGTGTGCCATTACCCCACCTTTACTCTTTGTGTGTGTATGCGTGTGTGTGTGTGTGTGTGTGTGTGTGTGTGTGTGTGTGTGTGTGTGTGTGTGTGTGTGTGTGTGTGCATACATTTTTGTACATTTGTAGTGCACCCTCAGTGCTTTCTCAGCGCCTGCATCCAAATCATAATTACAATGTAATATCACGCGTAAGGCAGTGCCCCCGCTGTTGTTTCACTTTCTCCTCCTCTTCCCTTCTATGAATATCAAATGCTCTCACGCTGAGCTCTGAAAGCTACACAGCTCTTTCCCAGACACACAGACGGTGTATGTGTGTTTGTAGTGAGGGGCGGGTGGGGGGCGTTTAGTCGGATAGTACTTTCCTCCTCCGGCTTTGACAGGAAAGCCGGCGGCGGGACCTCGTTCTTTTTTTTTTTAAAATACGCCTAGTATCCCTCTGGTCTGTTGTTACCCCAGTCCAAGCAAGACAACCCAACATCCTATTCATTCAGCTGTCCTCTCTGTAGCGTGTACGTGATATTTCTTATTCATGTCACATAAAGTGCTGAAATCACAAAGGCTATCTCAGATGCAGTGTGAGACTTGGCATGGCTGTGGTATGGAATAGATGAAGCCTGCGAGGCTGCAGCTCTGCCACTGGCTTAGAAAAGAGGACATCTGTCAAATGCTCACTCAAAAGAGCCATTCTTTGTGGGGGGGGGGGACAGCTGGAATAATAGTAGTTTTATTTATGTTTCGCTTGTTGTTTGCCATGTACAGTACCGTGCACGCTATTATTTCCCCAGTGTTTTTTCTACTCTAGATGCAGATTTTCTTTATTTTGATTCAAGGTTGTTGTTTTTTTTATTCCAAGGGATCATTTGACAGATGTCTTTTCAACCCACTAACACAGTCAAGAAGAAAGTCACAATTTTTTCCTCCCCTCACTCAGCAGTGTTTATTGAGTAAAGCACTAATTCACAGAAACTGCCTCAAACTGTAATATACACAGATTATCCATTCAACTCAGGACCGGGGGTCTCTTTTATCTACGAATCAGAATCGACAAACACGTAGAACGCATTCTGATGTTTGCTCGGCAGACAACAAACAGATGCAGACACAAATTCAATAATGTTTGAAGGCTAGATAATATCAATTTAGAGACTGGCGGATGACTGACAGCGAAGACCATGCTCAATAAATGCGCTTAAAATCATCAGTTCATTTGAATCCAGGTTGTGACGAAACCAGGTGGAAAAAAATATTCATTTGGGGTTGTGATGACATTAAGAATAAACCCTGTTCTTATTATAACGAGGCACACATTGAGCACACACATCTATATGCCACAAGTGAAAAATCAACTTTACTTTTAATTATGTTGACTGCAGCTGCTATAGTTTGCTGTACTCTGACTGTGGGACATTAACGCAACCTTACAGGATTCAGCCATATGACAGAGATGCTGCGGTGCGAGTCAAAATCCATTTGGCTGTGATTCAGTGGAAAATGCCAGAATATCCAATCAGATTAATCTAATGAGGAACATTTTGAGGAAAAACATTCACACTGTACTTGGCTGCAAACACGTAAACATGTTGGCAATAATTTATCACTAAGTCTCTTTTATTATGTGCTTGATCGGAGTGAAGAAGTTGGTAATTTTGTTTGTGCAACCCCCCCCCCCCGCCCCCAAAAATAAACTGACTAAACGGAAAAACTATTACAGCAGCATAGATTTCACACAGGTATATGCTTATTCTTCAGTCACGGCTCACATTAGCATTCTTCATTAGATATGTAAGATATGGAGAAAATAATAAATCAATTCAGCAGCTTTCTCCACATTAGTAAGGTGCTTCTGCTGCCTGTTGTCTCGTGGGAACGAGTGAGATGATGGCTGCAAATTAATTTGTGACACTCGGAATTGATTTTCTAATCCCACATGGTATTTGATAAATAACCCTTCAGAAAATGAACACCTCAGACGATAAATACAGTTATTATCTCTTAGAGGGATAATTAGTGCTTCCTGCAAAGACAGAGCACCCTTGGTCCTCTGCTCCAACCGCTCCAACGCTCCTTCACTGCGACCCCAAAAGTAACACAACTAATAAAAGTTACATTATTCAATGATCCATAAACAAAAGGAATATTTTATCAATTCTGGCATCCGAGTGACGCCGGGCTGCTGGTCACAGGTGGTGTGACAGACAGAAAGACATATGAAAACAGTGGCGGCTTTCCCAGAAGGTAGAGAAGTATCTGCTGTAATATTTAGCCAATTATGCAGTGCAGTTATTAATCTTACCTGAGGCCACGTACTGACAATTAAATAGGTTGTGGATGCAGTTGTCAGAGCTGTTTTCTGTGCCCCTGTACTCATTAATGGACTTATTTATGATGAGATATCCCTGTTTGTTAGCTCTGAAGATATGACCAACCAAATAGTCTTTAATGGCGTCATTAACTTTACTAGTTTAAAAAGGTCCTGAAGTGGGGTCTAGGGACCACTAAGTGATATTTTAGGAGGTTTATGGGGCATCAGATGAAAAAATACTCTATAGACACGTTATTAGCTCTGTGAGGCTATATTTTTGCAGTGTTAATTTAAAGTAAATGCTAACATCAGGATGCTAGCATGCCCACAATCACTTCTGTCTCTCACTTCTGTTACTACACTTGTGTGTATACACTATGAAGTTATTTTCATAGTGTACATATTTCAACAGGTTTAGAGTCGTCTCAAATCAAACATGGCCGTTGCGCACTTACGAGAAATGACAATAAGTTAGTTAGCAAGCTAGTGTTAGCATTCACGTTATCGTTTGCGGTACCAAATCATTACAGACTGCTAAATTAACCCAATAAACCTACTAATGGCTTATATCCAACAACAGTGTGTGAAAAACACACATGTATAATACCTTTGTGTAATGTGGTGATGAAAAGTTGTCCCTCCTCTTCCACTACGTAGCCAAAATTGTGACCGTTGAGAGCGAAAAGGGCGAGAGAAAATTTGAGACATAGCAAATGACAATGTTAACATGCTGATGTTTAGTAGATAATGTCTAAAGAGCCAAAGTCAAACCAGAACTTTCGATTTCCGCTTGAGAAGTAGGAACCTCATTAAAAATCCCATTTACATTTGTAACTATGTAAATAACAAAAAACAAAACAAAATATCCCCAGTCTTGGAACAGAACCTTTCTCAACAGCATGTTGTGTGGCTCGCTTTATATGTTTGGATGATGAGTTTTCTGAAAAAATATCTAATATCACTGTTTATTCAATTTTTTTGTTTTTTTTGTGACCTTTAAATGAACAAAGTTTCCCATAAATCCTGGAGTTTTGTGGACAAAATGTCACGGCTTGACAAAGGAGATGAGTCCATGAGTGAGTGTAGGGGTGTGTGTAATAAAAGCAGGAGAGAGAGAGAGAGGAGTGAACACAGCTCTCTCTACAGCTAGAAAGTTGAAAAATGAGAAAAATTAAAGTCCCAGAGAAATGAAAAATTCATTTTCCCAGTTTTAATCTTGTGTTCCTGTGTTAATTGTTCATTTATCTCATTATATGCCAAATATATGTCAAAAAATCTGTATCAGGGTATTTTTACACCAAAACCTCTGTCTTTTCAATTCCTGTAAAACGGTTTAAAATGTTTGATGACTCATCCTGCACTCATGGGCATTTACAAAAGTTCATCCAATCAAATGATTGATTTTGGGCGAGCAGCTAGCCACAATGATCACTTCATCGTTTGTGGGTCATAGTAGCTAACACAGCAATATGGAGAGATATAGGAAGAGATGTGTGATTGGCCAAAACAATGTTGCTGAGGTCTAATTCACTGATTTATCCCTCCTCATCCTCCTGATCTAACAACAGGTGAGGAGGTGTGTGTGGAGTCAACAGTCCTCTGTAGCTCTGGATTGCCTTTAACTCTAAGCCCCACCCACTTTTAGCAGTCCAATCAAATGTTAAGGACTTGATTTAGATCCTTCATGTAACTGTACTATCAAACATTCCATTTCACCATGAAATACATCACAGTACAGAGGCTAAAAACGCTCTAACTTACGTTTTACTGCGAAGAAGAAAGTGTTGGGGAGTTTATTGGATGTGTCAGAACCAATCTACGGTGACTTAAGTAACAGTGCTGCTGCGTTTGTCGTTCTTTTAATGGGGGCTGTAGTTTTTTCTGTGCACACAACGAACACATTGTTTAACACGTTTAAGCAGGTTTACACAAAGGTTCAAATTTCGGATAGCAGCTGCTGTGGTGTAGTGTAACTCCAGGAACATGCTACATTTTTCAGAAAGACATATGAAACACTTAATAAGAGATTGCATTGAGTTACAGAAGCTACTGGAACGTAGGCTAACAGGATGTGCCATCATAGCTTCTGTTTTCTACAGTGTTTATGACAGTACTGATTAATTAGCAATTAAGACAAAGTACAAAGTATTTTTGGAGGTCCTTAGTCATAAACGAAGAATTGGTTAGGTTTGAGTATTGCCAAAGTGATTACAATTCTTCCTGATGGGGATATGAATGTGTGGTTGTGCCAATCTGTCCATTTTTGATATATTTGAGTATGGACCAAAGTGTCAGATTGGCCGAGGGACAGACAGAGACAGCTATCCCTTGTGCCACAGTTTAATTTGACTCATCTTAAGTACAAGATTGAAACTGTATGAGTGATTTTTCTTCTTATTACCTCCCTCCAGTGTTATCTCTGTACCTGCAGTAGAAGCAGTGACCAGGCACATCAAACTCTGCACAGCAAAATGTCCTCAAATAGCCTGTCTGGTCTAATGTGGCTTTATTTGGGGGTTCTTGATATGAAAAGGTTTGAGTACCCCTAGAGTATATGGACTCTTTTAGCTCCTTCTTAAAATTCATAGAAAGATTTTGCCAGTTTCGACACGCTGAGATTTAGTCTTCTCGATCGACCCTGCAAAATAATACTTATCATTCTGGTACGGACTTTTGCCATGACGCCAAATTAGTGTGTCTGATGCCTCCCCATCACGACCGACTATTGTTTTACTCTCTGTGCACTGCCAAGTAGGAGGCAGAGAGGCTGTGAGGGGCTTTGTCCGAGTGGAATGGAGCCTCACTGACAGTATGGCATTCACTCTAAATGTAAATGAGAGGGTTTTAGAGTGTGGTGGTCAGGTAACACACGCCTACAGTAGAACGTGCTCCTTTAGTCTGGCCTAAAAGATGACAAATGCTGGTTGCAAGCAGCTGGCCTGCCGATTGCCATCACACTGCAGTGTCATACATAAAAACACGTGTTCCGTTTAGGGGAGGCAGACTGAAAGAGAGGGGAGGCCGAGAGGGAAAGATGCACCTGCACAACAACACGTTGACACTTGAGTTCCAAGAAGTAAACAGTAAGAGATTCATCAGCACACCTGAACACACCCACACATTCAAACACTTGGAGATACGCAGACACAAGCGTCTCACACTGTCTTTATATTAGAACACAGCCAGACTCTTCAGACCGCAGCAGGCAGGTACTGTTGAAGAAAACATCTGCTTTCCATTAAAACCACAAATGTTACCTAAACATATACACATCACAACACCCCTTTTATGGGTCTTACATTTCTGATCTGTTGGTCTGCTTTTAGAGTGTTTTATTGTCCAGTTTGCATTCTTAATTATTCACAAAAACAAATTTGAATGATGCGGTGAATCCATTAGAAAGCTACTCTCCCATAAAATCAATCCATTTCAGCAGGCATGCTCTTTGCATGTTGTGCACTCCAAACGCTTTTAAGAAGAAACCTTGCATTACGTGGACTTATATTAAAGGACTCTTGAATCTTATTACAATTCAACTTGGAAAAATGAAAAAAATCTGGTGTACATTGCATTAGGAGAAACGTGCTCTAAAGAATACGCATGATACTTCACTATCCCCTCTATTTCCCAGAGCATAATGTGGTTTTCCGTAAAGCAGTGCATCTGGTCTTCAAGAAGCATTCTGCTATTGATTTGTGCACAATGAAGCTCACATGTTATAGTGCAGTATTTGATTGTTTTAATAATGGTTTGTTCAATTTCATGAGAGCAACATTAGGTAAGTGACTTTATGTTTCTTTAAAACATGCCAAACAATAACAGCATATAAGGTTACAATTACAGCTACCCATCTCCTACATCAGAGAGAGACACTGCTATCACTCCACTCTGCTGTATTTACTCCCATTACTGACCTACCCTATGCTGTGAAAGTGCAGCCTGAACGAAGCAGGCGTCAGCAGAGAAGAGGCAGAAGGGGGGGGGGGGGGGGGGTGTAAGATAGCACTTCAGATGACGGAGGAACAGACCTCTATTGCCCTCCGTGATACTGTGCAACGTGAGGTGACTCAGAGGCAAAATGGAAGAACACCAGAGCATGTTTTAAGTATTGTGGATCAAGTGTCATGGTGCTCACAGTTTTTCTCTCATCCGTGTAGTCAGAAATGAAACCCTGGGGAACAACAGGGGTGGAAGCATCTTCAAACTCAATCTACACCATGAGACAACAAGATTTTAGACAAATGTTATGGTTGTTTAAAACACTTCCACAGCTAACCCTAACACCTAACCCTAACCCACCTCTGGCAAACTCTGACCACAACACAGTACTAGGCCTGTCACGATAACTAAGATATATTGTCTCAGAAATAATCGCGATAAACTATATTATTGTCATTTGAAGATCATTTTATACTACTGATATAATGATAATATAATAGCATAATCATCCAAGGGGGATGGGGGGTGGGATTGGAGAGTGGGCACTACGCTTCTGTAAAAACACAGACTGCCATTATGAGTCGGGACAGTTATTTACCTTTAATTCTATATAAGTGGCGCCGCTCGCTTCTGCAGTCTCCAATCAGGACGTGCACAGTGAGGAATGGAGGACACTACTTGCTTAGCCAATGTGACATGAATAGCCTCTTAGCTTCTATGTGAAGTGTGGCAATACTGAGGTAAACAAAAAGATGAGAATGACTCTTTATTTTCTTAATTTTTCATCGAGACGTTGTGAACAGAGCCGGTGGACATCTTCAGCCCACACGATGACAGAACAGTAATACAGAAAGTACCATAAGAGATCCCAAATTATGTTTTTCAAAATCTGATTAACGAGTTATGTGATATCTCATGAAGGGTATAATGTCCCTTTCCCTGTCCCTGGTTGGCTTTGTTTAGTTTGTTTCTTTCATAATCTCTCAGCAATAAAAAATGTCCACACTCAAATCACAGGGATAAGGTACTCTTTTGTTGAACTAATTAGAGATGAAAGAACAAAGAAACTCAGCAGGTTAATTAAGCTCTACAGCGTTTTTCCCTTTGCTGTAGACAGACTCATTTTTCAAGGACATATGCCCTCCTTCACTGATCCTTCCAACAGTTACAGTAGACCAGTCTGTTTCTCTCAGCTAGCTGCTATGTTTTTGGTAATGTTAATACCAAAGATTAGGCTATACATTATATGTCAAACTCTTTATGATGAGATTGATGCTGGAGTTTGAAAGTCATGTGGTTCATGTGTTTTTGGCAGTTCTCACTCTGTAACATGACACAGCTTGCAACACCTACATTCACAGTGGGGAACAAAATGATTGTATTTGCACCAGTGGTAACCTGACCGTGACTTAAGCCTGAAATATCAAAGGTGAGGAATATATGAAGGGGAGGGCCAGCACAAAAGTATCAGGAGGGCCCTTGCATCATGGACCTTTTCTCTTGTATGATGGAAGTCAGGAACATGCTGTGAAGTCCAAACGAGGTATACCCCCCTACTGATACGACAGCCGAAAATCAGCCTGATTTGAACAGAGCCAATGAGAGTTCGTGGTAGAAAAACTGATTTGTCACTTTATTTGTTAAAGACCAAAAATGTATGACATCTGTTAGATCAGGCATGTCCAAAGTATTCCATAAAGTGCTGTGTGCCTGCAGGTTTTTGTTCCAACCAACCAAAGAGCACACAATTCGACCAATCAGCTGTCTGAAGACTGAGACCAGTTGATTAAATGAGTCAAACCTGGTGTGCTCCTGCTTGGCTGGAATGAAAACCTGCCACCAGATGAACCTTTACGAAATAGTTTGGACACCTATGTTAGACATATCCATTAGTTAAGTATCATTGAAGGTTGTATTTATCATGCTAGCCCATCTTTGGTTCCAGTCAGGGTAAAGTTGACAGAGATAAGAGAGGGACGAAAGTAAAAATGGTAAATGGTATTACTTTTGTCCTGCTTTTATCAAATATGTACTTCTTTGCTCTTTATTTTTGCAGGAAACAGACCAACAGAGATGTCACCAGTCCAGATATGTATACTAGAGCATGTCAGTGTGTTTCATCTGAAGGACCGTCCGTAAGAGTCCACTGCTAATGCACATGGAGTATTGAGTATGCACCACCACTTTCCACAGATATGTAGAGAGGAGAAATGAGGACAGCGCTGCACGTGCTCCAGGTTACAGGGCTCACAATAGGGTGTTCTCTGAGGAGCAAGAGGGTAGGCTTAGAGATTATCTGCTAAAGGCTGAGTCCTCGTGAGGTAAATTCAGATAATTGTGACAGTTCATGTTGGAGCATGTCAGGTTTTATTGCTAGGGCTCATGGTGTGTGAGGGAAAAAAAAAAAAAACTATTAGTATTGCACATGTACCAGTTTACAGGAATAACTACCAATAACAAATATTAAATTTAATGCCTTCCAAATTCAATGACAAAATTCAGAATCATTCATAAATTAGGCTGAGTTCATTCAAATTAATATAATTGATAAGTTACAAGTTAATTAAGTTAAAAAAATAAACATATGACAGTTCATGGGTTTAAAATGTAGGTAAATGCATAAGTAATAAGATAATTAGGTTAAAAATACATAGATTCCACAGTCCAAGTGTTAAAAATGTTGACAAATTCATATCATTACCATCACCAGTTTATTGGTTAAAAATGTAAATAATTCATTGTGGCCCCTTAATGTCTTCAGTTTCGTATGCTTGCCTACCAGTTGGCCAAGAAGCATGAATGTATCAGTTATCTCCAGTACTGGGATGCCTGCCAGAAGACTGAGAAAGACTGTTTTACTGGCTTCCGAGAACTGAATCCACATCTCTATTTGTCTTCCTCAGGCCGCCATCCTTTTAAGGACAACAGGCTTCAATCCCACTAATGTGGCAAACTTCTTCTCAAACCTGTCCAAGGTCTTGGACCGCTACTGCTGCAGTCAACGTCCAAGTGCCTGACAAAATAATTGCCAGCTGAAGAAGGAAGCAGGTTGGAGCAATCACATCTACAGTGAGAAGGACATTAGTCACCGTGGCATTAGTGGTCAACACTCAGGGTAACAGCAGACCGCCTCACTTTGTTTTTCCCTGCAAGATTGACCAATTTGTCCGTGATGGGCCCACAATGCTGCATCGGCTCAAGCGGTGGGTCAAGTTGGATACAGGAGAATGACTTCCTCACATTCCTGTAAGCGCTTTGTGAATTGAGTCAAAAGTGCTTTTGCTTTTTGACAACCATGTCTCTCACCTCTCACTTCAAGGTATCATGTATTGCAGAGCCAACAGTGTGGTGCCACCCCCCCCCCCCCCCCCCCCCAATCGACGCAGCTATGGATCGCTGGATGAGGGGAAATCCCAGAAAAAAACATGAACATTTATGACTTACTAGGTATCCATCTTCCATCTGTTGCAACACCATGCTTAAGCTGCATGGGAATTTGGCCCTTTAACCCCAAACTGTTCTGTGAGAGGGATTTCTCACCCACTCATGTGATGGATAGACCCGCTCCATCAACCGCTGTGGAGCCTGTACCACCTGCCCCGGACTTGCCAGCACCAACTCCATCGCTCATCTCAGCCAGCCATTTCCACACCGCTGAGGCTCAAGACTTCAATCCGGAGGCACTCCAGCCCTTTCCCTAAGGCTGGACCTAGAAAGGAGCAAAGAAGGAGGAGAAAAAGATAAACCACCATCCTCACTCACACCCCCGTGAAGCAAGCCTTGGAGGAGGAAAAGGCAAGGCGGCTGCCAAAAGCAAAAAAAAAAAGCTACCTGTAAAGACAGAGCCTGCCAAGCCTGCCAGGCAGGGAAGTGGTCCTCCTCATGCAGGTAGGGAATCATGAAGCCTCGTCTGTGGTGCAAGACTTCATCTCCTCCAGGCGAGGTGAAGTTTGGGTGCAGTATGTGTTCTATGAAGAGTGGGCACAGAGGGAGACAGCATCTATATCTGCCCCAACTGCGAGAGTGAATAAAAACATTTCTTAAAATGTCCTATTAACCCTTACATACTGTTTCACCCATTTTAACATTCAAGAGCAGTAAAAACACCCTAGTCATCATTATTTTAGCCTGAAATGTTATGATTTTTCAGAATGTGATGTGATGATGTGTCAACTTTTATGTGTGTGCAACTAATATATACATTTTTATACACTAAGGGTGTTTCAGATTAATTGTGAGCCATATTTATTCAGAAATTCAACAAATCACGAGTCCAAAAATGTTCATATTCAATAACATTCATTGAAATCATGATTGGTTTTATGTTCTCATGTTTATGTAACATATAGTAGGACCATAATATAGTCTGATTTTGAATGTGTTCTCTCCATAAACAAATAGTGTGAATATAGTTGCACCTTTTTTTTCCTTTTCTTTTCTTTAAATCAATGACTAGTTGGTACCAAAGCCTTTACTTGAATTTTTTGTGGTTGAGTGTTTACAAAATGTTGCTTCTGGAGCCTTTAAGCAACTTCATTTTTTTGTGTGTGTGTTTGGATGTTTACAAAATATTTTCTGAATCAAAATCAGTTACTTAGCTGGTTAGCTGGCATTGAAGCCTTTCTTTGAATTTTTTGTGGTTGAATGTATTACAAAATGTTCTCTGGGTAGCCAGAGGAAAAGCTTACCTGCTTCTTCCACTACTTTTTTGAATGCCTGAACCTTATTTTCCATGGTGACCTGAAAACAAACAACAAAAACACCCACAAAAAATAATGAATCTGTTTTTTGGGGGTTTTTTTATATTATGCACTGTTCAAGGAAACGTTCTACTATTTTTAATGTGATCTGATGTTTTAAACAAGTGTCTCTTGATCAGTTTTACTTAACTGATTACCTTTGTGTCTATGTTACTGACTTTAATTGGTTGATGGAAACAATATATATAAATGGTTACTTTAAATAAATGCATCTCTGTGCAAAAATACTAAAAAGGTAAACTTAAATACCAGCCCTACTTTACCTTTTGCAGGCAGTTGCTGTTGGTGGATCAGAGCACTGTGAATCCCCCTGAGGGCAGGAAAGATGATGCACTCAAAGCAAGACAATCTGTACGTCCTATGAAAATACATTTTGTGATGCAAAGAAATGATCAAAAAGAAGAGCAGGGTGTTGGTCTCCCGGCAACAGAGCGTAGCTTTAATGCAACAGAAGAGGCTGGCAGGCAGGGCCAAGACCTTAACTGCAGGTGTTTTCCTGCTGAGGGGAGGACGGGATGCGGGGTGGGCGGTAATGGTGGGGCTGAGCCAGGTAGGAGGCAGGCATATGCCAGCAGAGGAACGTGCTTGTGTTTACTGTGTGTGCGTGTTCTCAAAGGGAAGAACGGGCACCAGAACACACATGGACCCTCCCCAGAGGAGACCAGATAGTAGGGGGTTGAGTGGCAGTACACCACCTTCCAGTTTGCCATCAGAGCACCTGCAGGAGAGAAACCTTCAAACACACAAATACACATAGTATCCATGGGCGCACACACACACACTTCTATGTACACACATACGCAGAGGCCTCCTTGGGGCATTTTTCTTCAGACTGTCAATCCGTGGGCCCCCTCCCTTCTCCGGCCCTTTGGACTGTGTAAGAATTTTAAATTGCAAGAGGCTCCTGGTGAGGACATACATAGCATTATACTGAAGTATGAAGAAAGTATATTTCCCAACATTAACAGTCTGTGACTAATGTTTAAAGGCTCATATCAAACTCCTTTAAGTGTCCAATTCAAACACAAGCTTGTTGCTCTGTGATGACAAATGAATAATCTGTATTAAGGCAGTGCTCAGAGACAAAAATGAGAGAGACATGGAATTAATCCTGAATAAAAAAGCACAAGATTCAACTCTGAATGGGTTTAATCATCTTAGAGCTTCATAGATTTGATGTTGATCAGGAAAATTGACAAGTTTGATTATAGAAGGGAACCAAGATTTTACATTTTCTCAATGAGGGTAAATTTATGGGGGAAAAACATGACTTGAATTGCCTTATACTCCCCATTAGAACTGAGCTGTTTGTGTCTGTGTGCATGTGCAGGGTTATTGTTGCGATGGAAAACAAAAGAGTCAAGTCCTCTGGGTACCTTTGATGGGGAGGACGTTTAATCCAAATTTATGCAGCTCAGGTAGAGCTTCAGGTCAAGGACAGTGTGGGCTTGAATCCGACGGCCATGTTGTAAACAGAGCAGCCACTTACCTGCCAATCACCGGCCCATCGCTGGAGGACCGGACACGGATCTGCAATATCCACATTCAGCAGGCAAACAAGGTGTGTGTGTGTGTGTTTGCAAGTGTGTGTGTGTGTGTGTGCTCAGGGAGCTTTGCATCCAGAGTGCTTTTGACCTCCAGGGTGAGACAATTTGGAGTTCCTTCAAGCAGTATGAGTGGAGACGGCGTGGCAGACCTCGCTGGCCCCCGTCCTTCTCTATCACACCGCAGGTTAGTCCTAATCAGAACCGACATATTGTCTGTCTGTCAGTTCATTCAGCGGCCATGTTGGCCTCAAAGTTTGTGCAATTGCCAGAAATTGCTTTCTGAGCTATGGGATGAAGGACAAAGTAAGAGTTGCAGAAAGCGAAAGTGCGGCTATAAAGTGCCTTCCGCTGCGTGAATGATTCTTGGAGAGCCATAATAGTCTGAATGCTAAAAGTGCACATGCAAAGAACACACTACACACCGCCACACACACTGCCATTAAATTCAGCAGAGCTCCCATGTTAAATTAAAATCAGATGGAACTCTCTTTCTGTCCTTCACCCCGCTACCCATCTCTTTTTTCTGGCCATGATTGGTTGATGGGATCCATTAAAATGTCCAAATGAGATTTGTTTTGCATTACTTTTCAGAGAGACAAGTGAAAATGACTGAGAGTACAAGAAAGGCAACTGAAATGTACATGCAATAAAGCCCTGAGCTAAGCAGGAGCTTTTACATTTGTAGGTGAGTGCTGGGCACCACGCTTGATGAAATTTGCATTTTTATTTTTGATTTAAATCCTTCCAAACCTAATCATTTCATTTCAGCAAATGTGGGCCATTTGTAAGACTCCTACATGATGAAGCTTTCCAGTCCCCCATAGGCAGAGAATGGCAGACTAATGAGACAAGGTACTCTGCATGGTATACGATGCCTACTCTTTTATTTCTTTCGATGCAGATGCTTGCTGCAGTGCGGAGAGCGGCAAAATCTCTACGTGAAAAATGGGTTTTTTGGGGTTTTTTTGCAGTGGTCTTTATAGTATCAATGAGCAAGGCACTGCTGTTATTGGAGTTTAAAAAATGCACACACATGAAAACACACATGCATACACCGCTAAATGACAAATACTTGAAATTCACCGCCAGCTACCCAATGGTAACTTTTAAACAAGTTCATTAAAATGTAGACACATTCTTTGGCAATTTCCATTGAGGGGATTAGTTGAAAAATTGTAATGGGATTTATTATAACTAGTAATAAAATGTTCCTCACAATGAAGATAATGCAGCAAAAGTTTTAAAGTTTTGGAGCACCCTTGACTTGTCAGCACTAAAACAATATGCAGTCATTTCTGTGATTTACTGGGTTTAAAAATCAAATTGAGATTGCATATCCATATAATAGATCTAGTCATTATTATTACCGTGGAGAAATATAAGGACAAGTTCCATTCCCCTACAGCTGCAGTACAGCTTTCATCTTGATGTGATTGCTCAATTGCATGTTTATCATCCATGACATTGGCGAAATGTTTCTTTCTTAGAGTCACCTCATAAAACCCTCATTTACAAAAGTTTAGCTGAGATTAGTCCATTAGCCAAATTACCTAGCCAAGCAGTTGATTTCCAAACGCAGTGTCTTCAATCTGCCGCACAGCATGGGAGCTCGCTCCAAGATGAAATGAGAGGGAGAGCGAGAGAGACACCGAGGGAGGAAGGAAGGAAAGCTCGGAGTACGTGTGGGGGTGGGGGTGGGGGGTGGAGGAAGCATTCAGGGCCTGGGGAACAATCTCTGAGCTCTGCAGTGGCGCGTGAGTCACCCAACCTTTACCTTTTTCCTTTGGGTTCAGCCTTAAGGCAGTAAAAAAACACGCACTGCTTATAATGTCAGCTGCCTTCATAACAGCCAGATCGACATCGTGTCCCGTTCGCACTTAATTGAAGGATCAGCGATGAGGTAAGAGTTCATCCTGAGTGTCCTTCACAGCCACAGGAGTAAATATCAGATTGACGCCGGCCGGGTGCGGTGTGGAATCACAACACTCCTCTGATTAGGAGTCTGATTCCTAACTGCTCAGCCAAAGTGGGAAGGAAGACTTGAAAAGGGTTTCTGAAGGGCTGTCTTCAACATGCCTCAGTTTCATTGCCCTCACATGAGGTCAGTAAGTCAGTCTTCTTGCAAAGGCACATTCACCATTCGCCTTGCACACTCTCAACACTGTCCACCCTTTTCCATACTTTTTTTTCATTATCACTCAATGGCTGAAGGAGATTAAAAGGCATTAATTCAGCAATACAATTACTCAATTTTCTCTCCCCAACTCTTTCTGACTCCATTACCTCTCCAAGCTCTGCCTTTGGGACAGGTCTGGTGTCTAAACTAAGGCTTGACCCTCTATTTGAATAAGTTAATGCAATGGCCTGTTTGTGGGGAGAGGAATGGTGGGGGGAAGCCTGTATCAGTTCCATACAGTTGGCTCCGGGGAGAATTTGATTCCTTTTCATCTGTCACTCTCAAGGTGTCATTCTCCACCCCAGGTTGTTATCGCCGCGCAGGCCCTGACAGCTTCAAGCCGCTTCCTCGAGGAAGAAGAAGAAAAAAAAGAAAAGAAAAAAAAAAAACGTTGCAAAGCTCGACGATGAATGCATTTCAAAGGAGATGAAAATGACATATCGTTTGTGCCCAGACGTGGATTGATGCTGCATTACACGCACTTTTAATAAACAGAAAGAACCAAGACACAATGTTCATTTTGTGTTATTCAAGTGTAATTCTTGGATTAGTTTGTAAGGTCTTGTTAATACCCATAGTAATACCTTTAGTAGCATTGTGTTATGCATTAGAAGGCCAATGTAAACAAAGCCATTAATAGTGTTGGACTTTCCAGTATGTTGTTGCAACACAGTATGTTCCAGCCATATGCAGAGAAACAGAGGAACAGCTGCAGTATGGCAACACCGAACTGAGCAGACCTTTTAAAGCCAAGGTTGGACCACAGTTTGACCAGTTTATAACATTACATATAAAAAGTGTATGCTTAGTTTATAACCTCTCAATAGGAAACTGCAAATCCTTCAACCTAAATTAATTCCACTTGCAAACACTGTAAACACAAAGCTAACATATTACCTTTTAAATGTGGCTACCATGTTAGCAAACAGTTGCTTGTTGACACATCTAGCAGATACAGCGCAAACTCATTTTAATCCACAAATTGAAGGAACTGGTGGGTTAACATTTCACTGTGATTGTACCTCATATGATTACATGTGACAAATAAAGTTGATTGATTGAACATTAGCATTCATTTGGAGCCATGTTTCTGGCCACCTGTAGAACGTAAGCGTAATATTCACTCTCGTTTGAGCTATTTTGGTATCTAATCAACTCTTAATCGCTCTTTAGCTGCTAAATGCTCCACTAGGTTCAACCAGCTTCGTCTGTCTGGCATTTGGTGCTGAGCAGGTAGAAAATAGTTGCTTTTTAGAGATTGGTTGATGAAAATAGCTGCCTGTTGCAGCCAAAAACAAAACTACGAAAGCCATGAGATTGAAGTTGTGGACCAGAAAAACCAAACAATGAGTTTTAAAGAAAAATCTCCACAAAAATGTCATTAGGGTATTTATCCTATCATTATCTATGTGTTCATCTTACCTCTTTTATTACACGTAGTACTTTAATCCATTATTTAAAAAATATATCCCACTGTGCAAGTTGGGAAATAAACATGTAAAATCATACTATTGGCACAGAATTACTGTAGGAGGCCATGTCTCAACTCTATAGGCTATTCATTTTCCCGGGGGCACACTGGAGACACTTTTCAAACATTTTTTATTCACAAAGTCCACCTCATCTGCCGTGAGGGATGTGCTGATCAGAGCGCAATATATTGCATCAATCACTCTCGGGAATCCTGTGAATTAATTCCAGCACACTAAATATGCAACACATTGCATTCATTATTGATAACTACAGTCAAATAATGTAAGCTACCTGCAATGTACCAGAAGTCTGCTTTTATCGGCAGACCGTGCGACTGGTCTGGAAATGCTTCAAACACATATTATAGCTGTGATGATACAGGAAAACAAGGTGGCATGACACCTGTACCCTGCTGATTCCCCCCTGCTATCTGATAATAATTCAATTGTATGCTCCTCAACACTTACATTAATTAATTATTATCTTGCTGGCAATGTTTTTTGTTAATGAAAAAAAAGCATTTTATGCATCTGGATTTCACAGCCTCAGTATGACCCTCTACAGAGCGGTTACCATGGAAATGTAGCAGGTTTGAAAGTGAGTCGTTGACAGAATAAAACCAGGTTTAAGCACAACGTTTTTTATAATCTAACTAATGTTAAACAAGGTCCAGGTAGCATCTGTGGTCCCTATTTTAGGGCAGCTGCATGGCTCAGCTTGGAGATTTCAGTGTCTTTGCAGTTTCACAGCTTTGAATTCAAGCAGAGGTGTTGCATTTCATCTTCCTTTCAGGATATAAAGCAAACCTCCTCCGAGCCTCTTAATGTAATTCTGTCACATATCATCATAGTGTGTGCTGGTCAGCGTACTGTACATTATTCTAGGGCTGCAGGATGACACTTTTGATTTTTTTAAACCTCCCACTTCTCCTTGTAATTTCCCAAAATGCCCTTTGACCAAAACAAAACAAAAAAAAGTTGCTTTCTTCGAGGTGAAAAACTAAATAAAGTTATCTTGCCAATGTTGTGGTGTGTCTGTGATGAAGACAAATGTCCCAAATTGTGAAAAGCTTCTTTTTTTTGTTGCTACAAGGCATTCAGCTCTATACTGAAGTGATGTTAGAGCTGTTCCACTCTATTAAACATGTTAGCAGCATGGCTCATGGGACGGAAGTTTGGGTCAGTCAGATGGTCAGTCCAACACTTTGGTACAAACTGACTGCATCCATGAAATTTTGTACAAACATTGATGGTTCCCAGAGAAGCTTGCTGACTTTGGTGACTTTTCCTCTAGCACCACAAACAGGATGACATTTATATTTGTATATTTTCTAGTGAAATATTTTGACATATATTGTATCAATTGCCATGAAATCTGGTACATGTTGCCCAGAGGATGAATTATAATGGGTTTGGATTAAATTGGTGTTCCCCTGACTGTTGATCTAGCCAACAGGTTGACACTTATGGCTCATGGTGAAATGCTGACAACTTAACCTGCAAATTGATGCAGACACTCATGGTGTTCGTCAACTTTGGTGATCTCCTGACACTTCATGGAGCATCATTATCAGGTTGAAGATGTGCTTAATACTTTGGTTTATCTGTTAATAGTTTGGTTTTTATTTAATAGGCACCTTGATATTGGTGAAAAATGGCACGTAAAGAAAAATCTAACCATATGTGACTTTACTGTAACTGCACTTGAAGTATCTGATTCTGTGGGAATATTTGCCACCAACAAATGAATCCAAAACTGCTGGATTCAATCCCAAAAACTACCTTGTGTTGTTTTAGAATTGAATTTCCTTTTAAGAATAGAGAAAATCTAAACCAAACCTGACTTGAAATGCTATCAAGACACCAGACCATGTATTAAACTCGCCTTGGTTCGGCACATCGTTTGGCTGATCTCACATTTTCCACCGGCTCAGATGAGAGAGTGCCATCTTCAGCAGAGAATCCCCTCCTCTGCCCTCCCTGACACTTCCGTTCCTTCTTCACATCTCTCTAGGAGGAAGAAAAATAGAAACACACAGTGACGCGAGAAATCCCCTGACACCCAGAGATTGTAATAATCTCTTCTCTTCTTTACATTCTTCGATTCCTAATACATTGCTACAAAAACAAATTTATGGTAATCCCCCCGTCGCACATCCATTGCTGTTGTCAAATCCACATGAGGGCAGCCAAACATGCTTTTTCTCCCCCGTTCTGTATTCGTAAGTACGGAAGCACAACAGCATTGTGCTCTGTAATAATTACTTCAAGCGCACCACTCTCATTCATGTACTTTTGCAGCCCTATTTAGATTTTGGATTACCATATCACTGCAGTGATTTTGAAGTTCACATAATTCCGAACTCCCTGGATCGAACGCCTGTACTCTTTATAGTCCAAGATGAACACATGCTAATCTGCTTTGATGTTCTGGGGATGTATGCACATATATATATAGTTCTTACACAGTGGACTATGGTCTTAGTCACAGTCAGAAGCTAGCAGACTGGGGAAATCAACATCTATGAGGAGGGTTGTCTGTTATTAATGGAGCAACTCTGCTGTTGGTTTGGCAGATTATGATTACCAGCTCAATGTGTTCTCAATGTGTGTTGTACTGTCTGTGTGTGTATGACTAAGGCAGTGAATGTGCTTAAATATCAAAATTGCTTTAACTATTCCTGACTGTGTGTATTTATAGTTGACATGCATGTATGTATGCATGTGTATTTTCCATGTGTGTACATCTAAATATGAGTGTTTATTCGTTGGTGAGTGTGCATAAACAACAAAAAGTGTGAAGATTGCTCTTTACTTTAGACAGTGCCTCAATGCAAATGACTGATTGTCTGAGCACAATCTGGTTAATGCGTGCGTTCGTGTGCACGCATGTTTAAGTCAGGTTAAGCCAGCAATGGCACGATGGTGACTTTCATATGCGGGTGAGCTGTGTGCGGTTCGGCTGCAGACGCCTCTGCTAATAGGTTTCATGTGAGTGGCGCTGCTGCTGCTCTCTAAAGGTAATATGTCACAGTCCAAGTCCCCCCGGCCGTGTGGTCTGTCTCCCCACCGTCCTACCCCACTCCATCAAGTCGTCCCTCTGCACAGACTAGCCTCTGGGGAGATGCCTGCCCAGGAGTGTCTAAAAGTCTTTAGGTAATGCTGGATAGAGATATAGGACTGCAGTGCTCTCTCTGTGCATTTGTGTGTGTGAGGCTGTGAGGCTTTGATAATGTGTGTACAGCAAGTGTGTGCGTGTGTGTGGTTAAAAAAAAAGAAAAAACACTTCCCGTAAACTGCTCTCTCTCTCTCTTGAAGAAAAACATATTGCCTTGACTGTCAAGTAAAAGAAAGAGACCAGAGACAAATGAAACGGCTGGTTGTCGAAAGGTCTCGGACTGAGACCATATGCTGCTTCTGGATTTGTTTTGTTTTTCCTGTTGTTTTTTTGTTGCTGGAAGCCTCTGTGTATCTGAGTGTCATAATTAATCAGGCTGAATTGGGATCACTGACATTTGGAAGTTTTACCACTAAGACACTGTGAATTCAGTGTCAATTTATGATGCCTAAATACTCCTGTGTGTGTCTTATCCACATTACATGATAATATCTATGAATGGAACATATAATTGTTCCATTCTAGTAGTGAAGTCTAGTAGTGATACACCTCATAGAATGGTACTGGCTACTGAAGACCAGGGTCAACCAGGGTTTTACGCTCACATCTTAGTCCATTATAACTATCGGTCATTTTTGTTGTAGAGATTTGAGAGACAGGAATCCAGCAAGAACAATGATGATCTTAGTTTATGGATTTGTTTTGATTTTTAAATTTTTAGAGCTAATTTCTTGGAAATTATGGCCTCATTTAAATCAAACTATACCTAATTTCTGAGTTAACACCTGTTGTTGAACATTAAGATAACATCGTACTCATTGTAATGGCTTGTTGGATCGGTTTTGAACAGTAACCGCCATATTTCGAGATCCCAGCACGTACTTTGATTAGTACAATGTCGTCATAACAGATAGGAACGATAACACACTATAATATAAAACCCAAGTTATAACTAATCAAAGTTTTCCTATCAAAGAAGCATAGAGAGTAATCCCCTGGAAATCCCTGTTGCTAATTGTAAATAACCTCGCACTGGCAGAGAAGTTAGCCACGACTTGAGTCTGTCTTTATCGTTTAGTGAGGGTCAATAAGACCTGTCTGGTGTATACCTAGTCACATCTTTGCTACTACATCTTTAAAATGTGCACAAGTAAAATAGAAAAGCAAGCCACAACCTCAAGCTATCCTCATAAAACCAGTGTGCATACATGAATCCAACAAGCGATTGATCATACCGTTGACCATGGAATTTATCCATTAGGAATTTCTTGATATTTGTTTTTTAGTGAGACTCAAAGATAAGTTTTGGACATGATATTTTCAAAACTTTGGCAGGCTTACCCTCCTTATTCTGATCGCTGTTGTTCTTACTGGAGTCCGTGTTTCCCAAACCTCTCAAACAGGGGTAGCAAGTAAAATGTTATCATGACAAACAGTCATAATGGACAAAAACTGACAATAAGTCTCAGTACCTTTAAAAAGTCTGAGGCCGACTTCCTCCTCATTTTGAACAAAGACTCCACATATTTCTTTTTTTCCCCTTCCATTATCTGTCTTTTTGAATGCCAAAGTCAGAAAAATTCAACATCATGACATCGAATTTTTTCTGCAGCAAAATGTTCCATTTTTTAAACTTTTTTTTTTCATTTGTTGTAACATTATGTACTCTTCAAAATCTGCCTGTGCTTTCTTTGTGAGCCTTGGCTGGCATTTATCATCCCAGAAATCAGTATGTCATGGCTGATGCACTGGTATCAAAAGCAGATACAGGGAGGTGGTGGTGTGCCCAACACCTTCATCTGTCAGCCGCAGTATTAGCCAAAACACCCTCGCACTCACTCTCCCTTTTCTTTCAGTAGAAGCCTTGGATTGGATTGATTCTCTCTCTCTTTCTTTCTGTTTCAGTCCAGGTATTGGAGGGCGTTGATTCCCCTCGCAGTTCAGGCGAGACCAGCCGCTGTGTTGCTCAGCAAGAGGCAGGGATGTAGTCGAGCGAGAGAGAGGTCACCGATATGATTATCCCCGAGTGTCAATACAAAAGGGAGACGCGAGAAATGTCCCCGCTGAGCTGGAAAATGAATGGCTTTGACCTCATCAAACCTGCGGAAGCATCTCCACTCGCTAATTAAGATTGAGTGGAAGAAAGTCATCAGTGTACAGGGCCGGCCATCTTAGCTGAAGCTAATCAAGCGCACTTCACTTCACTGCTCTTTGTATCCATCAAAAGAGTCTGCCCAGGACAGGGAAGGAAAAGGATGATGCAGTTGGCAACGCTTTATAATCACAATAACGGTCTTTTTCTCAATATCACCGGCCGCATCCCATCCTCTAGTCTCCAGCATGAGACCTTGAGCTTGTAGCGTTTCCTCATTTCATCCACATGTTAAGAAAATGATGTCCCAATAACAGGCTCGTTATTCCCAATTAAACTCTCCCACATCCATCATAAACTGCCACTGTAAACCAAGCATAGGGCCATTATTGGCTCCCATTAATACTGTATATACAGGCAGATGGCGATGGAGTGGAGGACTCTGTGCATGCGTGTCTGTGCATATGAGAGAGCGTGTGGGGGTAAAACAGCATAATCCACCGCCATATCTGTTTAAATATTCCCACTGTTTGCAAAGCCAAGAATCTTGATTTATGACACAGATGCACATAAAGCACATGCAAACATGAGCACTGAGACACGCACAGCCACATTATAATATGCGGCGAGCAATTAGTTCAACAAATAGCCTGTCATCACGGCCGGTGCCAGGCAGCCGTAGAGCCGTGAGGTCTCTCCCCTTGGTTAGGAAGGTAAAAAATCCACCGGCTGAAACCTCATACAACACCGTCACCCTGCCTCTGACACCTTTTAGAAGCTCTCAGCGGGTGTCTTGCTTTCACCTCTACAGATATGTAGTAATCACACTTGCAAGCGCCACAGAGTGCGTGGCGGCAGACAAGAGCCACTGCCGGACCTTATCAGAGGGAGAAACATGGATGACCCCGATCACACGAGAAACCCAGTGATCCTTGAGGAAGGTGTCCTCCCTACAAAGTGCTCCGTGTGAGTAATGGGGATACTGGAGGTTGGATCTGATTATCCTTACCCATCCACACCTATCACCCCCACCTCACCGCCTGCCCCCCCACTCCCCAAACAGGGGGGGGGGGGGGGGGGGGAAGTATAAATAACAGCTCTGGTGTCAAAGCTGCAGTCAGATGACAGCTAGCGCAGTAAGGTGCCCAAGGCAGCCACCCGTCCGTTTCTTTCGTTTGCTTTTCTGAAGGTCAATCTTCAGCTGCCCTCCACGTGGCTGCAGTCCTGTTTACCTCTCTCCGAAAGCCAATTACATCGCTGCGGTGCTGTGCCAGTCAAAGCTGTTATATTTCACACACACACACATACGCAGACAAACACTGGTATGCACTTACACAGATGTGCCACGCGCATACCCACACACACACACACAAACACATAGACACCTGCAGCAGCAAAGTATTCTTGGCTGCGGTAGAAAAGGCACGGATAATGCCTTTTGACCTGTCTGTGGTGAAATATATCGACGTGCGTACTCGGAACGATTATTTACAGCTCTGGCGCATCATGAGGCAAGTTAGTGAGCGCGTGAAAAACGAGGGTTTATTTACCATGGGGTTTTATATTGGGTTGAATGTGAGATGATTATAAACCTGTCTTCATTATCTGAAAAATGGAGAGGCCTTGCTAATGCTTGCTGATTTATTCTATAACCTCAAGGGGTTAGTTCTTGATTTATGCTACTCAATGACAGCTTGTGTAATCATACAAGTGTTGGTAAAATAGTGATGGATGGCAGGTTGTTGTCCTCTGCAGTTCTTTGGCTTTTACCTATTACACTGAATGATGGCAGCTGTAAGTATGATCATGTAAGGGTGGGAAATCTTCTCAGGGGCTATCTTTCTAAGATAGCACCTGTTTAGATTGAAGGTGGGGGCTTTTTTGTCATGTTATAATAATTCCAGGTATGTTAAACGAGATTGAATCAGCTATCACCTATATGTGGTAATAGCCAAAAGTCAGATATGTGAGGATAAAATGTGCAGGGGTCTCTCTCTAATGCAGTCCCCGTTCTTCTCTGCCATCTACAGACAGCAGAGGGGAGTGCCAGACTGTCAGATGAGCACCTGCAAAGACTCAGATTTCACTGTGCATGCTTCTTTTTTTTCTGTCAGTCTCTGCAGTGCACTATGTTCTCTTCCTCTGTCTCCTGCTATCCTTCCTGCATGCTCGTGTCTTATTGATATCCAGGTATTTAGCGGTGGTGGAGGAAAGGGGGAAAAAAGTAAATAAATAACTACATTTTGCTTAATTCTATGACATCTTAATGTTTCATTCAAACCCAGCGTGTGAGGATACATGTAGATCTGCTGGTATCCTGTTCTAGCATCAGTGGAGCCAGCAGAAGTAGGGCAGCAGATGAGTATAACTATCCACACCAGATGACCGCCATCTGCTATTTGTGGTGTTGCTGTTGCTGTGTGGACCAGCTATATCGCAGGCACACAAAGCAAATGCACAGGTTTCTGTCAAAGTGAAGGAACAAAAAGCACTGTTTTGTCTGTCTAGTTTTTTTTTCTCTTTTCTTTTCTCTCTGTCATTAAGCCTCAGGTAACCTTGGATGGAAGTTTGTGAGGCAGAATGATGATTTCGAACAATAGAGAATAGTTTGCATTCAAACTGAGTGATAACATCACTGTGGTAAGTCAGAACGTAGCTTTTATTATGTGAAGCCGCTATAGTAACTTGAACCATCATGTAAGACAGTTTAAGTGAGTGTGTGAATGTGATAGAAAAGAAAATGTGAGAGTGTGTGTGTGTGTTTGTTGGCTGCGGCGGTGTAAACAGGTCTTGCTCTACCTACTCAAAAGTGAGAGAAAGCCCCGGGGTGGAGCAGAGACGACGGGCTCCATCTGGCGCCTGGGCAGCCAATGAAAAGAATAGAGAACTGTGGGAGCCAGGAAGAAGGGGAACATCATGAAAAGCTCCAATTGGATTTGTCGTCCAGTTCATTGGCACCGGCTGCAAGGTGGCTAACGAGGCAGGTGGCGAAACAGGAAGGAAAGGTATCATCAACAGCTTCGATTCATCACGCAAATGTTGCTTTTTTTGATGCGGGGGAAAAAAACGCGAGGCAACTGGGTATCTGGTAAACAATTAGAGCTCCTCTGCAGTGCTCGGGCTTGTTCGCTCCTTCAAAATGAGTACCCTGTAGCTACTTCTTCCCATGGGGAGACAGAGTGTAGTATGTGCTCCGTGCGCTACGCTCCTGAAGCATTATGGGAGAGGAAATGATGGTAAGCAGAGAGCCATCTGCTTTGCCACTTGCCACGTCTGCCTGTGCCAATACCACCTCCTTCCCTCTATTTCTCAGGTGGGGAGTGGAGTGGATCCTCGCATTCACGCACGCACACACACACACACAAATTGCTCAAAACACCAAAAGAGGCTCGATCTTGCCAGATGTGTAGACCCAGCATGTAACAGTAGCGGAATCACACATTTTTCTACACCTTAAACTTCCCTCATGGTTCACACGTCTGGCACATTCTCTCATGCATTATTCCTGCCTATGATAATCGACAACTGGAAGTGATGTGGCTGCCTGGTGAAGTCAGCCGCAGATGGATAGCTTCTTATTGATAAGGGAGAAAACAGACAGAAAGGAGTGACAGCGTTTTCTTTTTTTCTGTTTTTTTTTGGGTCTGTTTTCATTTTATCAGAGCAGGAGTGCAGAAGAGATAGGCCCCAGTGTCCTTGACAGTGGTGACACCGAAGAGATGGATGTACAGCCGGTCAAAGGAAAGTCATTTATTTCCGTTGACCCGCTCGGTCAAGTGGATTGAAGCTGAGCCTTTTGATTTGGCTTTTACTTTGCCTCTTTCCCCCCCGCAGAGTCCACACTGCTCCTGCAATTACTGCAAACAGAGAAGGTGATGGGTCTAAGATTTTGTCCAGATAAAGGAGTCAGGACCCTATCTCTCCTGTTGACACCATTAAGCCATCACTGAGACTGAGAAGGAGGAGGTGGGATAGAGGGGGTGCTCCGAGGGGCTGTCAGTCAAAGCTTACCACCCAGCTCTTGTTTAAAACCATCTGCCACTGAACTCCCACTGGCCTCTTTGTATCTGATCCCAAAAACCAGCAGCAGAGAGGGAGATGGACTTAGTCGTCGGGAGGGATATTCACCACTTACTGTCTTATCAAATGCAAGCAAGGAGCTGCAGAACTGCGCACGCGTTCTTGGATCAGGGTAGTAGGTGTAAAGTGCTTAAGGGTTATTTGTCAAGCCAGGCGGCACTGACTGCCAGCGCCGGAATAAAAAGCTGTTCCAAATAGCGATCATCTGACTGAGAGAGCTGACACAACTGCAGTCTAGCTGTCACATTCTGAAAATACAACGCTCCTACAGATGGAGGCGCAACATGTAAAAGGTTGCGGTTAATTTCGAGGGTACAGCTGAGGAGCATGAAAGAGTTTCTTTTTTTTCTCCCCCGCTATCCAACCGTTCCAGGCTAGAAAGTGTTGTGCAGTCACTCCAGAGACAGTTCAACTCTAATCCAGCATCAGTGTCAGAAAGCACACCTAAATCTCTTCATGGTAGGAATTATCAAACAATAACAGACGTTTTACAGATCCATTTATAGCCGTAAGTGATGAATATTGTGCTGTGAATTCGGGGAGGTTGCGGCACACGTGTCAACTTGTTGTAATACCCTAATATTTGATCTATTGCATATATGTATGAGGGGTTGTCACCAGCGTTTTAGTTTCACATTTTTTTCAAATGGTTGTGAGGAGATTATGTTGGAAATTGAATCACCGATTACGCTTGAATTCATCTAATTCCACCTCAGGTGACAATTTAGGTTTCAAAAACAGAACTAAAACAATCTCGCACAATGTTTGAGGACAGCTGTCTCAAATCAAAGCAAGTCACCCACCTCTGCTTTTCGCATGGAATCATCTCATAGAATAGTGCTTTTCTACTTGAAGTTGTGTAATAACTATGTTGTGCATGCAGAGTTGTCAGATTCGTACAAATGGAAGGCAAACAGAAACACTCAGGCACTGTTCATCCTATCTTGATTGATCTGACCACTTGTGGACAGATACCTGGCGTTAGATTGTGTCTCCACATTCACCTCGAGTGACCACTTGTGACCGTATCTCATTTGCAGCAGAGTAAAGACCCTCACACTAAGCTGAAATGAAATTAGTGCACATAAATTAGGTAAATAACATTAGTAAACATAGTCTCTACCGTGTTTTGCTATCATTTATGGTCATGCTAGTTTTGTCTCCTCTCTTCTGCTTTCTGCTTTTGACAGAGGGCGGGGCTCAACCTCTCTGACCCCCCATGCACATTGAGCGGAGCAGAGGAGAGATAGACAGAGGAAACTATACTTGTTACCTTACTGTAAGTGCAATAAAAGCTTTGCGAGTAAAAAGCCAAGAAGAGTAATTTATTAATGTAGTCGATAACTGTCAGCCATCTGCGATGGAACCCCATTTCGCACTTTAATATGAGCGGGATGAAGTTGAACACTTAAAATGTTTTTTATGTGTACCTGGCCCAAGAAAATGCATCCCACACCACAGGAGAGCCAGCTTTCAATATAATATGCATCCCTCAATTACTTAAATGCTTCCATTATGTTGGCAGCTACCTGTACGTTCCACTTAACTTAGTTAGTGAGTCTGTTTGAAATTCTTGTCAATGAACCTAACTCAGTAATGTTCAGGTTACCGTAATTGTTTCTATTGTTACATTTACATCCTATAATTCAATCACTCTTGTTTTTTGCAGATTCCAGTCATGACTGAGCAAACCTGTGCACAGCCAAACAAAAATAAAGTAGACTTTAAATCCCTGGTTAGGATATAAAAACATAATTGGTAAGTTTAGATAGATTGTTAGTTTTGGCAGCTTCTGAAACAATGGGCACATAGAAATATACAGTGTTTGTGTGCTTGTATGTACTGTACTGTATGTGGGAGAAAATGCACACTACATGCATGCATATGTGAATACAGTAGTTGCATTGTTTGTTTATGCTTCACAGGGTGTCTGGTCTGTAGCAGTGTGAACTCCATTGGGATACCAACAAGGAGCAAGGTGTATGTCTCTCTGGAGAATGGATGAGTTTTGCAATTCAAGTGTCTGGCCAGGCAAGTAGAGAGACGAGTCGGTCAGCCTTGAAAAATAAGGTGAGAAGACATGCTTTGTCCAAGGCAGGGGCTCAAGCTGTGAAGATGGCAGAACAACAGAAACAAGCAGCCACTGAGAATATGATGGAGGTGACGACTGAGTCCTACATGAAGGAAACTGAAGCTGTGTTTCAAACAGCCTACCATTTGGCCAAAAAGAACAGACCCATTTCTGGCCGTGAGAGCCTGCTATAAAGATAGACTCAATATTCATTCATTCACGTTACACTTATTAGCAAACATGTTGCCAATGATAATTAAAAGAAACTGTCTGTTGCAAGAGGCAGTTTACAAAAGATACATATGCTGTGTCTCAAATCACATGCTGCTTTAGTACACTGTGTAGTACACTTTGTACACTATGTACTTACTTGTGTATTGCACAAATTTCAACAGGTTAGTGTTGTCTAAAATCAAACAAGGCCATTGTTAAGTTACCGGAAATGACGATTCGCTAGTTAGCAAGCTAGCGTTAGCATTCACATCATCAGTCGCAGTAACAAATCATTACAGACTGCTAAATGAACCCAAGTAACCTACTGATGGCTCATATGCTACAACAGTATAGTGGTGCTTAGTGAAAAAAATGTATAATTTACATTTAATGCAGCAATGTTCACCATAGTTACAATATCCTCAGCCGCCATTTCCAGTTTGAAAAGTGGTCCCTCCCCTTCTGCTAAGCAACTTACATGGCGTCCATTGAGGGAGAGGTGTGTCCATAGTTCCACACTCAACTTTTTGACCATTTTGAGTGCACCATCCAGGTACTCCAGGTGCACTGCATTGTTCCATACTTCTCAGTGTGAACGCACTCATGCACTCAAACAATTAAGTGCATAAATACACAATTTGAGACACAACAACATACTACTTGCAAGGTGAGAGAATCGTTTATAGTCCGATTTCCATGTGTGAATTGACTAAGGAATAAGCAATAGTTCACTCAAAATGCATAATTGTGTAGTTGTCTCACCCTGTAGTGTGTGAGCCAGTATTAATTGCAAAATCTGCACCTCTTATGTGGCTAATGTTAATTTCATATTACGCTGAGGTCAAACAACAGAAGTTAACTGACAATGTGCAAATACTATTGGCCTGCTAAATATACTAAAAATACTACTAAATATGCAAGAGTAGTCTCACATGTCACTGTTTATAACACAGAGTGTTTATCCTTCGCTGGATGGGCTGCTTTAAAAAAAAGTGGCATAAATTAAGAGTACACACACTTCTCCAGGCACCACTACACCACTGATCACAACTTCAACTTGTCAGCTCAGTGAAAGTATCAAAGTGATTAGACAAGCATTTTAGACAAAGAGCCACTGTCTTTGAAAGCAAAACACCATCTGCTCAATCAAAGTAATAAGAAAAGTGAATTTCTTATTGTTAACAAATCCCAGGAAAATACCAGAACTTCAATGAACTGATCCTACTATAGTCAAGGCCTGATATAGCCTGATACGGCCTCTGTGCCATACACTTTCACACTGTTACTTCACTGGAGTAAACATGGGCATTGTAACTGGTCTTGAGTCAATCCAACATATGCTCTATTTACATGTTTAATATAATTACAGTATAAATATTATGTAATAATGATAATAATTCCTCTGTGGCATGGATCTCCATTGTTGCGAGCCATACTGTTGCACTGGGTGATGTGTTTCTTAACAAGAACATAATCAATCCCACTTTTAGCATTCTGCTGCCATAAATACTCACTAATGCATCCAATATGTATTAATCCACAGCTGAAAATAGTCCCTAATGAACTATTTACTACAGTTTAAGTAATTTTCGCTAAAAACTACAGTGCCCTGCTTTTTGAGGAAATTACTGAACCCTTTTTAAAAGTAACATTATCAACTGTATTTGTTTACTGTAATTCACACAGGCAGGCAAGTATTAAGTATTGAGAGATGAACTAACTCACAGTTGGTTTTTGGGAAATTCATGGGGTTTTATGACAGTGATAGAAACATAAAATAACATTGGCCTTGTGCTTCAAATACACATGTTGCCATGGTTAGTCCCTGTGCAAACAGACACTTCTACAGAATGACAACATTCATATTTTGTCTTCTAATACAAATACTGAAAGAAAATAAATAGTCCTTAGAGAAGTGCTCCACACACCACTCTCTCCCTCTTCATGATGAATGCCAGGGAGAGAAAAAAGAGAGATCAGACCATCCGGTGCTGCTAAAGGAGTCAGAGCAATATGGGATAGGATGAGCCTCTCCATCTCTTGTGTAATGAAGAATGACTGAGAGGGATTGCATGGGCCAACAGCATCTGAAGACGAGGGCCATTGCTATGCACCGAGGGTAACGTTTCAAACTGAGCAAGTTGGACCTATAGCGTGTGAGGTTAGATTGCAAAAAAGACCAGAGGAGCGCGAGGTTAAATGTCTCTCCTCTCGCTCTTTATCCCTTAAATGACATGCAGCTCCAATTCGGTGACACTAGCAGGACTAGCAAAAGAATAAAAAGAGACTCGGATGCCAGTTTTTTTCAAGACACCGGAAAGAATAAACAAAAAGAAGAGAAAAAAAGGCTGGCAATGGGAAAAATGACATTTAATTAAAGACTAAATCGTCATCGCTGTCCAAGAAAAGAGAACAAGGCAGCTGTAGGAAACCATGCTTTTTTTCTTCACATATTTAATGATAGAGGTTAAAAGAAGACTCTTCGTGCTGAGATTTCCCTCATGTATAGTGCAAGAGGGATTTGGAAAGCAATAAATATAAGTCTTTTGAGTTTGCACTCTGTAATTCTTCAAAGCAGTTGGCAAACGCATCAGATTTTGTTTGCGCATGTGGCAGATTAGGTTTTTCTCCTTTCTTTCAGCCCCACTTCATTGTCACTAGGCTGGATTCAATGTAGCGCTCTGCAGAGCTATATCTGGACAGGTGACCACTTCTAGATGGATGTTTTTGCGTCTTCCTCGTTTCTGTGCAGTCTGGCGTGTGCACGGTTTGTCGTACCGGCCCGTGTTTCCTCACCATCTGGTCTCCCAGCAATAGTAAGGTGTGTATTTTTACAGTCTGCACGTTACATATAGCGTGCGTCATTGGCGTTATATTTGCCTCTGCTCTCTTGCTTTGCAGTGTAAGTCTGCTCGTCTCTCGTCGGCAGACCCAGAGTAATATTACCTCGCTTAGAGCCTGTTTGACGCAGCGTCATTTGTGTGTCAAGGTAGGCCGGCTTCATTTTATTTCACTATCTATAGACCATTTTTATCTGGCCTCCAGCTAAACTTAACTTTTTCTTTTTGGTCTCTGATCTGCTGTGATAGTGATTGAGATGCAGCTTTGTGGCTCTTCCCCTCCTGCTGCTGGGAAGCTGCACCTTTGCTCTTTTTGGTATGTATGTATGAGTTTGCATTACTTTCAATTCAGGTATAGTTCTCAGGTGGTGATTTTGGTGTTTGGTGCACTTTGCAGGCATTTTTGAGGCCAGTGCACTACTGTGAGTGGCCCTTTCCAAAGATCCATTAACATATTAAATGTATTATATTTTTGGGGAATGACATCTTGGTTGTGTGTTTTCAGGTTTTCTTGTGTGTTTTTTTCTTTTCAGGGGTGGGTGCCAACAGTTATATTCAAGCATTTCCTTGGGGTGAACTTCTCCAGGGTGGTGTAGCTGACACTATTAAAAACTCTGTCTGTTCTAAACACACGCAGTTGGTAACATAAAACTAAGCTGTCTGGGCCCTTCTGCTTTTCACTCTAAATAAGTGCTGATAAGCTAAACAATACATAGAAAAATGGAATACATAACATCACAGGGAGCGTGGATAAGAGAGAATGTGCATAATCTATGGATATCAGGCTTATTGCTTTATGTACACCTGTGTGACTACGCATACCTGTGTGTACATTTGATATGGTGCAGTCCCTGAGGAGCCACTGTAAGTCGCTGGCTTGTTACAGAGAAGGATAACTAAATGAATGCTTGCTGCAGGCCTTTCTCTTCTACAGATTTCAATCCCGGGGACCAGAATCATTTATTCACATCAAGAGGCTGCTTTGTAAACCACCCAAAGGGATTGCATTTGACAGTGAGTTTATTTATTCATAATACATTCCCATAGATGCCTGAACAACAAGTGGATTTGTTTCTCTCTTCTTTTTTTTCTTTTTTTAAAGCTGCCTATAGCAAAGAGCACTTACTGTAAGCACATCTGCACTTGAAAACTCTTCAACAGACACCAATAGCTATAATATGACTTTTTTTTTTCCTTGATTAGAAGTCCTTTACGGTAAAATGATTCCATTCATTGCGAGAGGTAGAGAAATAATTAAGGCGAAACTCACTAAGGATTTCTCTTCTAATTGGCCATATGGACTGGAAAGAAAAGTTTTATTGTTTTCTTTTGTCTTTCAAAGCAGATGTGCGAGGTCTTAGACTTTTGGCTTTAGGGACACTGTCATTTCTCCCTTGGTGATTCCAACCATAATTACTATACCTTGTCTTATGCTATTTTAGTCCACGCTAAGGTCAGAAAGTTAAGTACAGCTCCAGTTTTTCTTCCATGGCTTCCTCTAGGTGTATTCAGTTGTCAACAGGCTGCTATGAAAAGGCATGATGTCAGATGTTTACACTCTAATATCCTTGATGCCCTCTCAGAAGGCAACACTCAGCTGTATTCTAACCCATCAAAAGTGCACAATAAATGTAGTATTATACATGCTCTTTTTATTTATGATGGAAAATGTTTTTATATCTGTAGATTGAACAGCAGCGTTGTAACAAGGACCCAAAAGGAGACACATTTTGTCCTTGGGATCTATATTGTTATTTCTTTCCTTTTATGGTTGACTATTAAACTGTTTTTATGTCACTTCAGTATGTGACAATTCAATATGTGTCTAGATAGACAGTCTACAATCTGAAAATTAAACAGGTGTAACATTACTTAGATACAAATTCAAAGCTGATGTGATACAATTCAGCCCAAAAGTGCTGTTAGATGTTGATGTACCTCAGTTCCTGGGTCAGTGCCATCCTTCTGATTAGTATTTTCAGTAACACTGTAAAGTCATAAATAAAATAGGACATTGCCTCAGGGAAGAGTAAGCCTCAGCATTAGCTGCTAACACTAGTGCTATGTCTCAAATCACATACTTCTGTACTTACATTTAATATTTTGAGTACATAAGTCCGAAAGTATGGAAAAATGCAGTGCATTATGGGTACCCAGATGGTGCACTCAAAATGGTCAAAAAGTTGAGTGTGGAACCATGGGCACTTCTCGCTCTCAATGGTCGCCATCTTAGCTATGTAGTGGAAGGGGAGGGATCACTTTTCAAACTGAAAATGGCGGCTGAGGATGTTGTAACAGCAGTAAACATCACTGCATTATACAAATGCATGTGTTTTTTGCACTAAGCACCACTATACTGTTGTCAGATATAAGCCACCAGTAGGCTTCTTGCATTAATTTAACAGTCTGTAATGATTTGGTAGCCTGAACAATAATGCGAATGCTAACGCTGCTCGCTAACTAGTGAACAAGCTGATCGTTATTTCTGGTAAGCGCACAGCAGCTGTGTTTGATTTGAGACAAAACTAACCTGTCGAAATTTGCATCCTACGCAAGTAAGTACATGTGTACACAGTGTACACAGTGTCCTACACAGAAATGTACTGACAGAAGTGGGATTTGAGACATGGCATAGCATTTGAGTTGGAAGCAGGTGGGGAGTTCCGGTCCTCTGAAATGATGCCAACGTGGAAGTAACTTAAAACTGCATTCTATCAAAAGGCCACCAGGGGGCGGCCGTTTTGGTGTCAAAAGGACTTCAGTCTCTATACAAGTCAATGGAGAATTCACCAACTTCTCACTTGATTTCTAACCTCAGTAAACGTTTTCAAAATGTGTTTATGGTCTCAATCGCTAGTTTAAAGCCTTCTTCAATGCAGTATGATGTTCATTTGTGAAATTTTGGCCTCCCTGATTTTATATTTGACGATAAAGCAGGGTATGCATTAGGACGTGGCTATGTCGTGATTGACAGGTTGATTGGTTCAGGAGGGCGCCTCTTGCTCCTCCTGATGTTCAAGATGGCGCTGCCCAGATCTGAAACTATTGGCTACCGAGCAGCAGTCCACAAACCAATGGGTGACGTCACGGATGTAACGTCCATTTCTTATATACAGTCTATGGTTGGAAGCTGCTTTCGCAAACTTTACTGTCACCTTCTTAAATGTGTAGCAAGATTTAATCTACCACTGGAATAGTTTTTGTATACAACTGCATGTTTTAAAGACTGCTTATATAATGTAAAGATTTCAGGCATTCATTTCTCAAGCAGGTAAGTGATTGGGGAACATAGCAAACTAGCAGAAGACACAAAAGTGCAGATAGAGTTGCTTGAAAAACATTGTTTTACACAGCCATATAATATTGATCTTTCTGAATTTCATGTGGAATTTTGGTCAGGTCTGTGTTTGTATATCAGTGTAGCAGAACTGCTTTATCTTTACACCCTTAAAAACTTTGTACCTGTGTAAACAGTCTGCGAAGATAATAGTTGTTTACTTATTTATTTTAATTTACATAATTGGGATTAAATTTCACTATGTCCCAGTTTGTCCTCTGTGGTTCATTAAAGAACTCCTGGGGCACTCTTGATCCCACTTTAAGAAAAACACAAGTACTCCTTTCATACTTGGACTTGTCGAGGTGTGTGGGATTTATATAGCAAGACACTCCAACACAGTCCCACCTTAAAGGATTCACATTTATTGTTTTTCTTAAGTATTTGAATGTGTTAAGCTATCATTTTGGCTTGCGATACAGAATGAGGGAGTGTTCTGGGGCCCACGTGATCTTTCTGTAATTTCACACAGAACGCCACGAGCAAGACCTGAATAGAGATTAGTCCTGTTTCTTCATCTTTGATGTTGGGATCGAGAGCCAAGCCAACATTTTTAAATGAATGCCACCTGCTGTGCTGCTGTATATACCCCAGGGAACCTGTGATCATTGGCAGGTTGCTACAAATCACTACATCGCTACAATGACACTTGACTACCATTCAATGGCAGAACCATAGCACACTGTTTATCTATCTGCCGTTTTGTATGGATATGAATGAGACCAGTGAGTGTCCAAACATGAATACTTGAAAATATAAAGGTGTTTTTTTATGAGCTGATGCCAAAGTATCGATCCCAGTCAGCACTATAAACAGATATTCACAAAGACAATTTGTGCATGTATCGGCACCTCAGTTGCCGCATGTTTGCCGATTTCCCTAACAGATTTATGCAAATCAAGTTGTGGTGAAAACAAGCCCCTGAAAAGTGTGAGCAAATAGCTCCTTCATTACCAATTACAAGTGCAAATTGCCTCAGCTTTAAAATTAATCCACCAAGGCTGGCACCTTTGCACCCTAAAGCCTCTGTATAAACGAAGCATTCTCTGATCTTATCGGAGTTTCTGGGATGGAAAAACCTCTCTCTTGCTTATCTGACTTACTGGTGACAATACTGTGTCTTAGCAGCATAGCAAGGCCTTATTCTGAATGAGAGAAAAAAATCATGGTGTTGTTACACAGCCTTTTCCAGAGAATGTGGATGGTGATTGTTAGCGGATTAAAATAAATCTCAACTCACCTAAACTCAACTACACCTCACTTATAAGCAGGCAAATAGGGAGATTTACATGTACTTTACATATGTATGGCTATGATGGACACAATCAGCGTTATTTGTTTGATCAGTCATATTGGACAACTCACTGCTTGCTGTGCACAGTTTGGCTTTTGGTCATTTAGGTGAGAGAGTGCATGCTGCTAAATCAGGGCCCACAGTGGAGGAAGTACTCAGATCGTTTGCTTTGAGTTAATGAAATCCAATCCTGATTTTGATACTATTCATGGTCACAGTAGTTTTCCTTGTTTGTGGTGGAGTCGCCTGATCCTGTGCTGCATTCAAATGAGAGATTCACAGGAAATAACACATGTACTTTGTTAGTATTACAATCTGATCTCATTCATACCAGGCTCACTGTTTACTTTTCACTCTCCTAACACCATATTAAAGCTGTCATAAGTATACTGCTAATAAAAAAATAATTTCCTCTAGCTGCTGCTTCACATTAAAAGCATCTTGCAAAACAGAGGGTGGCTTTTATTGTGAAGCAGTCACAATAAATGCAATGTAATGTCACAGAGTTTAGTGCTAACTGCAAATATGTGTTCACAGTGCAAGACATGGTCATTTACTAGAAGTTAAAATCCTTAACATAGGCCTGGCTGATTTGGTGACACCTGTGGTTTGTAGTGGTTAAAAGTCACAATAGTGTAGTATGAAAATATTTCAGTCCTGCTTTGAAAAAGTACTCATACTGCAGGAAAATAGCCCATGTGAGTGTAATACTATTGTATATCATAATTTTGGATTAATACAGCTTATGTATTAATGTGTAAGTATAGCTGGCCAACAAGGAGCAAATGTTGGTTAGTTTAATGTACAACAGTGTATCATATTTCCCTCAGAATTGTAGTAGAAGTAGAAGTGTAAAGTAGCATAAAGTGG